>NC_056667.1:106710741-107032243 GCF_018350195.1 Panthera tigris | reverse complement strand
ACTAGCTATACCAGGGAGGTTCTGTGGGCAAAAGGCATGCACCCCAAACTGTCAATAAGGTAAGGAATGGTGTTCAAGCTCTCACCAGCTTTCAAGCCCTTGCTTTCTGTTGACATAGTGAGGCAAGATCTTGCGACTGCCAAGTCTGCAGATTCAGCTTCTGATATTTTAAGCTCTTGTGAGTACTTTTGTGCCCTAACGTGAATGGACTTTACATGCATTAACCCTAGTGTGTTTCAGTAGGTAGGTAGCTTAGGCTTTCTTGAAAGGGGTGGACAGAGGGTAGGGCAATGGTCCCATGCCAACAGAATCTTGCCAAACACAGAGTTCTTACTGGCAGGAGGTCAATTTTCCTTTTTGATATCAGAAGTTAATTGCTATATGATGACACACTGTGTGAGTGCAGGGTCCCCGAGAATTACTGAATGCTGTCTGAATTATAGCCTGTAGCTCCTGTATTTGACCACTAGGCTTTTGCTTCAGAAAGATCGGATCCTTCCCAATATCACTTGCCCCTGTGCACATGCAAACCTGCTTTGCTGAACAGTTTCAAGTACCTTATGCCTCTTTTTGCCAAGGTAGAGCTTGCAGAATTCCATGGACTCCTGTTGCCCAAGCCATCACACATTACTGAGAACTAGTCAAAACTCCATGATCAAAATCAGAAAATGTCCCCAGATTATGTCTGTGAATGTCCATTAATGAAGTCCTCATTATTGAAAGAGCAAGGGAATCTGAAGGGATGCACTGAGGGACAAATGTCTGCATCTCACATGAAAATGGTATAAAGCTTCACTTGAAGTCACTAGCACTTTTCCCTCGGCAAAGGTTGTGTCCTCACCAGCATGAATGGGCCAGATCTAAGGGGAACATCCTTGAGCTACAATTAGGAGTTTGTGCGCAAAAGAGCTCTATTTTCCCATCCTTTCCTTCAGTAATATAACAATGGTGATTTGGGGGGCTCTTGTATGGCTCCTGGCTCACATCCAAATCTGTGAAAATGGGCTCTGGCCTTTTAGTTATGGAGTTTATTTTTTCTATCCTTACATCTTCAAGGCATGGGCATAGCATGGACAAACCTTTGGTGTCTCAGAATGAAGTTCAGGAATTCCAGGAGGTGGGTAGAGAGCAGGGAGTGACCATCCGGGCCAACACATTCCTGCCAAGCACTGAGTTCTCTGTAACAGAAAGAAAACCTTTCTTCCCCAACATCAAAAATGAATTGCTGTGTGGTAGCACACCACAAGAGTGGGAGTTTGCCTAGCATTTCTTGTCACGGAGGACAGACCAGTTGCCCCTGACTCTGACCCCTGATCTCAGTCTCTTCTTGCCCCTGAAGAGAAGAGGGCTCTTTCTGGCACCACCTGCATTGAAGTGAATTTGGGTTTTATATTCTCTACTCCATTTAACATCTAACCTGACTGCTTTGCAGTGTGATAACTGTCTTTGGATTGCATTAAACACACAGGAACACATTATGTTTTTGTCTTCGGCTACATGGACATTATAATAACATATTTGACTAAAGTGGGAAGCCTTCCAGAGGTTGAGCTTCGAGTAAATCTGTGTCATCTGCAAACAAGTAACTGATACCTGACACAAATAAAAAAATACCTAAATTCACTTAAAAGGCAGTCTGTCATTTGTGGCTTCTGAACTTTGTCAAATTCTACTATCACCTAGAAAAGAGTGTTTGAATATTTTGAAACACTTCTGATTAGGAAACGCCATAAAGAAACATTGAAACTTCATGACAACACATCCGGTTTTCATTATTTTCTTCATTTATTGTAAATATTTTAGTGTCAAACACTTGGTTTTATGATATTACTGTTGAAGTATAAGCATAAAGACAAAATAAAAACAAGCATTCTTGGGCTGAGTCGGTCACAATAAATCATTAGATTTTTTTTCTTTTTCTTTTTCTTTTCTTAAGTGCTCTTTGGAATATGTTCAACAATGATACCTCCAGCTTTCCTTTTCTTTTCAGGGTTAATTTGGCGCCTCTGGGTCTTTTGTGATTCCATACAAATTTTAGGTATGTTTTACCTGTGTGAAACATGCTGATGGTATTTTAGGGATGGCCTTAAATGTGCAGATTGCTTTGGGTATTATAGACATTTTAAACATGTTTTTACTTCCAAACCATGGACATGGAAATTTTTCCCGTTTCTTTGTGTCCTCTTCCATTTCCTTCATAAGTTTTCAAAGTACACATCTTATACCTCTTTGGTTAGATTGATTTCTATGTATCTTAGAAAGTATCGTTGGGGCAAATGTCAATGGAATCGATTCGATTTCTTTTTCTGGGTAGGTGGGGAATGGGCTAGATGCGTGGTATTGAGGAGGGCACTTGTTATGATGAGTCTTGGGTGTTTTTTCTATAAGTGAGAAATCACTGATCCTGAAAACAATATTGCACTGTATGTTAAATGAGAATTAAATAAGTATTTGGGGACAAAATAGGAAAATAATGAGCAGATGTCTTGCTATTTTTACAACTCTATTTTGACCCTTCTATCCTGATTCAGACATTTTATCTTGGAGAACTTAGCTCACACAAATTTTGTTTTGGTGCCGTACTTAATTAACATTGAAATCAGAAATATACAAACATAGGAGGTTTGTAGGTAAAGTGCTGGTCAGGGTAAAATAATAAGTAATTTCAATCGCTTGATCAATTTTAAAAAGTGTAGCTCAACATTCCAGTTCTAATTTATCTGAACTTATTTTATAATTAATGGAATTTTGTTCAGGTCAAATTTATTTTTTAATGTGAAATTTATTGTCAAATTGTTTTCCATACAACACCCAGTGCTCATCCCAACAGTTGCCCTCAATGCCCATCACCCACTTTCCCGCTGGTCCAATTCATTTTTATGTAAATTTCTGTATGTTCTAGGCACACTCTAATGCACTAAGATTTTTAAATTTTAAGAAAGGAAATATACAGAAATGTTACAGCAAGGAGGTCAATAATATGTGATCTCCCATGGTGGGCAATCCATAATCAGTTCTAGACTAGACACATCCAGGGTTCATTTATATGAAAAAGAAACATATCTGTATTCTGTTTGTGCCATGTTACTTTGATTTCTACTGCAGGTGCCCAAATCTCACCCTTCACCAAGCATAACTTTACCATTGGAGGACTGTAGGACTTTTGGAATGATCTTTGTCTAAGGACATATCTCTGTATGCCTAGCAGCAGAGGCAGGCGAGGAAGTACACTGATTCTGAGATATGGTGCTCCTTCTTGTTTGATATCCATGCCTTCTCTACTGGGAACAGTAGGTGGTAGTGGGGTGGGGTGGTTGCTTAAGACCTACTTCTTGAGCAGAGGCTCTGCTGCATTACCATGCCTCATAATGCAGGGAGCGCACTCATGCACTATTGGGAGAGTGATGTCCTGCATATCTGATGGTGGACACACAGCTGATTTTTCCTCATTGGCTCCAAAAACTGGCCTGTTTTATGAGGGATTGTAGGCCTGTCTAAAGGAAACCAGCATACTTACTATACAGGTGTGGCTGAAGACTCCCAACCTGACATCCTGTCCAATGTTAATGGAGCCTGACATCACATCCTCTGGAGAACTGTTTTTTTGTTGTTGTTATATACCCAAGCTCTCATGATACAGTAGGGTGACGGAAATGATCAAGAGACTAGGACTGGCCCAGATCATAGGAGGTGGGAAGAGTCCAGAAGAGGATGAACTCTATCTTTTAGGCCATGGCTCAAATCCCGCCAATCATGTGTGCTTTAGAAATAAGAGACTCTCCTGGAAGGAATCATGCCCAATTTCTCTCCATTTGGGGTCATTTTACTATCCAAATTCCTACATGTGCACTGGCACACACATATTGATGGTGTGTTCAAGAAAGAGCAGACACTGGGGAAGAGACAAGAGAAAAAGAAGAGGTTATAAGAGAGCTCTGCCATGGGGCAGCAGCATCCATTTTCTTAGCTACATGCTCAAAGACCCAAAGATGGGCAAGGATTTCCTAATGTTCATAGGTTTTGCTCGACACAGGGCCATCCTTGGCCCAGCTTCCAGAGGAAAGGACTAGGGTACTGAAGTCCAAGTCTGTGGGAACCTGGAAATATGATGAGCTAACTCTGTTAGGTGAGACAATAGCTACAGAAGAATAGGCTTCAGTGTTCTGTAGAGTGTTTTGTGTCTCCAAAGTTCCATATAATCATGAAGGGTCAATTGGCCTTGGTTCTCCATCAGTGACTCACTGTGTTCTGATTTACTAGAGAAATACTTGCTGGAAGTCTTTGGGTTGGTGAGGACTTGGGATAGAGGAGGACATGTAAGAGCACTGTACACTGAGTCTAGAGTCACCGCACAATACTAGTCCTTGTTGGACCCCCAGGTCTTCATTTGGAAATGGGCGGGGGGGGGGGCGTCATTGTCCTGGCTGACATGAGGATGACTCATGAATCAAGAGTATACATTGGGGATGGAGACAAATGAGAATGTCAGAAGCCTGAGATCCCTTGTCCAAACCTGGAGCCTGTATTCCAGAGCTTTACCCTGGGACTTTAGAGGGCCACTGCCTTCATGTCAGCTGCACAAAGATGCTGATTTTGCTTGGGGATCTTCATACCTGTGGCTCCAGTGTTAGTGCTGGACACCTGTTCCCTGGTGTTCCAGTGCAGCCTCCTGTGTCAATGGTACCCACTGAGTTTTGCTGGAGGAACTGGATCAGGGAAGGGTCATGTGGAGGTCATTCTGAATTTCCCCTACCTTAGATACAACAGGAATCTCCATTTGCTAGCAGTTATCTCCACAGAGTAAGCTGGTCAAAATCTAGATTGAGGGCTCTACAGTCCTATTTCTTCATTAAATAACTGCTCCAAGCACTTACCTTGTGCTTGGGGATCTGGTGAATCTAAGTGCAAGGCTTACAATGACAAAGTGGTCCCTGCCTGCCAGGTCTTCACAGTCTGGAGGGGAGATGGACAATGGTATGAAAGACAAGACATATGAAGAAAAGGCAAGAACTATAATAGTGAAAAGAGCAAGTGTGCTGTGGGGACAGGCTGGGGAGTCACTGGAGAGTATGAGAGGCCTCACAGAGGTGACATTTGCTGGGGCCAGCATAAGAGGAAACCACACTGCATGTGTCCGTCATGTGTCTTAGGAGAAGATACTCCTGGTGCAGAGACCAGGAGACAGAATTGAATTTGTCCATTAGAAACATTAGAAAGGTGGAACATGTGGCTGTGGGTTCCTGGGAGGGGAGAGGCAGGGAAGATCCAAAGCATAAACCCGATGCTGGGACCTAGTAAACTGTTACTTGTTCATTCTTCTGTGACAGCATTATTTAAATACCTTGACTTTTAAAACTACAAATATTTAATAGCTCACAATTTTTGTGGCAGAGGAATCCAGGCACAGCATAGCTGTGTAACACTGCCTCAAAGTCTCTATGAAGTCAGGGCTGTGGTCTCAAAGGAGATTCAACAGGGTGATATTCCCAAGCTCACTCACATGGGTGTCAGAATTCAGTTTGAACTGAGAGCCTATTCCAAACTTTTGATCAGGGAACTTGTATCTTTCTCTCCTCTATAAGGGTCTTAAAGCCTTAAGTGCTTGATCCCCCATTTCCATGGGTAGAAGAGAGACAGGGAGAGAAGAGGAGAGAGAGAGAGAGAGGGGGAGAGAGAGAGAGAAGGAAACATTGGAGAGAGAAAAAGGAGTAGAGAGGACATAGAGATGGGACACAGAACAAAGAAGACACTGACAGAATTTATTTCATGAAATCTTGAAACTGACCTGCCATCACTCCAACTGTGCTCCACTGGTTAGGAGGCAGTCATTAACAGCTTAGTGGTTTCACAAGGAGTAAAGTTTACTGGCTGGCCATGGATCACTGTCTGTGTCCCCTGGCGAATTCCAGTGGTGTGTTTTCAGCTGGTTCACCCGAGAACTGAGAACAGTGATTACATTTTGGAAATGGCTGTAAGTTTTGAGCATCCAGCCTCACCGTCATTAGAAAAGTCAATATAGGACAAGGGATTTGGTGTAATTTCTCATCCACCAAACCAGCAAAAATATTTCAACAAAGCCCTAAAACTAGACCCCTTATTGTGCATTAGAGATAAGGGCACTCATTTTTTAGTAGTAAGAGGGGCCTCAACTCTGTTACTGGAGGATGACTGTTGTCATTATTTCAGCTGCCATTACCTTGATTTTGGTGCAGAAGGGCCTGCTTCTAGAAACCAAAGACAGTGATTAGAGATTTGCATAAAGAATTCATGTAAGCATGTGTCTTCTCACTTTGACACTAAGAGCCCTGAATGGGACAGCTCCTCAGACAGTAGAGGAACCCTTTCCTTTGGCATTAGGACCATGATACAGCCATGTAAAATGATGGTGTCAGACAGAATATCTCACCCTGTTGTCAAAACTCTTTAATGGACCATGGACAAGTGAGTGGGCTGTTAATTTTTTTTTCTTTTCTTAAATGTAGTTAGCATGTTGGTTTCAGAAGTAGAATTCAGTGATTCGTCACTTACATATAACATCCAGTGCTTATATCAAGCGCCCTCCTTGATACCCAACTCTCATCTAGCCCATCTCTCACCCATTTCCATCCATTAACCCAGAGTTTTTTCTCTATCCTTAAGAGTCTCCATCTCTTTTCTTCCACACCTTCCCATATGTTAAATTCTACCTAGAAGTGAAATGGTATGATATTTGTCTTTTCAAATGGACTCATTTCCCTTAGCATAATACATTCTAATTCCATCCATGCAGTTACAAATGGCAAGAATCCATGCTTTTTGATGCCTGGGTATTATTCTCATCAAGATAAAAAGCTTCTGCACAGTGAAGGAAACAACAAAATTCAAATCAGACTATAGAATGGGAGAAGATATTTGCAAATGACATATCTGATAAAGAATCCAAAATCTAGAAGCGACTTATCAAAAAACACACAAAAGACAAACAGCCCAGTTATGAAATGGGCAGAAGATATGAATAGACACTTTCTCAAAGAAGACTTCCAGATGGCTAACAGACACATGGAAAGATGTTCAACATCACTTTTCATTAGGGATTGTAAAGCAAAACCTCACCTGTTAGAATGGCTAAAATTAATCACACAAGAAAAAACAGTTGTTAGTGAGATATGGAGAAAGGGGAACACTCTTGCACTGTGGGTTGGAATGCAAACTGGGGCAGACACTCTGTTATGATTTTTTAAGGAAAATGCTGGAAAGCACTCCTCCTTCCATGGTTACTTGTTCTTTCTGTGTACTATTTAGGACACTGTCAACAGGTGACTTTTTTTCCTATGATGAGTAGAATAAAAGAAAAATTTAACACCAATATAATTCGATATTTAAAGATACGGAGTAGGGTTTACTCAGTTAAAATGAAAACAAAACAAAAACAAAACAGTTTACCCAACCAAGTAACCAAATTCACATTGTGATTCCACTCTGTGGAAAAAAACTGCTCATATGTAGAAAAAGTTATGTAGAAAAAAATGCTCATATGTAGAAGAAGAGCACTGGATGTTTAGGCTGTGATTGTCTTTGAATGTCAGGATTTTTATTTTCATCATTATCCTTATTTTGTCTTTCCAAGTAATACAGAAAGCTGCTGGGAAATTTAACCTGGGTTGTTTGAGCTCTTTCATAAACAAAGAAGGGAAAGTCAATAAGGAAAATGACACAATGGAGTTTTCCCGAGAAGTGCCACAGAATTAGAGAAGCCCTTGGAAAAATTAAAGAGGCCTAAAATATTTCTGCCAACACGCTATAATTTGGTGAGACAAATTGCAAGACACATCCCTGGTCCACTCCAGCTTAAGTCTTTGTTCTAGGAATAAGTACACAGGTGACATTATCACACAACTTTTGTCCAATATAAAAACATATTTTTCCGAGGCAACTGATGTGGCTTAGTTGGTTAAGTGTCCAACTTCACCTCGGGTCATGATCTCATGGTTCATGGGTTTGAGCCCTCCGTCTAGCTCTGTGCTGACAGCTCAGAGCCTGTAGCTTGCTTATATATAATATATATATCCCTGCTAACAACATGGACCCCCTCCCTTTCACTTCTGTCTTCCTCATTGGAAGTGATCTCCATATGGGCACAGCTCATGTTTTGTCATGGTCACTAATAAAGATATAGTGCGGGTTACAGAGCAAGAATGGATGGTGATTCAAGGAATTCATGCAAAGTGATCCTGTATTTGAAGTGGGCCAAGAGAATTCACAAGTAAAGGCCCAGGATGGCATGCACAGAATATTTCCCACTGACTTTCAATTTTTAACTCTCCTTTATCTGTAAAATATTGTCATCCTGATCCTTCTTCAATTCCTGCACAATGATTGCTATTTCTGCAATGAAAGATAGCAGGAATTGGCCACATGTTGAGGAGTCTCTGTGCTGTATGCCTTAGAGGACACTATAACTTCCTCCAAGGTAGCTTACTTAACCCACTGCAGGCATGACAACAGTGCCATAACTCTGTTCTCTTGTAGTTCACCGAGTAAATGACCTCATTTATTTTTCTTTTTAGAAGGTTTTTTCATTTTTCACCCCTTAATTCTAGTTAGTTAATATGCAAATTATATTAGTTATCAGTGTAGAATTTCATACATCACCCTGCTCTCATTATGACAAGTATACCCCTTGATCCGTCACGTATATAATGGACCCATGTATCACTATGATTTACTCACAAATATTAAACACTTGTGACCAGGAATAAATCCTAGTTGATCATGGCGAATGATTGTTTTAATGTTTATTTTTGATAGAGAAAAAGACACAGCATGAGTGGGAGAGGAGCAGAGAGAGAGACGGAGACACAATCCAAAGCAGGCTCCAGGCTCCAAGCTGTCAGCACAGAGCCCAATGCGGGGGTTGAAACCACGAAGTGTGAGATTGTAATCTGAGCTGAAGATGGATGTTTATGACTCTGCTACCCAGGGGCCCCTTTGGTTGATTTTTAACGCATTGTTTAATTACATTTGCTATTATTGTATTGAGAATTTTTGCATGTGTGTTCATCAGGGATAGTGGCCTGTACTTCTCTTTTTTAGTGGAGTCTTCACCTCTTTTTTTAGGGTAATCCTGTCGTCAAAGAATCGATTCAGTTTTCATCCTTTTCTGTTTTTAGGACTAGTTTAAAAGGCATAGGTAGTAAGTCTCATTTAATGGTTTGGTAGAGTTTGCCTGGAAAACCATCTGGCTCTGGATTTTACTTGTGAGAGTTTTTAATTAATGACTTGATTCTTTACTGATTGTCAGTCTTACTTTTCTATTTCCTCCTGTTTCAGTTTTGGTTGTTTATATGTGTATGTTGGCAATTTTTTGGCATGTATTTTTTTCATAATATCCTCTTTTGATTGTATTTCTGTGCAGTTGGTTGTTATTCCTCCTTTCTCATTTGTGATTGTATGTCTTTTAGTTCTTTCTTTTTCTTTTTCTTTCTTTCATTATTTCTTTTCCCTTTTTTTTCGGTGATAAGTCTGACTAGAAGTTTGCCAATTTCTTTGATTTTTTTCAAAGAGCCAGAATCTGGTTTCATTTCTATCTTCTTTAGTTTTTATTTCCTTTTTAAAATTTATATATCATTTATATCTACTCTAATATTTATTTCCTTCCTTCTGCTGTATCTAGGTTTGTTCTTTTTCTAGCTTCTTTAGGTGCAAGGTTAGGATGTTTATTTGTGATTTCTCTTTCACCTTGAGGTAAAGCCTGTATGAGTATAACTTCCCTCTTAGTACTGGTTTTGCTGCATCCCAGAAGTTTTGGACCATTATATTTTCATTCTCTTTTTTCCATGCATTTTTAAATTTTCTTTTTTTTTCTCATGACGTATTCATTGTTTAGTAGCATTTTATTTAACCTCCATGTGTTTGTCATCTTTCCAGATTCTTTTCTGTGGTTGAATTTAGTTTCATAGCATTGTGGGTCAGAAAAGGCGCAAGGAATGACCAGTTTTTTGTATTTGTTGAGATCTATTTTGTGACCTAACATGTGATGTGATGTGCACTTATAAAGAATATGTATTTTTCTGTTTTTTATTTTATTTTTTTATTTTTTATTTTATTTATTTTATTTTTTATTTTATTTTTTTATTTTATTTTTATCTGTTTTTTATTTTTCTGTATTTTATTACTGTAAGTGGGGTGTTCAAGTCCCCTACTAGTTTTATCAATTAATTCCTTCATTGGTTAACTGTTTCATGTATTTTGATTCTCCTAAGTTGGATGCATAAATATTTACAATTATATCTGCTTGTTGGATCCTTCCATTTATTATGAGAAAGTGTCATTTTTGTCTCTTGTTATAGTCTTTGTTTTAAAGACTGATTTTATCCGATATACTAATTGTTACTCCAGCGTTCTTTTGACAACCATTTGCATGACAATTGCTATTCTCTCCTCTCACTTTTCATCTACAGGTGTCTTTAGGTCTAAATTGTGTCTCTTGTAGGCAGCATGTAGATGGGTCCTGTTTTTATCCATTCTACATCCTTGTGTTTGATTGAATTATTTGCCCATTTACATTCAAAGTAATTTTTGATACATCCATATTCATTGTCATTTTATTACTTGTTTTGTAATTTTTTTCTGAAGATTTTCTCTGATCCTTTCTTGACATTCTCTCTTTCATATTTTGCTGATTTTCTTTGGTGATTTTCTCCACAAGTTTTAGGGATATGTTATATTTCATATACTTCTTTTATGAGTTCTTTTTTTTTTTTTTTTTACAAAAATTTCATTCTTCTTTTATGTTTCCTACCCAGAGGACGATGGGCAGGGTGAGGGTCAGGCTTAAGGGTCAGATCCAGAGGCTAAGCTGTTCGTGTGGGTTAGGGGTAGGGTTTCACTCTGAATCTTACTCTCTCCCTCCATCCTGGTCATGGCAAATAACCTCTATTCCTATTGGGCACCTGGTCAAGTAATCTTGCATCTGTCTTGTGTCCCAAACCCCCTTCCTCAGATCTGGAATCTGGAAAAAAGTAGGGCCAGAACCATGGCTTGCCAGAAGTGAAGAACCCTCCCCTGAGGGCTCAGATGAGGGCGTTTTAGGGGGAAGTTTGTGCTTAGGATTTGTGTTCAGGGGCTATGCTGATGGTGTGGTTTAGGGTAAGATTCTCCCCCAGGATCAAACACTCTGGCTCCATCCTGGTTCTTGAAAATGGCACACTTTCCTTCTCGGTTTGTGGCTGAGTAATTCTGCATCAGGCATGTGCCCCCAACGTGTTGTTACCACTGACCTGAGAGGCCTGGATAGTGCCAGAGCCATAGCATTAGGCACTTGGAAATGGTAGTGGCCTGTTCATCAGCACAGAACACTCTCAAAAGGACTGAGTTGAAGACTAAGGTTACAATGAGTATCAGGACTAATGATTGTGTTCAGGGCTAGGGTGATGGTAAGGCCTAGGAATAGTTGTTTGCCCAGAATCCTATGCTTGAGTTTCATCCTGGTCATTGAAAACTGTACCACTTACTTTTCCCTTCCTGGCTGAGTAATCTTTTGTCAGCCTTGTGTCCCAAATTCTTTTTTGGTCATATCTGGGATTCAGGCCTGAGTAAGGACAGAATCATGACAAGAGTTAGGGTTAGGGCAAGGCATATGGTAGGGGTTGGTCTACCAGCAGTGCAGAACCTTCCATGGAAGGCCGAGTTGAGGGCGAATGTTAGGGTGTGCTTCAGACTTTCTTGTGCAAGGGCTGGGCTCATTTTGTGCTCTATGATTAAGTTTTTGCTCAGAATCTTACTCTGACTGCATCTTGATTGTTGCAAATGGCACCCTATCCTTCTTTGTTCCTGGCAGAGTCATCTTGCATCAGTCATGTGTTAGTTGTGTCCTCCAAACTAGCACTCAGGTCGAAGTAGAGCCGGGGCCAGCGCTAAGCTTAGGGTTGTGGTGAAGAAAACGGTAAAAGCCTATTTGCCTGCAGTGTGAAGACCTACATGAAAGACCCATTTGAGGGCAGGTGCCAGTGTGAGGGTCAGCCTCACAGCTGACTTCAGGGATAAGCTGTTGGTGTGGGTTATGTTCAGGTTTTCACTCAGCATCATAGTCTCTGTCTCCACCTCAGGCTTTGCAGATAGCACCATTTCTTCTTATGAGCCTAGCCAAGCAACTTTGCATCAGTCATGGTTCCAAATCCGTTGTTTCCTTAGTCCTGGGATTTGGGCTTGGGCAGGTACAGAGCCCTGATTAGGATTAGGGTTGGGGCCCAGGAGATGGCACGGGCCTATTCATCAGCAGTGCTCAGCCCTTCCTGGAAGGCTCAGTTGAGGGTGACAGTTAGGTAAGGGTTGGGCTTAGGTTTCAGCTTCTGGGGCCAGACATGTTGTGGGTTAGGGCCACATTTCTGCAGAGTCATACTATCTCCATCCTGGTTGTGGCCAATGAATGGCACAGTCTCCCACTGTGTCCCTGGCTAAGTCAAATTGAATCAGTCTTGTGTCCCAAATCCCTTGTTTCTTCAGACTTGGAATGTGGACCTAGGGAAGGCCACATCCATGGCCAGGGGTTTGGGTTAAGGCCCAGGAGTTGGTAGGGGCCTATCTGCTGGCAGGGCACTGTATCCCCTCCCTGAGGGCTCATTTTATGGGGAGGTTTAAGATCTGGGTCAGACAGGGCTCAGGTGTAAGGATGGTATGATTGGGGCCAGTCTGGTTAGATTTTCAGTCCAAATCATACTCTTTAGCTCTACCCCAGTTGTGGTAAGGGGCAGTGATTTCTTCTCTGTTCCTAGATGAATGAATAATCTTGCCATGGTCATGTGTCCCAAATTGGTTGTTTTCTCAGACATAGGATTCAGGTCAGGTCAGAACCCCAGGCCAATGTTAGGGTTATGGTTAGTACCCAGGAAATGGCAGGTGCTTATCTGCCAGCAAGGCAAAGCCTTACCCGGAGATAAGGTGATAGGCAGGGTGAAGGCGAGGCTTAAGAGTCAGATTCATGCACTAGGCTGTTTGTGTGGGTTGTTTTGGGTTTTGCTCCCAATCCTACTCTCTTGTTCCATCCTGGTCATGGAAAATGGCATCAATTCCTACTAGGCACCCCGCTGAGTAACCTCTTGCATCAGTTCTGTGTCCCAATTCCTTTTTTTCCTCAAATCTGGAATCTGGAACCAGGTACGGCCAGAGCCATGCCTCAGGGTTAGATTTAGGGCTGGGGAGATGATTGAGGCCTATCTGCCAGCAACTCCAAGCCATCCCTTGAAGGCTGAGTTGGGTGTCAGTTTTAGGGAGATGGTCAGGCTTAGGATTCGAGTTCAGGGCTATGCTGATGGTGTGAGTTAGTGTAAAAATTCTCCTAGAATCAAACTCTCTGCTCCATCCTGGTTGTTGCAAATGGAACGATTTCCTTCTTGGTTTGTGACTGAGTAATCCTAGGTCAGACATATGCTCCCAGTGTGTTGTTACCTCTGACCTGAGATTTGGGCTTGGGTAGGGCCAGAGCCATGGCTAGAGTTAGCTATTAGAAGCCAGGAGATGGTAGCGATCTATCCACCAGGAGTGAAGAGCACTCCTCAAAGGGCTGAGTTGAGGGCTAGGGTTAGGGTGGGGGTCAGGCCTATTGATCCTACTTAAGGTTAGGGTGATGGTGTGGGTTAGGGGTAGGTGTTTGCCCACAGTCCTACCTTTGGGCTTCATCCTAGCCATTGCAAATGGCACAGCTTTATTTTCCTTTCCTGGTTGAGTAATCTTGCATTTGTCTTGTGCCCCAAATTCCCTTTTTTTTTCTACCTTGGAATGGGCCTGGGTAGTAACAGTGACTAGGGTTGGGGTTATGGCCAAATAGGTGGTAGGGATATATCCCTCAGCAGTGCAGAACCCTTCATGAAAGGCTAAATTGTGGTCTAAATTTAAGGTTCGCATCAGACTTTTGTTATGGATTCAAGAGTAGGTTGATTTTGTGGTTTACAGTTAGGTTTTCATTCATAATCATAAATTTTGGCTGGATCTCATTCATTGAAAATGGCATTGTATCTTTCTTTGTTCCTGGCTGAGTAATTTTGCATTAGTCATGTGTCCCAAATCCATTGTTTCCTCAGAACTAGCATTCAGGCCATAGAAGGGCCCTTTGCCCTACTTTGGGTAATGCCTATGCTTTGGGTTAGAGCTAGTGCAAGGGAAATGGTAAAAGCCTATTTGCTGGCAGTGCTAATGCTTACAAGAAGGGCACAGTTGAGTGCATGTGTCAGTGTAAGCGTCAGCCTTAAGGTCGGGTTCTGTAGTCAAGTATACTCTATCCAGCACAGGTATCGTTCAAAATAGAAGACTTTCCCAGACTACCAAAAACTAAAGAGTTCATGATCACTAAATCAGATCTTCAAGAAATATTAAAAGGGACAATTTCAGTGGAATGGAGATACCAAAAGTGTCAGTATAGAGGTAGGAAACACATAAGTGATTAAATGAATTTTTCTGTAAAAAAAAAATAGTCAAGGAACTCACAAAAAAGGATATAAAATATATTACATATACCTAAACCCTGCGGAAGGAATGGGTTCGGTTAAATGATGTAAAAAGTAATAAAATGGCAATAAATATGTGCCTATCAATAATTACTTCAGATGTAAATAAGCTAAATGATCCAATCAAAAACATAGGGAGGCAGAATGGATAAAAAAACAAGACTCATCCATATGCTGCCTACAAGAGACCCATTTTAGACCTGAGTGGGAGAATGGAGTAGCAATTGTTATCAGTATAACAGCATATCTAGGAATAAACCTAACCAAACAGGTGAAAGACCTATATCTTGAAAATTATAAAACACTGATGAAAGAAATTCAAGATGACAGAAAGAAATGTAAAGACATTCTATGCCCATGGGTCACAATAAAAAATATGGTTATAATGTCTATGCTTCCCAAAGTAATATACTATGGAACTATAAGAGACACCAAATGGCCAAGCAATCCTGAAAGAGAAAAGCAAAGCTGGATGCATCACAATTCCAGACTTCAAGTTGTATTTCAAACTTTAGTGATCAAAACAGTATGGTATGGGCACAAAAATAGACACACAGATTAAAAAAACAGAATAGAAAACCGAGAAGTGAACACAATAAATAATGTGACCAATTAATCTTCAACTAAGCAAGAAAGAATACACAATGTGGAAAAACAGTCTCTTAAACAAATGGTGTTAGGAAAACTGGATAGTATCATGCAAAAGAATGAAAGTAAACCACTTACACAATACACAAAAATACACACAAAATGGACGAAAGACATAAATGTGAGACCTGAAACCATAAAAATCCTACAAGAGAACACAGGTAGTAACTTCTTTGACTTCAGCCACAGCAACTGCTTTGAAGATATGTCTCCTAAGGCAAAAGAAACTAAAGCGCAAATAAACGATTGGGACTATATCAAAATAAAAAGCTTCTGCACGGTGACGGAAACAATCAACACCACTAAAAAGAAACTTATGGAATGGGAGAAGATATTTGCAAATGACATATCTGATAAATGGCTGATATCCAAATATATAAAGAAGTGATATAAGACCCGCAAAACAAATAATCCCATTAAAAATTGGGCAGAAGACGTGAACAGACATTTCTTCAAAGAAGACATACAGATGTCCAACAGATACATGAGAAGATGCTTATCATCATGTATCATTAGGGAAATGTGAATGAAACCCACAATGAGAGGCCACCTCACACCTGTCAGAATGGCTAAAAACAAAAGAAGCATTGGGTGTTGGCAAGGATGTGGAGATAAAGGAGTTCCTTTATCTTGGGAATAAAAGTGGTGCAGCTACTGTGGAAAACAATATGGAGATTCTTCAAAAAGTTAAAAATACACTACCTTATGATCCAGCAGTAGCGCTACTGGGTATTTACCCAAGGAATAAAAGAACACTAATTCAAAAGGACACATGCACCTGTACGTTTATAGCAACATTATTTGCAATAGCCAAGATATGGATATAGCTCAAGTATCCATCATTAGATGAATGGATGAAGATGTGATATATACACACAATTAATACTATTCAGGCATAAGAAGAAATGAAATCTTTCCATTTTCAAGGTCATGGATGGAGCTATAGGGTATAAACAGTAAGTGAAATAAGTCAGTCAGAGAAAGACAAATACTGTGTAATTTCAATAATATAAGAAATTTAAGAAACAAATAAAGGGAAAAAATGAGAGAGATAGACAACCAAGAACGAGACTCATTCCCTATCAAAACCCACCGGAATCTTCACAGATGTAAAACAATCTTAAAATTTGTATGGGATCACAAAACCCTGAATAACGAAAGCAATCCTGAAAAAAAAGCAAAGCTGGAGGCATTATGGTTCAACATATTCAAAAAAATCCCTTAAAAAAAAAAGAAAAGAAAAAATGCCTAACGATTTACTGACTCACCCATCCCAAGAATGCTTGTTTTTATTTTGTCTTTATGCTTACATTTCAGCAGTAGAATAAAATCAAATATTTGCCACTAAAATATCTAGAATAAATGAAGAAAAAAATGAAAGAAGGATGTGTTATCACGAAGTTTCAATGTTTCTTTATGACATTTTCTAGTCAGAAGTGTTTCAAAATATAAAAACTCATCATTCCTAAAATCCGATAGACTCCACCAAAAGTCTGCTAGAACTGATACATGAATTCAGCAAAGTTGCAGGATACAAAATCAATGTGCAGAAATCTGTTGCATTCTTATACACTAACAATGAAGCAACAGAAAGACAAATGAAGAAACTGATCCCATTCACAATTGCACCAAGAAGCATAAAATACCTAGGAATAAATCCAACCAAAGATGTAAAAGATCTGTATGCTGAAAACTATAGAAAGCTTATGCAGGTAATTGAAGAAGATTTAAAGAAATGGAAAGACCTTCCCTGCTCATGGATTGGAAGAATAAATATTGTCAAAATGTCAATACTACCCAAAGCTATCTACACATTCAATGCAATCCCAATCAAAATTGCACCAGCATTCTTCTCGAAACTAGAACAAGCAATCCTAAAATTCATATGGAACCACAAAAGGCCCCGAATAGCCAAAGTAATTTTGAAGAAGAAGACCAAAGCAGGAAGCATCACAATCCCAGACTTTAGCCTCTACTACAAAGCTGTCATCATCAAGACAGCATGGTATTGGCATAAAAACAGACACATAGACCAATGGAATAGAATAGAAACCCCAGAACTAGACCCACAAACGTATGGCCAACTCATCTTTGACAAAGCAGGAAAGAACATCCAATGGAAAAAAGACAGTCTCTTTAACAAAGGGTGCTGGGAGAACTGGACAGCAACATGCAGAAGGTTGAAACTAGACCACTTTCTCACACCATTCACAAAAATAAACTCAAAATGGATAAAGGACCTGAATGTGAGACAGGAAACCATCAAAACCTTAGAGGAGAAAGCAGGAAAAGACCTCTCTGACCTCAGCCGTAGCAATCTCTTACTCGGCACATCCCCAAAGGCACGGGAATTAAAAGCAAAAGTGAATTACTGGGACCTTATGAAGATAAAAAGCTTCTGCACAGCAAAGGAAACAACCAACAAAACTAAAAGGCAACCAACGGAATGGGAAAAGATATTTGCAAATGACACATCGGACAAAGGGCTAGTATCCAAAATCTATAAAGAGCTCATCAAACTCCACACCCGAAAAACAAATAACCCAGTGAAGAAATGGGCAGAAAACATGAATAGACACTTCTCTAAAGAAGACATCCGGATGGCCAACAGGCACATGAAAAGATGTTCAACGTCGCTCCTTATCAGGGAAATACAAATCAAAACCACAATCAGATACCACCTCACGCCAGTCAGAGTGGCCAAAATGAAGAAATCAGGAGACTATAGATGCTGGAGAGGATGTGGAGAAACAGGAACCCTCTTGCACTGTTGGTGGGAATGCAAATTGGTGCAGCCGCTCTGGAAAGCAGTGTGGAGGTTCCTCAGAAAATTAAAAATAGACCTACCCTATGACCCAGCAATAGCACTGCTAGGAATTTATCCAAGGGATACAGGAGTACTGATGCATAGGGGCACCTGTACCCCAATGTTTATAGCGGCACTCTCAACAATAGCCAAATTATGGAAAGAGCCTAAATATCCATCAACTGATGAATGGATAAAGAAATTGTGGTTTACATACACAATGGAATACTACGTGGCAATGAGAAAAAATGAAATATGGCCTTTTGTAGCAACATGGATGGAACTGGAGAGTGTGATGCTAAGTGAAATAAGCCATACAGAGAAAGACAGATACCATATGGTTTCACTCTTATGTGGATCCTGAGAAACATAACAGAAACCCATGGGGGAGGGGAAGGAAAGAAAAAAAAAAAAAAAAAGAGGTTAGAGTGGGAGAGAGCCAAAGCATAAGAGACTGTTAAAAACTGAGAACAAACTGAGGGTTGATGGGGGGTGGGAGGGAGGGCAGGGTGGGTGATGGGTATTGAGGAGGGCACCTTTTGGGATGAGCACTGGGTGTTGTATGGAAACCAATTTGACAGTAAATTTCATATATTAAAAAATAAAAAAAATAAAAAAATAAAAAAAAAACAAAAAACAAAAAAAAAACCTCATCATTCCTAGATGATAGTATATTTGACAAATCCAGGAACCACAAATGACATACTGTCTTTCAAGTGAATTTATGTCTCTGTGTCAGAAATCAGTTACCTGTTTGGAGATGACACAGAATTACTCAAAGCTCAACCTCTGGAAGGGTTCCTACTTTAGTAAAACGTGTTATTACCATGTCCACATAGCTGAAGACATAAAAACAAAGAGTGATGTGTCTGTGTTTAATACAATACAAAGAAAGGTATCTTACTGCAAAGCAATTAGGTTAGATTTCAAACAGAGTCGAGAATATAAAAAAAATGCACTTCAATGCAGGTGGTGCCAGAAAGAACATACTTCTCTTCAGGGGCAAGAAGAGACTGAGATCAGGGGTCAGAGTCAGGAGCATCTGGTCTATCCTCAGTGACAAGAAATTCTAGGTGAGTTCACACTCTGGTGGTGTGCTGCCACACAGCAATTAGTTTTGATGTTGGGGTAGAAAATTTGTCCTTCTGTTACTGAGATCTCAGTGCTTGGCAGGATTGCGTTGTCCCAGTTTGGTCACTCCCTGCTCTCTACCCACCTCCTGGGCTGCCTGAGCTTCCTATATCCTGAGCTATACTAATGGTTTGCCCATGCAAAGTCCATACTTTGAAGAAACAAGAGGATAGAAAAAATAAACTCAATAACTAAAAGACCAAAGCCCATTTCCACAGACTTGGGTGTTAGCCAGGAGCAAGAAAAGAGCCCCAAAATCACCATTGCTCTATCATTGAAGAGAAGAAATGGAAAACAGTGATAGCCTGATGACTTCCTGCTTTGTCTGATGTCAGGATGCAGGATTTTTGCACACAGGGCTCCCAAGTGTAGCTAATGGATATCCCCCTTAGACCTGGCCCACCGAAGTTTCTTACTCCAATGACACCAACTCTGTCCAGGAAAAATTCCTAGTGAGTTTATTCAAAGCTTTATACCATTTTAATCTGAGATGAAGAAATTTGGCGCTTAGTACATCCATTCAGATTCTCTTGCCTTTTTATTTATTTATTTTAATTTTTTAATGTTTATTTCGAGGGAGAGAGAGACAGAGTGTCAGCCAGGGAGGGGCAGAGATAGAGGAGACACAGAATCTGAAGCAGGCTTCAGGCTCCAAGATGTCAGCACAGAGCCTGATGCCGGGGCCCAACCTCACAAACCATGAGATCACGTGTGAGCTGAAGTCGGATGCCCAACCAACTGATCCACTCAGGTGCCCCTCCTTTGCCTTTTTATTAATAAGGACTTCATTATGGGGAATTAGCAGAGATAATCTAGGAGCATTTTCTGTTATTTTAATTATGGAGTTGTGACTAGTTCCAAGTGTTCTAGGAGAGCCTGGGTAACAGGAGTCCATGGAACCCTTCTGCAAGACCTACTTTGGCAAAAGGAGACACAGGGCATTTGAAACTGTTCAGCACAAGAGGTTTGCAGGAATACAGGGGAAGATGATGTTGGAAAGGATCTGGTCTCATTTCTGGAGTAAGGGCCCAGAGTCAAATTCAGGAACTACAGGGCTGTCATTCAGACAGCGTCCAGTAATTCTGCCACCACTTATACCATATGCTCTCACAGAGCAATTAATCTGATATTGAAAGTAGAGCTTGCCCTTCTGTTGGTAAGAACTCTGTGTTTGGCAGGTTTCTCTTGGCATGGGATATAGACCTGTGTCTACCCCTTTCAGGAAAGCCTGAGCTACCTACCACATGAGACACTCAGGGTTCATGATGTTAAGTCCATTCATGGAGCAGGTGATGGAACAAAATACTCAAAGACTAAAATACCAGGACAGATCCTGCAGACTTCCCAGGAGCAAGATCCTACCTTGGAGTCACAACCGCCTCTAACCACAGATGAGAAGGGCTTCAAATCTGGTGATATAGCTTGACACATTCCTGACCTTACTGAGATTGGTGTGCATGATTTTGTTCACAGGACTCCATGGTTAGCAAAGCTGGTGGATGATCCCCTTCTCTGCAAGTCACAGGTCTTTATTACCCCTTAGACACCAAACATGCCCAGGGAATTGTGCTCGTAACACTATCTACAGCTTCATTCTGTTCTCAACTGTGATGAAGAAATTTAGCCCTCAATGTATCATTTTCAACTCCCTTACACTTATCCTAACCGTGTGTTCACGGGAAGACATTCAGTGCCAGAGTTTGTCAGGCTTTTTCTCCAATTTTAATTGTGGAATCACGCCAAGTTCCCATAAACTTTGAATAGCATGTGGAACAGGTGCTCCTGGGGTGTCTGCCAGATCTACCTTGGGAACAGGAGGTATGGGGGACTTGAATGTGTTCAGCACAAGAGGATCGTTTGTCCGTAGGGGCAGGAGATATTGGGAGACAAGCTCACTCTAAGGCAAAAGCTGATGGATATGGGGCCTTCAGGGCCACAGTCAGCAGTAAAAAACAAAACAAAAAAAGTCACACAGAGAGCACTAATTAATTCCCAGTGAGCATACCTGAAGGTTGTTTTCTACCCTCACAACTGATTTCTAATTAGACCTCCATGCTTTTGGAAGTTTTCCAGACTTTTTCCTGTGGTTGATTTCAAGGTTCATACCATTGTGGTCTGAAAGTATGCATGGTATGATCTCAATTTTTGTATACTTATGAAGGGCTGTTTTGTGACCCAGTATGTGATCTATCTTGGAGAATGTTCCATGTGCACTCGAGAAGAAAGTATATTCTGTTGCTTTGGGATGCAGAGTTCTAAATATATCTGTCAAGTCCATCTGATCCAATGTATCATTCAGGGCCCTTGTTTCTTTATGGACCATGTGTCTAGATGATCTATCCATTGCTGTGAGTGGGGTGTTAAAGTCCCCTGCAATTACCACATTCTTGTCAATAAGGTTGCTTATGTTTGTGAGTAATTGTTTTATATATTTGGGGGTTCCCTTATTTGGTGCAGAGACATTAATAATTGTTAGTTCTTCTTGATGGATAGACCCTGTAATTATTATAGAATGCCCTTTTTCATCTCTTGTTACAGCCTTTAATTTAAAGTCTAGTTTGTCTGATATAAGTATGGCTACTCCAGCTTTCTTTTGACTTCCAGTAGCATGATAGTTCTCCATCCCCTCACTTTCAATCTGAAAGTGTCCTCAGGTCTAAAATGAGTCTCTTGTAGACAGCAAATAGATGGGTCTTGTTTTTTTGTCCATTCTGATACCCTATGTCTTTTGGTTGGAGAATTTAGTCCATTTACATTCAGTGTTATTCTAGAAAGATATGGGTTTAGAGTCATTGTGATGTCTGTAGGTTTCATGCTTGTAGCGATGTCTCTGGTACTTTGTCTCACAGGATCCCCCTTAGGATGTCTCGTAGGGCTGATTTAGTGGTGATGAATTCCTTCAGTGTTTGTGTGTTTGGGAAGGCCTTTATCTCTCCTATTCTAAATGACAGATTTGCCGGATAGAGGATTCTTGGCTGCATATTTTTTCTGTTCATCACATTGAAGATCTCCTGCCATTCCTTTCTGGCCTGCCAAGTTTCAGTAGAGAGATCCGTCACGACTCTTATCGGTCTCCCTTTATATGTTAGAGCACGTTTATCCCTAGCTACTTTCAGAATTTTCTCTTTATCCTTGTATTTTGCCAGTTTCACTATGATATGTCATGCAGATGATCGATTCAAGTTCCGTCTGAAGGGAGTTCTCTGTGCTTCTTGGATTTCAATGCCTTTTTCCTTCCCCAGATCCGGGAAGTTCTCAGCTATTATTTCTTCAAGTACACCTTCAGCACTTTTCCCTCTCTCTTCCTCCTCTGGAATACCAATTATGCGTAGACCATTTCTCTTTAGTGCATCACTTATTTCTCTAATTTTCCCCTCATACTCCTGGATTTTTTATCTCTCTTTTTCTCAGCTTCTTTTTCCACAATTTTATCTTCTAGTTCATCTATATGTCTCCTCTGCCTCTTCAATCCGAGCTGTGGTCATCTCCATTTTATTTTGCAGCTCATCAATAGCATTTTTTAGCTCTTCCTGGCTGTTCCTTAGTCCCTTGATCTCTGTAGCAATAGGTTCTCTGCTGTCCTTTGTACTGTTTTCAAGCCCAGGGATTAATTTTATGACTATTATTCTAAATTCACTTTCTCTTATATTGTTTAAATCATTTTTGATCAGTTCGTTAGCTGTCGTTATTTCCTGGAGGATTTTTTGAGGGGAATTCTTCCATTTCATCATTTTGGATAGTCCCTGGAGTGGTTCGGAAATGCGGGGCACTTCCCCTGTGCTGTCTTGAATAACTTGCGTTGGTGGGCGGGGCCGCAGTCAGACCTGATGTCTGCCCCCAGCCCACCGCTGGGGCCACATTCAGACTGGTGTGTACCTTCTCTTCCCTTCTTCTAGGGGCAGGATTCACTTTGGGGTGGCGTGGCCCGTCTGGGCTACTTGCACATTGCCAGGCTTGTGGTGCTGGGGATCTGGCGTATTAGCTGGGGTGGATCGGCAAGGTGCACAGGGGCGGGAGGGGCAGGCTCAGCTCTCTTTTCCTTTGGTGATCCACTTTGGGAGGGGCCCTGTGGCACCGGGAGGGAGTCAGACCTGCCACTGGAGGGATGGATCTGCAGAAGCACAGCATTGGGTATCTGCACGGTGCAAGCAAGTTCCCTGATAGGAACTGGTTCCCTTTGGGATTTTGGCTGGGAATGGGCGAGGGAGATGGCGCTGGCGAGCGCCTTTGTTCCCTGCCATGCTACGCTCTGTCATCCGGAGCTCAACAACTCTCCTTCCCATTGTCCTCTAGCTCTCTCGCTCTCTGAGCAGAGCTGTTAACTTATAACCTTCCGGATATTAAGTTCCGCTTGCTGTCAGAACACACTCTGTCTTGCCCCTCCGCTTTTGTAAGCCAGACTTGGGGGCTCTGCTTTGCCAGTGGGCTGTCCCTCCGCCCTGGCTCCCTCCCACCAGTCCGTGTAGCGCGCACCACCTCTCTGCCCTTCCTACACTCTTCTGTGGGCCTCTCGTCTATGCTTGGCTCCAGAGAATCTGTTCTGCTAGTCTTCTGGTGGTTTTCTTCGTTATTTATGCAGGTGTGGGTGGAATCCAAGTGATCCACAGGACGTGGTGAGCCCAGCGTCCTCATACACTGCCATCTTCCGCTCCCAGAATCAGTTTTATCCCATTCTCATTTGACTTTCAGATGAAGGCTACCTCTGGACTGGGCTTTCAGGTAGAACCAGTGATATTTCCCCTTCTCTCCAATATAGAGGTGCTTCTTATTCTGAAGACAGCCAGCTTCAAAAAGATTATACTAGTCACTTTATTCTCAGCTTGATCCCACTCTCATAGGAAATGAAGAATTTTGACCCTTCATGTGTCTATTTCCATTTTCTGTTTTTCTAATTGTATCTTGGTTGCCACCAGGCATAGTGGACCTGCCAATAACTCAGTAAAAAATCAGAGATTGGTGGAGAGCTCCCACTCTGCTCCCATGCTAACTGAAAGCAATGAGTTTCTAATATACAAAAGGATTAATTGATGACCTGTCACTGATGACTTGGTGCTTAAAAAGGCTGTAGATGGCATGGTGATGGTTAGAGACAGAACTCCAACCACTGGCTGCTACAGATGCCTTCATTCTGAGGAGCAGACACTTCAACCATTTGCAGTATTTTTCAGGACCTGCTATGTGCAGAAACAGCCCATTCAAGGACTAGTGCACCAGAGAGCCATTTCCCAAAAACCTGAGTCACAAGTCAGAACCTGCTAACTTGGAATAATTACTGCCTCAAAGGACAGGGAAAAAAATCAATGCCAGAAAAAGCAATGGAAGCTTCTCATCCATAGGGGTCCCAGGTGTACCTAGGTTTCCCTTTGTCCTAGCCCACAAATTGGTCTTACTCTTGAGACCACCATCATGTTTTGCTATATCCCATTCTCTTCTGTAATAAAGAACTTTGGCCTTCTTTGTATACTTCTTCATCCTGTTTCTCTTTCTCAAGCTAAGTTATTTCTGTTGTCTTTTCAGGGATGGAGTCTCAGCGCCATTTTCTCTGCTCTTAACTAGAGAGTCTGCACAAGTTCTTGTCAGTCTTGGATACATTCGGCCACAGAGTCCCTCAAAAATGGCCTTTCAGTCCTATGTTGACAAAGGTAAGCCCAGGGCATTTCAAGGTGCCCAACAGGAGTGCTAATGTGTATTCAGGGTCAGAGATATTGGGAGGGAGCTATCCTCATTTATGGGACAAGAGGAACATGAAGCTACACACATAGGATAAATGAAAATTTATCCCATTGTAAGCTGAAATGAAAAACTTTGGCCCTGTTTGTACCTGTCCCAATTCCCTTGCTGTATTGATAACTAAGTATTGGGTCCTAGGCAAACACAATGATGCTGTCCCTCCCATAGTGAACACCTAGCCCTTTCTAATGAGCTCTGACTCTGGTCTGTGTTAACCAAGGGCAATCATTTTCTGATATCCCAAAGGAAAAATTGCCTTCCTGGGAGTATTGGTGTTTGGCTGGCTGATATAAGAAATGATGGTTAGCCAACTTGTCTTTCTCCCTGGCCATTAAAGATTCTTTCACTCTAAAAGCAGTTGGTTTTCTTCTGTGCAGTATTCTCAAGGACCTGGTTAGCCTAGAAAGAGACCACTCAAGAACTGCTGCACCACAGCCCAGTTCCAAACATTTGAGTATTATCCTGGAGCATAAACCTGCTATCCTTGAATCACTGCAGCCTCTAAACACTTACAGGATGGGAAAGGAAAAGAGTGAACTCCAGAAGCTTTCTCTCTCTTTTGGAAGTAAAATACAGTTATCTTGGCAATAGGGCTCCCACAGTAAACCATGGAGGTTTCCCTTTGCCTTAGCTCATATGTGATTCTTATTTATGAGAAATTCAGCTTGCTGAGAGGTTGTACTAGGCATTTCATCTTCTGATTTGTCCCATTCTCATCTCTAGTAAAGAACATTGTCCTGTATATCTATTTCCATCATTTTACTATTTTTAAAACTAGAATCTCCCGGGCCCCTGGGTGGCTCAAACATTTGAGTGTCCGACTTCATTTCAAGCCATGATCTCACAGTTCATGAGTTTTGGCCCTGCCCTGGGCTCTGTACTGACAGCACAGAGCCTGGAGCCTGCTTTGGATTCTGTATCTCCTTCTCTCTGCCCCTTCCCTACTCATGTTCTGTCTCTCTCTCAAAAATAAGCAAACATTAAAAAATTAAAAAAAAAAAAACACTAGAATCTCCTATGGGCCAATCAGGGCCAATTTTTCAGACCAATTCCCTCCTATTTTAAGGATTGTGGATGAGTTCATGTGACAACAGAATAGGTTGGGCCATAGGAGCCCTGGCAACTTGCCTTCCAGATCTATATTGACATTAGATTAGATCAGTGGAAAGTACCCAGCAAAGAATATTTGTGTGTTGGTAGGGCCAAAGGTGTTGGGAGGGAGCTGGCCTCATTTCTGTGCAAGGACAGATCAAGTGAGACATTTCACTCTCAGCTTTACTCCATTCTCATCTAAAATGAAAACTTTGGCTGTCCATAAAGACTGTCCCATTCCATTGCTATTTCTAACTTCGACTTGGTTTGCAGGCCAAGGCAGTGAGGTTGTCAGTCACACAGTGAGCTCCCAGGGACTGGTTGTTAGTTCTCACTCTGGTTCTGTGCTAACCAAGAGTCATTAGTTTCTGACAACCCAAAGGAAAGATTGCCCTGCTATCAGAGAGCACTTAGTGCTTGGCTGGCTGGTGTAAGAGCAATGATGGTGAGACAGGTTTCCTTTCTCACCAGACAATTTAAATGACTTCATTCTGAAAAACATACAATCCACACATACAAGGTATGTTCCAGGACCTAGTCAGTGTGGAAAGTGGCCATTCTAATGCAATAATGCACCACAGGAGCAGTTTCAAACTCTTGAGCAATAGCCTTGGTTATGGACTCACTACCTCTGAATCACGGTGGCATTGATCCTATGATGGGAAGGGCAGGAAAAAACCCAAAGCCAGAAGATTTTCCCCTTTCAGAAGGAAATATGTAGACCTTTTGCAGACTTTTTCCCAAATGAAGGATGACCCTCCTATCCATGAGTGCCTGTTTCTTGACTGGCACTGGTAATGTCTCTGGTGTGTAGCCAGCATATCTCCCTCCTGTGGCTGATTGACATGTCTTCATTCTCTAAGGCAGATAGATCAAGCATGGACAGTATACTCCAGGACTATTCAGCACAGAAAAAGCCTTTACAAGGAATACTGCACCATGACTTGGTTACAAAAACTGAAACACCAATTGTGAACACTGACCTGCTACCACTGAATCACTGCTCTTTCTATCCCCTGAGGGGTAGGGTATTAAAAGGAGCCAAGGTCAGAAGTTTTTCCTCTCTTTATGAAGGAAAAATTCAGGCCTCATGCCAACTGGGCACCCAAGTGTAAACAATGAAGATTTCCTTTGCACCATCCCACAGGTGTTTCTTACTACAGACAACAGCTTCGCAGGAGATTGTGCCAGGCACTTCCTTCTCAGCTTCATCCCACTCTCATTTGTAATGAAGCAATTTGGCCCTCTGTGTATTTATTTCCATCCTTTTGCTCTTTTTTTGCAAACTAGGATCTCAGTGGAGTCCATTCAGAGTCAGTGTCTCAGAGCAATATCCTCCACTTTAACCTGGGGGCTCTGGCTGAGTCCTGGTGACTCTGTCATAGATTAGCAACAGGACCTCTTGTAATTTCCCACTAGAACTCTGTGCACAATGAGAGGCCTAGGGCATGTGAAGGTGCCAAGCTGTGTATGTAAGGATGTGTGTAGGCTGTCCCAGAGGTTTAGGGAGGGAATGGCCTTACACACGCAGTAAGAAGAAATGAAGGTAGATAGATGTGCCCTGCAGCATTATCCAATTGCCATCTGTATGTAGAGCCTTGGCCTCCCTTGTAGCCATTCCCACAAATTTGGCATTTACTAAGTCTTGGGTCACATTCAGGGATGACTGGTTCACTCTCACAAGCGGAGACCAAAGATTGGTGCTAAACTTCCACTCTGGTCCTGTGTTTTGTGAGAGCAAACAGTAACTTTTTCTAAGGATGCACTTCTTGTCCCAGAGTGCTTGGTGCTTGGCCAGCTCTGATAAGTGCAGTGAAGGGTAGCCAGCTGGCTTTGCTCCCTTAGCTGATTGAGATGCCTTCATTCTGTATCACAGATGGTTCCCATTAGCACACTCTGCTTCAGGACCCAGAAAGGCCCTTTCAAGAGCTACTGCATCAGGTCCAGGTTCCAAACACTTGATCACCAGCTGGGAGCAGGAACACCTTGCCTCTGAACCACTGCTGCATCTATTTCCTGGTGGGAAAGTCAGGAAAAACAGCCAAAACCAGTTTTCCCTCTCTTTCTGAAGGAAGAATACAGACCGCCTCTGCAGATTTCACTCTCAGGTGTAGCCACTGGAGGTTTCCTTGGACAACAGCCCTCAGGCTATTAACTGATTTCCTTAACAGCCCTCTTAACTCTCCAGAGAGCCAGCCTGCCAGACAATAAGAGTAGGCACTTAATTTAAAATTAGCCCGTTCTCTTCTCTAACGAAGAACTTTCGTCCTTCAGGTGTCTATCTGGACATTATTGCTTTTTTTCAAACTAGGAGTCATTCAGAGCAAGAGCCTCAGAAGAATATACTCTGTTTAAACTAGAACATTCTAGGATCCTTGGGGCTGTGTGATACACAGCTCAGGTTCAAACATAGGTCTGGAGTTCATAGTTCCTGAGCCAATTTACAGTTCTCAGTTTCTAGTATAACAGAGGAAAGCTGGCCCCTCTCTCCCTTGGGTCTTTGTATTTAGCCAGCTAGGGTAATTGTGGGGAAGCGTAGCCAGCTTGCCTCCCTTCCCTGGCTGACAGAGGAGCCTTCATCCTGCAGAGCAGATGGTTCATGCATGCATATCATGCTCCAGGTCCTAGTCAGGGCCCAAAGAGACTTTTAAGGGAATAGTGCACCCAGGCCATGTTCTAACCACTTGACCAGTAGCCGGGAGACCCAAACAGCCGCAGGTGAATCACTGCTGCCCCTGTCTACTAATAGGAAGTGCAAGAGACACACCCAAAGCTAAGGCTTTCCCTCTCTATCTGAAGGAAGAATGCAGGCCCCTTGCTGACAGGGCTCCCACATGTAGCCTGTAGGGGGCTCCCTTCACCAAAGCCCACAAAAGTGCACAGCTTGCTAGAAGATGGCACTAGTCACTTCATTCTCTACATCATCTCATTCTCATTCCTAATGAAGAACTCTGGCCCTCCATGGATCCATTTTCACCGCTTTGCTCTATTTTCAAACTAGGTCCTCTCTGGGGTTCGTTCCACATAGTCTCTCAGATGAATATCCTCAGCGTTCAGCTGGGGATCCTATTCCAGTCCTTGTGACTGTAGGATAGGTTTGGCCACAGGACCCCTGACAAGTTGGTGTCAAAACCATACAGGCAGCCAGAGACCTATGGCATTGGAAGGGCCCAGAAGAGAACATTGCACTTAGGCTGGGCCAGAAGGCTGGGAAGGGAGCTGGCCTCCTCTTTGGGCTGAGGGGACATGAAGTTACACAGTCCTTTTCCAGCTTGATCCCATTCCCATTAGAAATATTGAACTTTGGCCCTCCTTATGGCCATTCCCTTCCCATGGCTGTATGTCTAACTATGCCCCCATTGAGACTGAGGAGCCATGGAAAGGTCACTCATTCAGCCGATGACCAGGGATACATTTTCACACAAGCCTATGCATGTTGGAGGTGGGTATGATGCAAGGCAGCCCAGCCCCTGCTAATGGCAGCACTTGCACTTAGACTTGGATTTACCTTCCAGCTGGGACACAGAGGGGACAATGGGACCATGGGCATCAGTGGTGAGTGCAGACCATGGCCACAAGGAGGTTTCTGGGTCAGGTGCCAAGGCATGAACATCCCTGTTCACCAGGCAGTGCCATAGCAGCTTCAATGGCCCAGCAATGCCACTCTGTGGTCATGGTGTGGCAACCATGGCATTGGCCTGTGCAGCACTGTCTTCCTTCAGCATACCTAGCAGTAGCAACAGTGACAGTTGTGGCTGTCCATAACAGCCCCAAGGACAGTGGCAGAAGGCAGAGATTGGCAGATAGGGTAGAACCCATTAGGGAAGCACCTGGTGTTTGCCTCCTACACAGTTCACTTCTCCCAGCCCATGTTTGGGGGATTAAAGTGCCCTCACATGTGTACCCTCACATGAAATGGTTATGCATGATGTGATGTGTCACACACACACAAAAAGCCACGAATAACCTATAATGAGGATATACTGAGTCAAGATACTGGCCAGTGTGCAATATGCCTGGAAGAAATGCAGAGGGAGGTACTAGAGCAGGGTTACCTTGTCTAGTCATATATCATTAAGGTTGCACTCATTTAAAATAAATAGACCTTGTCCTGAACAATATTCGGATATTGTAACAACTTCCAATTTTACAGTTTTTCTTATCTTTTCTGGGTGCTTGAAAACCTGAGGTATCTGAGGTTCTGTCTCTGGAAAAACAAAAACAAAAACAGGTCTACTGGGCCAGAAATATGAGTTCTTCAAGGCTCATGCAGAGATGAACAATCATACAGGGAAAACTCTCCTGCTGAAGAGTCAGGGGCTCCTTTGGCCAACATATGCCACAGTCACAAGGAATGGACCAGAATCTCCAGTTGAGGTCCGATGATGACTCTGAACGATTACATGAATGGACCCCAAGGAAGGCTTACAGTGAACATAGAGCAAAGGGCTGAAAATGGATACAGGGAGAGCCAGAGTTATGCATCAGGTATAAGAATGAGATAATGTAGAGAGTGACAGGAATAGCACAGTCTTCTTTAGCTAGCTGGCTGATACAGGAAAAAGAAACACCTGTGGACTTTGACACCTGGGAGTCCTGTCAGCAAGAAGCCTACATAGATTCTTCCTTCAGAATCAGAGGGAAAGTCATGGCTTTGGATATGTGTCCTGCCCTTGCCATCAGTACATAAGGGCAGCAGTGATACAGCTGTAGCAGGGATAAACTTCGGAGGAAGGGCAAGTGTTTGGAAGCATGCCTTGGTGCAGTATTCCATCCAAAGGTACCTACTGTGCTGACAAGGCTCTGGGGTATCCTTCTCACATGCAAACCTGCTGCTCTTTAGAGTGTAGGCATCTCCATTTGTGAGTGGAGCAAGGCCAACTGGCTACCCTAGCCAGCTAAGCATCACCGTGTGCTCAGGGACAGAAAGGCCAGCTTTCCTCTGGGACATCAGACCTTGTGAGCCTTCAATTTGCTCAGGAACTGACTAGGAACCAGCCACCAGTCATACAACTATGGCTGTGAAAGTGACAGCACCATGGTCCTGGAATGTGAACTGAGACCTAGCTAGAAATGCAGCAATGGGATGGAGATGAGTACAAGAAGGTCCAAAGTTCTGCATCTCCAATGGTAATGGCATCTATCTGGGAAGGAGATAGATTTCTTAATTTCCTCTCACCCCAGACAGAAGGCCAGCTTCCTCCCTAAACTGCTGGATTGACCTACACACAAATCTCTTCCACTGGGCTACTGCAGATGCCCCAGGCCTGGTGATGTCCACAAATTCTGAAACCCAACCGCAAGGGGCCCTGTGCCCAAACCTCTCATGCACTCATCAGATTCCCAGATTCCCACTTAATAGCAAGATTATGAATCTAAGACACTGGCTCTGAATAGAATCTGGGAAGAATCTTGTGTACAGACAATTATTCACAATTGCGCTAATAGCCTGCTAAGCACCAAGGACTCGGGGACTCAAGGACTCAACTGTTCTTGGGTGTTAAGTCCTTGGGGATTGGAGTCAACCCAAAAAGGAGATGTCTTCCTTCATTTACCCTCAGGTCAGAAGGAGGCCAGCTCCTTCCCCAAATCTCTGGTCCAACTTACACTCAAACATCCTCTGCTGCACATCTTCAAATGCTCTGGGCCTCAGGATGGTCACATACTTCTGAAACCCAATTAATTAAGAGGGAGCTCTGTGGGAAAAATCTCTCCCACAGACACAAGACTGGACCAGACTCCCAGGTTGAAGGCAGAGGATATGACTCTGAGACACTGACTTAGATTGGATTCCAGGAAGAACCTTGTTCTAAAAATTAGCAAAGACGTTTAAAGGTGTAGAAGGAGGTCCAGATATCTTCAGAGATTGGAAGGGGGTTATATGGAGAAGGAAGTGCCCAGCACCAGCTCCTGGTAACCTGGCTCTCCAAAGAAGAACACCTGAGGGCTTAGGCAAAAGAACCCTCTACAGTCTCCATTTGAGAACTCAGTCAGCAAGAGGGCTGCCTTCTTCCTTCAGAAGGACCTGGAAAGCCCTGGGGCTTTGTCTGTTTTTCTTGCTTTTCCCATCAGGAAATGGAGTGAGCAGTACTGAGATGTAGCTGTGAGGTGCCACCAGCTGTTGCTCAAAAGTGTGGACACAGGCCTTGGTGCCATCTTCCTGTAAAGGGCTCTTTCTGTGCTGGCAAGCTTGTGGAGCCTACTGCTCCTGTGTGAACTGTCTGCTTTTCAGTATTAAGTCACCTCAATCAGGCAGGGCAATGAGGGAATCTAGCTCCACTTCACAACCCCTCACATTCCACAAACAGCCAAGCACCAAGTTCATAGATAGGAAGGCTATTCTCCTTTGGGATATGAGATGCTGATGGCTGTCACTGAGTGTGGGACAGTGTGAAAACCTGCCACCCATCCCTTTGTGCTTGCTGAGTGTCAGCTCCATGGCTCCTAAGGGAGAACAAAGACATAGTCAGAAATACAGAAAGGGGATGGGAATGGCTACAGGTTGGATCACATTTTTTTCACCATTTCCATTCAGTGGGAATGTGATCAATCTGGAAAGGAGATGTTTAACTTAATTTTCCCTAGGCCCAGAAACAAAGGCAGATCCCTCTAATACCTCAGGACCAGCCTCCATACAAACAGTTCTGTGCTGGACCTTTTCCAATGTCCTAGGGCTCTGCATGTCTATGTAGTCATGAAACCAAAATGCCAGGGGCCCTTGGCTCAACCTGGCCCACAGTCACAAGGGCTGGACTACTTTTGACATTTACTAGCAGAAGATATTACTCTGAAAGATTGAATATGCATGGATCCCAATAGGAACCTAGGTTGGTAATAAACAAATTTGGTGAAAATTGATACACAGATGGCCAGAGTTCTTCATTAAGGATGAGAATTGAATAATGCTGAGAATGAAATGACTAGCACAGTGTGTTAGCAAGTTGGCTTGTTCAGGAATCAGAAGAACCTTTTGTGGGCTTCCTCTACAGGCTGCCTCTTTGAGCAAGAGGCCCACACCTTAAGAAAGATAGGGAAAACGTTGGCTTTATGTGTGCTTCTGACCATCGTATCAGTAGAGTGGAGCAGGAGTGATTCTGAACTATGAAGTATGTGCTTCCATCTGATGATCAAGTGGTGAGAACGAGGACTTGGGACACTACTTCTTCAAAGGAATTTTGTGCGCTGACCAGGTCCTGGAGTGTACTGCACATGCACAGACTGTATGTTCTTCCAAATTAGGCTTTTATCATCAGTTAGGGACTGGAGTCAATGTAGCTACCCATTCCTAAGATGACTGTAGCCTGCTAAGCACCGAGGGTTCAGGGAGAGGAGGGCCAGCTTTCCTCTGGTACATCTGACTCTGAGAGCCCTCTATTGGCTCAGGTACTGACTGGAGACTCACCAGCAATCCTTGGACTCTGGCTGTGTATGTGACAGCCACATGGTCTTGGTGTGTGAACGGAGACCAATTTAGAAAAGCAGCAATGGGATAGGGATGACTACAAGGTGAGTCAATGTCCTGCCTTTCAAATGGGCATGGGTCAAATCTAGGAAGGAGATATTTATTTTCCCTTCCTCCTGTCCCACACAGGAGGCAAGATCCTCCCCTAACCTCTGGCCTAACCTACCCACAAGTATTCTCCCTGGGCACCTTCAGATACCCTAGGTGTTTTGGATGGCCACATAGTTTTGAAACAAAATTGAGTAGGGCCCAATGAAAAACCTATACCACCATCCCAGGGACACCACCAGACTACCAAGCTGAAAGAAGATATTACTTTTAGACACTGGCTCTTCCATGCAGAACTCTTCTTCTTCAAAAAAAGGGCAAAGTTGTATAAATGGAGACACAGAGTGCCAGAGTTCGTCATCAGAGATGAGATTTGGATAATGTTGAGAATGAATTACCCAGCACAATCTCCTATCAACCTGATTGTATCAGGAATAAGAAAGGCCTGTGGGCTTAGGCTAAGGGAGCCCTGTACAGGGCTACACCTGGGATCATTGTTGGCAAGAACCCTGCATTCTTTATTCAAAAGCCAGAAATTTCTGGGTTTGTCTGTCCCTACCACTTGTTCCATTAGTTGATGGAGGCGGCAGTAGTTGAGTTGTAGCTACTGCATTCTACTGGCTATTGCTCAGGAGTCTGGAACAAGTTCATTCCCTCTCCTTGGACAGCACTCTTCCTGTGGCGACCCCTTCCTGTCCGTACTGCCCATATGCAAACTGTCTGCTTTTAAGAATGAAGGCACCTCAATCATCCAGGTGAGTGAGTCATGCTGGCTTTCCTTCACCTTCCATACCACAGCAGGCCAAGCACGAAGCACTCAGGGCCTAAAGGTCATCTTTCCTTTGGTAATAAAGTAGTGTGGAACCATATATTCAACTCTTTGAAACAAGACTGAGGAGAAAGAATCTTTCAACCAACACCTTCTCTCACTACATTTGAACTGTTTGAAAACACTTGTGTGGAAGTATACAAGTAAAATGCCATATTCTCAACTCTATGAAACTGCACTGTGGAGAAAGCCCTTTTCAACTAACATCTTCTTTCACCTAATTAAAAATGTTTCAAAGTATATGTGTGGAACTGTAAGGAAAGTGCCATGTAGTCAACTCTGTGAAACAACATTGTGGAGAAAGCATCTTAAAACTAATATCTTCTTTCACTAAATTTGAAGTGTTTGAAAAAGTATGTGTGGAACTATATGGAATATGCCATATACTCAATTTTGTGAAACAATAATGTGGAGCTAGGATCTTTCAACTAATGTCTTCTTTAGCAAGTTAGAAGTGTTTGCAATATATGTGTGGAAACGAAAGGAAAGTGCCATACACTCAACACTGTGGAACAACACTGAGGAGAAAGCATCTTTCAACCAGCACCTTTTATCATTAAGTTAGAATGGCTTGAAAACATGTGTGTAACTATAAGGAAAGTACCATATTCTCCACTTTGTGAAAGAGCACTGTGTAGAAAGCATTGTCAACTAACATCTCACAGTAAGTTAGAAGTGTTTGCAAATGTATGTTTGGAAATATAAGGGAAGTGCAATGTAATTAACTCTTTGAAACACTATGTAGAAAACATCTTCCAATGAATGCCTTCTTTCAGTAAGTTGGAAATGTTTTCAAAAGTGTGTGTCGAAGCCTCTGGTAAGTGCCATATACTTAATTCCTTGAAACAACACTGTACAGAAAGCATCTTTCAACTAACACCTTCTTTCAGTAAGTTAGAAGTGTTTGCAACACAACTTCATGTGTGGAAGCATAATGGAAGTACTTACACATTACCTTGTGGTAAAACACTGTCCAGAAAGAATCTTTCAACTAACATGTTTCATCCATACACTTGTGTGGAAGCATAAGAAAAGTGACATATACTTAACTGTGTGAAAAAACAGTGTGGAAAGCATCTTTAAACTCTTTTCAGTGAGTTAGAAGTATTAGTAAATTAGTAAATTAGAAGCCTAATGAAAGTGCCATATACTTAACTCTGTGAAAGAATACTGTATAGAATTCATATTCCAATTAACATTTTTTTCAGTGAGCTAGAAGTGTCCCTCTTTCAAGTAACAATTTCTTTCAATAACATAGAAGTGTTTGCATACTATGGTGTAGACGTTAAGGACAATAGCTGTATGCTTAACTCACTGGAAGTACACTGTATATAAACATTCTTATATGTAGCATTTTTCATTAAGCTACAAGTGTGGGGAAGCTTAATGTGTAGCAGCCTATGGAAAAAGCTGCTTGCATAATTGATTGAACCTCCAGTGGGAGTGAACTGTTTCCCAAGTAACATCTTGTTTCATTGAGATATACATTTTTGCAAACATATGAGTACAAGCATATGGAAATAGTCTTATGCTTAACTCTTTGACACTACACCATGCATAAACGGTCATTTAAGTAACATGTTGTCTTTAAGATATATGTGTTTATAAAGGTACGCGAGGAAGCATATGGGAATAGCCATGTGCTTAACTCTGAAACTGTGTGTGTAATGCATTTTTCAATTACCCTCTTCGTTCATTAAATTGCAAGTGTTTGTAAGTGTATAGTAGCATATTGGAGTAACTTTGTACAGAACTCAATGAAACTGGCTATAACGGATCCTCGAAATAATACCTTCTCTCATTTACAAATGAGAAAAGTAACAGCTCCTTTCATTAAGATGTAAGTGTGTGTAAAGTTATGTGCAGAAGCATATGGGAATACCCCGATGCTGAACTCTGAAACTACACTGTTTGTAAATTGTCATTCAACTAGCCTCTTCTTTCATTATGATACAGGTGTTTATAAAGTTGTGCATGGAAGCTTATGGGAGTAGCCATATGTTTAACCCAATTTACACTGGGTATGAAGACTCCTTTAGAAGACAGCTGCTTTCATTCAGATACAAGTGTTTGGAAGCGTATGGAAACATTTGCTTTACTCTTTGAAACTACACTGGTTATAATGCATCCTTCAACTAACATCTTTCATTCAGATATAAGTGTTGGGAAATATATGGAAATGAGTGTATGGGAATAGCTGTATGCTTAACTCATTGAAATGACACTGTCCAAAAACTGTCATTCAAATAACATCTTTGATTAAGATAGAAATGTTTGTAAAGTTATGTGTAGAAGCATATGGGAATACCCCTATTCTGAATTCTCTGAAACGATATGGTATATAAAAACTGTCATTTAAGTAACATATTCTTTCATTAAGATATAAGTGTTTGTAAAGTTGTGTGTGGAAGCATATGGGAATAGTTATATGCCTAACTCATTGAAACTACACTATGTGTAAACCATCTTTCAACTAACTTCTTTAATTTAGATACAATTGTTCATAAGTTATGTGTAGAAGCATGTTTGAATAGCCTTGTGCTTAACTCAAAGTTTCATCAGGTATAAACATTTTTTCAAGTAACATCTTCTTTCATGTAAGTGTATGTAAACTTGAGTGTAGAAGCAAATGGAAATAGCCATATGCTTTAGCAGCATTAACAATAGACAAATTGTGGAAAGTACCCAAATGTCCATTGACTGATAAATGGATAAAGAAGATGTGGCACACACACACACACACACCGTAGAATATTATTCAGCCATAAAAAAGAATGAAATCTTGCCATTTGCAATGACTTTTTTGGAGCTAGAGTGTTTGCTAAGTGAAATAAGTCAGTTAGAGAAAGAAAAATACCATACGATTTCACTCATATGTGGAATTTACAAAATGAAACATATGAACATGGGAAAAAAGACAAACCATAAAACAACTCAACTATAGAGAATGAAGTGAGGGTTGCTGGAGGAGAGATATGTGAGGGCATAGGTCAAATCGGTGATGGATATGAAGAAGGGTACTTGTGATGAGCACTGGGTGTTAATGTAAATTCATCAGTAAATTCTACTAGTGAAATTAATATTACAGCATGTTTTAGCTAACTGGAATTTAAATAAAAACTTGAAACTACAATAAAAAAATAGCCCTATGCTTAACTCATTAAAATACACAGTGTAGGGGCGCCTGGATGGCGCAGTCGGTTAAGCGTCCGACTTCAGCCAGGTCACGATCTCGCGGTCCGTGAGTTCGAGCCCCGCGTCAGGCTCTGGGCTGATGGCTCGGAGCCTGGAGCCTGTTTCCGATTCTGTGTCTCCCTCTCTCTCTGCCCCTCCCCCGTTCATGCTCTGTCTCTCTCTGTCCCAAAAATAAATAAAAAACGTTGAAAAAAAAATTAAAAAAAAATACACAGTGTATAAACCTTATTTCAAGTTACATGTTCCTTCATTAAGGTATGTGTTCATAAAAGCATGTATTGATATATATATGACCAGGAATATGCTTCACTCATTGTCACTACACTGTGTATAATGTATCCTTCACTTAACATCTTTTACTCAGATACAAGTTTTTAATTTTTTATTTATTATTTTGAGAGAGAGAGAGAAAACACGTGAGCGGGAAAGGGGTAGAGAATAGGGATGGGGAGAGGATCTGAAGCGGGCTCTGTGCTGACAGCAGAGAGCCCAATGTGGGGCTCAAACTCATGAATAGAGAGATCATGACCTGAGCCAAAGCTGGATGCTTAACTGACTGAGCCACTCAGGTGCCCCCACATACAAGTTTTTAGAAACTTATGAGTAGAATCCTATGGGTGTAGCCATATGCCTAACCTATTGAAACTACACTGTATATAATGCATCCTCAACTAATATCTTTCATTAAGGTATAAATGTTTGTAAACCTATGTTATAATCACATGGGACTCTCTGTATTCCTTCTTCATCTATTGACACTACACTGTGTATAAACCATTGTTCAAGTAATGTCTTCTTTCACTTAGGTATACGTTTTGTAAAGGTATGTATACAAGCACATGGGTATAGTCCTGTATTATCTCATCGAAATTTTTCTGTATATAAACCATATTTTCACTTATTGAAGGTACACTATGTATAAACCTTCTTAAAAGTGACAGCTTCTTTCATGAAGATAAAAGTGCTTGGAAACTTATACGGAGCTGCCTATGGGAAAGCTGCATACTTAACTTACTGAACATACAGTGTACATGAACAGCTTTCCAAATAACAGCACTTTCATTAGGATATAAGTTTTTGGAGACATATGGGTATAAGCCTATGGGAATAGCCACATGCCTAACTCATTGAACTGTACTGTGTTAATGCATACTCAAGTAACATTTTCTTTCATTGAGATACAAGTTCTTTAAGGTTATGTGTAGAAGCATAGGAGAATAGCCCTGTGCTTATCTCATAGAAACTATACTGTGTATAAACCTTCTTTCAATTAACATCTTCTTTCATTAAGATACATGTTTGAAAACATGTGTGGAAGAACCCTGTGATCACTCTTTGAAACTACACTGTGCATAAGCTGTCAAGTGACATCTCCTTTCATTAAGGTATAAGTGTTTGTAAAGTGGTGTATAGAAGAATATGGGAAAAACCGTATCTTAATGCATTGACACTGCATTATGTACAAAGGGTTTTTGAAGCCACATCCTCTTTCATTAAACATAAGCATTTGTAAATGTATGTGTACGAACATGTGGGAATGGGTATATACTTCATTCACTGAAACTACACTGTGTGTAAATTGTCCTTCAAGTAAAATCTTTCATTAAGATATATGTGTGTGTGTATGTGTAGAAGCATAAGGGAATGGCTCTATGATTAACTCTTTGAAACTGCATTGTATTTAAACCGTCTTTCAACTAACTTCTCCATTTATTAAGATAACAAATGTTTGTAAATGTATGTGCAGAAGCATATGGGAATAGCCCTATGCTTTTTTCATTGAAACTACACTGTGTATAAACCTTCATTCAAGTAATATTTTGATAAGTGCTTGCAAACATATGTAGAAGCATATGGGAATAGCCATATGTTTTTTGAAACTACACTGTATATATTTCATCCTTCAACTAGCATCTGCTTTCATTAAGATACAGGTGTCTGGAAACCTATAGATAGAAGCTTATGGGCACACCCATATGTTTACCTCATTGAAACTCCACTGTGTATAATATGCCCTTCAACTAACATCTTCCATTAAATTATAAATGTTTTTAAACATATGTGTAGGGACATGTGGGAACAGCCATATGCTTAGCTCAATTGTACTACACTGTGTGTAAACCGTTGTTCAAGTAAATTTTCTTTCATTAAGATACAAGTGGTGGTACCTGGGTGGCTCATTGTCAGTTAAACATCTGACTTCAGCTCAGGTCACGATTTCACAGTCTGTGAGTTCAAGCCCTGTGTTGGGCTCTGTGCTGACAGCTCAGAACCTGGAGCCTGCTCTGTATTCTGTGTCTCCCTCTATCTTTGCCCCTCCCTCTCTCACACTCAGTCTCTCACTCTCAAAAATAAACATTAAAAAATTTTTTTAAAGATACAAGTGTTTAAGGTATGTATGTATAAAAGCATTTAGGTATAGTATTCTGCTTAACTCATTGAACTTACACTGTGTATAAACCTTCTTAAAAGTAATATCTTCTTTCATTATGATATAAGCATATGTAAACTTGTGTGTAAAGGCAAATGAAAATAGCCTTATGCTTGACTAATTGAGAGTACATGGTGTATAATCCTTATTTTATGTAACATGTTCTTTCATTAAGATATGTATTTGTGAAAGAAGGTGTGGAAGTATATATGACTAGCTGTATGCTTAATTCATTGAACCTACACTGTTCATAAACTTCCTTCAAGTAACATTTTCTTTCATTAAGATATTTGTGTTTGCAAAGGCTATTTGGGAATATCCCTGTGTTTATCTCATTGAAATACTTGTATAAGCCATCTTTCAAGTAATGCCTAATTTTATTAAAAGTGTTTGTAAACCTCTGTGTAAACCAAATGGAAATAACTGTATGCTTAACTCACTGAATATACACTGTGTATTGACCTTCTTAAAATTAACATCTTTCCTTAAGAGACAAGTGTTTGGAAACTTACGTGTAGCAGCCCATGGCAAAAGCTGCATTCTTTTAAAAAATTTTTTTTTAAATGTTTATTTATTTTTGGGAAACAGAGAGACGGAGTGGGGGAGGGGAGAGAGAGAGGGAGACACAGAATCTGCAGTAAGCTCCAGGCTCTGAGCCATCAGCACAAAGCCCAACGTGGGGCTTGAACCCACAAAGCCCAGGATCATGACCTTGGCCAAAGTCGGATGCTCAACTGACTGAGCCACCCAGGCACCGCAAAAGCTGCATTCTTAACTCATTGAAACTAAATGGTATATGAACAGTTTTCCAGGTAACATCTTCTTTCGTTAAGATGTAAGTGCTCAGCGATACAAGTATATGGGACAAGTATATGGGAATAGCTGTATGCTTAATTAATTGAAACTACACTGTATATAATACTTCTTTCAAGTAATATTTACTTTTATTAAATTACATGTTTGTAACATTATATATAGAAGCATATGGGAATAGTCATATCCTTCAGTCATTGAAACTAGACTCTGTAACCATCCTTAAAGTAACATATCCTTTCATTAAGATACAAGTATTTGTAAATGTATGTGTAGAATTATATGGGAATAACTCTATGCTTAAGTCTCTGAAACTACACTGTGTATATACCTTCTTTCAAGTAACATCTTTTATCAAGTCATAAATGTTTGCAAACATGCTTCACTCATTAACACTGCACCGTGTATAAACCATTGTTCAAGTACCATTTCTTTCATTAAGGTATAAGTGTTAGTAATGTTGAGAAGCATATGGAAAAGTCCATATGCTTAAATCTTTGAAACTACACTATGTATAATGCATCCTTTAACAGATATCAGTTTTCATTAAGTTACAAGTGATTGGAAACCTGGAGATGGAAAATTGTTTTGTTCTGTTTTGTGAGAGTACAATTCATCTTTTTCTTGAGAACCTGCATTGCTGATACTAAATAAATATGTACTCGATAAATGTTTCATTTCTATTTTAAAAAGTTATATGTATTTGCAAACCTGTGTGTAGAAGAAAATGAAAATTGCTATAGGCTTAACTCTTTGGAAGTTATATGTGTGTTTTGTGTGAGGTATATATGTTGTGTGTGTGATGTACATGTGAAGTTTGTGTGTTTTTAAAGTCTTGTGTGTCTTGTGTATATGGTGTGTGTGGTGAGTGTGTGGCTTATGTATTTTTTGTGTGTTGCATGTGGTGCATGTTAGTAACATGTGGTATATATGTCATGTATGTGTGGTGAAAGTGTGTCCATGTTTGTGTGGTATATGTGTGCTATGTGTGGTTTGTATGTCCTGTGTATGGTATACATGTGGTGTGTACAAGTTATATGTGGTGTGTCATGGTAAGGATTGGTAATTTTGAGTTATATGTGTGGTATATATGTAATGTGTGTTTAGTGACATTGTGGTTCATGTGGTATATATGGTATATGTGTTTCATGTCTTTTGTGTGTGTGGTGTGTGTCTGAAATATGTCTTTTATGTGTGATGTTGTGTGGTATCTGTGTGGTGAAAGTTTGTCTGTATATAGTTTGTGCATGGTGTATGCTTTGCTTGTGTGTGCATGTTATATGTATTTTGTTTATGGCATGTGTGTGGTACATATGTAGTGTATGTGTCGCATGTGTTGTGCATGAGTAGTGTACTTGGTAATTGTATCATCCGTGTGAATGTGGTATATGTGTAGTGTTTGAGTGGTGTTTCTGTGGTGTATGTGTGTGTGTGTGTGTGTGTGTGTGTTAGACTCTGGGTCTGGAGTTCTCTCATGTTCAGAAAGAAAGCAGGACACAGGATTAAAAATGCGAGGGAGGCAAAGTTCCCAGAGAAGACAAGAGCCCCTAGTAAGGGTCCTTGCTCCATTTTTATTAGGATCGGAAGGCTCACAAACGTGGTGATGAGCATGCACAAAGAGACAATGAAATTGTGAACATAACTCAGGGTGTGAGGGAAAGGAGGTCTTGAAGATATTCGGGGTTAGGGGTTTGGGTTAATACAAAACAAAATCCTGGCACTGGGCAGAAGGTTGTGTACAGCAGATGTGAGGCACCACCCGTTTACCTAAACTGGTCTAGGAGACAAGAAAGACAGAGCATGCTACCTCAGGGTCAATAAGGCACCTTTCTTCTGCTAATTAGCTCTGCTCTGGGACGTCCTATAGCAGTCTACATCCCTATTTACCTGTTCACCTAATTTGGTGCTTCCTTCCAGTGAAAGCAGCTTTGTGCTTTGTACTAAGTTGGGGGGTTTTTCCAACCTGAATACCTAATCTTGTTTACCTCATCTTGGATGTTTTCATCCTGAGATTCCCGATTCCTATACCTTTGTCTTATACTGGGGCGTTTGCCCCACTTTACCTATTCTGGGAGCTTTGCCTTGTTTACCCAATCTTATTTACCTAATCTTGTCTATCCAAACTTGGGTGTGTACATCCTATGGCTTTTTATTTCTTTGTGCCTTGTTAACCCATCAGTGTAAGCTCAGGGAATTCCTAAGCTTATTCCCCAATGTGTGTGTGTGTGTATGTCTGTGTAGGGGCTATTTTTATGGTAGTCTGTTTTGTAGTATATGTGTAGTTTGTGTGTGGTGTATGTGTGGTTTGTGTGTGTGTATATGTGTGGTTATTGTGAAGTGTATGTGTAGTGTGTGGTATATATCTGTTGTGTGTGGTATACCTATGATCTATGTTTGGTGTATGTATATTGTGTGTAGGGCTTGTGCACATGAGCATGGTGTATGTGTGATGATGTTTCCTGTATCTGTGGTATGTGTTTGTATGTAATATTTTTGTTATGTGTGTGTGGATTCTCTGTGGTGTGTGTGGTGTATGTGTTGTGTTTATTATGTGTGTGTGTGATTGCTTCTCAGCCTTTTGGCTAAGATCAAGTGTATTATGTGTGTGTGTGGTGTATGTCTTGAGTGTGGGTTGTGATGTGTGCTGTGGGTTGCTATTATATGTGTGGTGGTTGTGTGGTGTATGTGTCATAGATATGTGCTATGTGTGTGTAGTATATGTGTAGTCTATGAATGTTATATGTTTGGTTTGGGTGGTATATGAGTTGTGTGGGTGAAGTGTGTGTTATCTGCTTATATTTTGTGTGGTAGGTGTGTGTGGTATATGTATGGAGTGTGTGGTGTACTTATCTCCTGGATGTGTGGTATGTATGATTTTGTGTGTTGTATGTATTGTGTGTATGGTTCTTGTGTGGTGTGGGTGTGTGTTTGTGGTATATGTTTGTGAAATATGGCGTATGTTTGGAGTGTTTGTAACATGTGTGATCTGTGTTTAATGTGTATGTGGGGTGTGTACTTGTGTTTGGAATGAGTGCTAATGTATGATATATATGTGTATTATGTATTATGTATATATTATGTATATTACATATATACATATATATATTATGTGTGTGTGGTATATGTGGTGTATGTGTGTATGGTATATGTATGGGGTGTGTATTGTATGTATGTTGAGTGTGTGGTATATCTGTGGAGTGTGTGTGGTTTGTCATGTTTGTGGTGTATATGTGGTTTGTGTGTGTGATGTAGATGTGATGTGTATGAATGTATGTTATATGTGTAGTGTGTATGAATATTACAAATATGTGGTTATTGTGTGGTGTATATGTGGTGTGTGTGTTTGTGTGGTATATATGTGTATGGTGTATAGGTGTGCTGTATTTGAGGTGTGTGAAATGTATGCAGCAAATGTATGAGGTGTGTGGCCTATCCATGGATACATGTGGTGAGTGTATGATGTGTGTTGTGTGATGTATGTGTGGTGTATGAGCAGTATGTGTATTTGGTATATGTGTGGTCTTTGAGTGTGTTGAGTGTGTATGTGTGTAACATATGTATGTTTTCTATGTGACGTATATGTGATGTATTTGGTGTGTGAAGTATATATGTGATGTCTGTGTGGTGTAAATGGTGTGTATGTGGTATAATTATTGTGGGTTGTGTGATTATTGTGTGGCATAAGTATTGTATATATGTTGTTATGTGTGCTGTATGTATAGTGTATGTGTTGTTTGTGGTATGTGCGTGGTGTGTATGTGCTCCTTGTTTACTGTGTTTGTGTGGTGTTTGTGTGGTATTTGTGTGGCATGTGCGTTGTGTGTTGTATGTGTGGTGTTTGTGTGACATGTGTGTTGTGTCTGTATGTGGTATAAGTGTGAATTATCATTGCGTGTGTTCGTTGCATATGTAGTGTATGTGTGGTACACATATTGTGTGTATGTGATATATATTCAGTGCATGTGTATTGTGTGGTGTGTATGGTTAGTATACACGTGTTGTATGTGTGTTGTTTGTATGTGTGTGGAATAAATGTGTGGTGTGTATGTGGTGTAAAAGTGATGTGTGTGTGCATAATAATAATAAATGTGTGTGTGGTGCATGTGGTGTGTGTGTTGTGTTGGTGTGTGTGTGTGTGTGTGATGTGTGTCTGGTGTGTGATGTGTATAGTATAAGTGTTGTGCATGTGTGGAGTAGGTGTGATTTATGTGCAGTGTGTGACGTGTGTGAGTGTGGTGAAATTGTGGTGTATACATAGGTGTGTGTGGTGTACATTTGTTGCATGTGACATGCCTGAGCTGTATGTGTGGTATAAGTCTGTTACAAGTGTGTTCTTTGTGTGTTGTGTGTTTGGTATTGTGTTGTGTGATAATGATGTATCTTTGGTGTGTGGTATATATGTGATGTTCGTGTATGGTTATTTGTGGTGTTTGTGGGGTATATGTGGTGTGTGTGTGATATGTATGGTGTGTGTTTGGTATGTGTGGTTGGTGTTTGTCGAAAGTGTTTTTTGTGTGGTGTATACGTGGTTTGAGTGAAGTGTGTGTGTGTGTGTGTGTGTGATGTGTATGTGAGGTATATATATTATGTGTGGTGTAAGTGTGTAGCTTATGTGTTTGTGTGTGTTGAGAGAGCGGTATATCTAAGTAATATATGCTTGTCATATGTATAGTGTGAGATATCGATGCATTATGTGTGGTGATTGTGTGGTATATGTGTATTTTATGTCTGGTTATTGTGATGTGTATGCTGTGCAGTGTATGTGTGCTATTTGTGTTGTGTTTGGTTTGTATATCATGTGTGTGGTGTATGTGTTGTTTGTGTTTGTGGTATATGTGTGCATGTTTTGTGACCTATGTGTCGCATGTATGTTTGTGTATGTTGTATGTGTGGTTAGTGTGTGGTGTCTGTGTTGTGTACCTCTTCTGTGTATGTTATGTATGTTTGTGTAATATACATCTTGTATGTGTGGTGTGTATATAGTGTATTTGTGGTATATGTGTAGTGTTTGTCATATATTTGTGGGATGTGGGAGGTATATCTCTAATATGTGAGTGGTATTGTGTATTGTGTGTATGTGAGGTTATGTGAGGTTTATATGCTGTGTATGTGTAGTGTGTGTTTGGCCTGTGAATGCAATGTTTTTCTCTGTGGTATATGTGAGTTGTGTGTGTGGAATGTGTGTGCTGTATCTGTAGTTTTTCAGGGTGCGATTTGTGTGTGTGTGGCAGGTGTGTTGTGTGTGTGTGGTGTATGTGTGGTATGAATTGGTGTGGGTGTGGTGTGTATCTGTGCTTTTTGTGTTGTGTATGGTGGTGTGTGGGTGTGATATATGTGTGTATATGAGTGGTGCTTATGAGATGTATCTGACTCTATGTGTGTAGAATATATAATTGCTCATAATATTCTCTTATTATCGTTTGTATTTCTGTGGTGTTGGTTGTGACCTCTCTTTCATTCATGATTTTATTTGGGTCCTTTCATTTTTCTTTTTGATAAATCTGGCTAGAAGTTTATCAATTTTGTTAATTCTTTCAAAGAACCAGCTCCTGGTTTTGTAGATCTTTTTTTTTTTTTTAATCATTGGTTTCTGCTCTAATCTTTATGATTTCCCTTCATCTGTTGGTTTTGGGCTTTATTTGCTGTTCTATTCCTAGTTCCTTTAGGTGAAAGGGTAGGTTGTGTATTTGAGACCTTTCTTCCTTCTTTAGGAAGGCCTGGATTGCTATATACTTCCGTCTAATGACTGTCTTTGCTGCATCCCAGAGGTTTTGGACTGTTGTGTTTTCATTTTCACTTGCTTCCATGTACTTTTTTAATTTCCTCTTTAATTTCTTGGTTAACCCATTCATTCTTTAGTAGGATGTTCTTTAATTTCCAAGTATTCATGGTCTTTCCAAGTTTTTTTCTTGTGGTTGATTTAAAGTTTCATAGTGTTATGGTCTGAAAATATACATGGTATGATCTCAATCTTTTTGTACTTGTTGAGGGCTGACTTGTGACCCAGTATGTGATCTACTCTGGTAAATATTCCATGTGCACTTGAGAAGAATGCTGTTTTAGGATGAAATGTACTGAACATATCTTTAAGTCTATCTGGTCCAGTGTGTCATTTAAAGCCATTGTTTCCTTGTTGATTTTCTGCTTAGATGATCTCCCCATTGTTGTAAGTGGGGTGTTGAAGTCCCCTACTATTATGGTATTGCTATCAATGAGTTTCCTTATGTTTGTGATTAATTGATTTATATATTTGGGTGATTTCAAGTTGGGAGCATAAATATTCATAAGTTAGATCTTCTTGGTGGATAGACACATTAGTTATAATATGATGCCTTTCTTCATCTCTTGTTACAGTCTTTGTGTTAAAATCTAGTTTGTCTGATATAAGTATGGGTATTCTGGCTTTCTTTTGATGTCCATTAGCATGGTAGATGGTTCTCCATACCCTTACTTTCAATCTGCAGGTGTCTTTAGGTCTGAAATGAGTCTCTTGTAGGCAGCATATAGATGGATCTTGTTTTCTTATCCATTCTGATACCTGATGTCTTTTGATTGGAGCATTTGGTCTATTTACATTCAGGGTGATTATTTAAATCACTGAATCACATGAATTTAGTGCCATTGTGTTTTCTGTAGAGTTGGTGTTTCTGATGATGGTCTCTGGTCCTTTCTAGTCTTTATTGCTTCTGATCTTTTTTGCTTTGTTTTGTCTTTTCTCCAAAGAGTCTCCCTTAGAATTTCTTGCAGGGCTGGTTTAGTGGTCACAACAAACACCTTCAGTTTTTGTATGTTGGGGAAAGTCTTTATCTTCCTATTTTGAATGACAGCCTTGGTGGATAAAGAATTCTTGGTTGCATATTTTGCCAATTCAGCACGTTGAATATATCCTGCTACTCCCTCCTGGCCTGCCGAGTTTCTGTGGATAGGTCTGCTATGAACCTGATCTGTCTTCCCTTGTAGGTTAAGGACTACCCCGCCCCCCACCTCCGCCTTGCTGCTTTCTTAATTCATTCCTTGTCAATGTAATTTGTAAATTTGACTATGATATGTCTTGGTGAGGTAGGTTTTTGTTGAATTTAATAGGTCTTCTCTATGCTTCTTGGATTTTTATGTCTGTGTGCTACCCTTGATTAAGAAAGCTTTCTGCTATAATTTGCTCACATAAACCTTCTGCCCCATTTCTCTCTCTTCATCATCCTATGATTTGAATGTTATTCCTTTTTAATAAGTCACTGAGTTCTCTAAGTCTTGTATCATGATCTTTTGCCTTTGTTTCCATCTTTTTTCTGCTTCATTATTTTCCATAATTTTATCTTCTATGTCACTGATTTGCTGCTCTGCTTCATCCATCCTTGCTGTCAAGGCATTGATTTGATATTGCATCTCAGTTATAACATTTTTAATTTTGGCCTGACTAGACTTTCGTTCTTTTATCTCCACAGAAAGGGATTCTCTGGTGTCTTCCATGCTTTTTTCAACCCTAGCTAGTATTATTATAATCATGGGTTTAAATTCTAGTTCAGACATCTTACATATATCTGTGTTGATTAAGTCCCTGGCCATCATTTCTTCCTGTTCTTTCTTTTTAGGGTGAATTCTTCCATCTTGTCACTTTGGAGGAAGAAAAAAATTAATAAAAGAAGAAATAAAAATTTAAAAATTACAAACAAAACAAATAAAATCAAATAAAGGAAGCTATATCCCTGGTGTGTTTCAGTCTGCTTGTTGAAAGAAGCTTGATAGAATAGAGAAAAAAGAGAAAGGAAAGAAAAAGAAGTTTAAAAAAATTAAATAGTAAAGTAGAATAAAATAAAATAAAGAAAATAGAATTAAAGTTTTTAAAAAATTAAAAAAATAAAAAAGAATTTGCTCATTCTGTATCCAAGAAAGGGAAAAGAAAGGAAGAAAGAAAGAAAAAAACAAAGAAAACAATTTAAGCAAAAACAGAAGCAAAGAAAATGAACAAATGAAGGAACCAGCAAATACAATGAAACCCAAATGAAGTTATATCCACTTTTCCCTAGAACTGAATCTTTAAAGTACAGTATAGTCCATCGATGAAGCAGGTGGAAGGATTTGTGCTGGTCTTCTGGAGGATGTGCCGGGAGGTTGCAGTTGGGCAGGGCTTGGTGTAATGCCTCTGTTCTCCACTTGGTGGTGCTGCTTAGCTTACTGGAGTGGATCCCTGTGTTTGAGTGCAAGTGGGTGTACAGGCAGGGTGTATGCAGGGATGAAAATGCCCCCACCCAGCTCCCTAGTCTCTAGCATAGGAACTTTGCACTCTCATAGACCTGTGATCAAGCACCCCTCCTCTGTCTCAGGCCTCCGTCCATTCCAAGCTGTCCACCTGCCAGATGGTACCTCTCTCCAGAGTTTTATCTCAGATAGGTGTGTCTTCAAAACCCCACACTTCTGGGACCCCCACAGCTTGGTCCTGTGCTGATTCCCTGGGGGAGGGTCTTGCTGAGCAATGGCCAGGTACCAGCCTGCCCCAGAAATGTTTGCACAATTGTGCAGTGGCAAAGGTTCAGAGTTTATGGCAATCACAACACATACCTGGTGCCAGGTCTCACTGGACTCGCATCTTTGTCCTGATACCAGCAAACATGGCTACTCTCTGGGGTCTACTCACACCTTTGCCCCCAGGGAAGCCATATGGCCTCTACCAAATGCACTCCAAGCAGGAGAACCACTTATTCCAATGTCGCACATGGACTCCTGAGACCATGATGCCTGCTCCTGGGGTTTCACCAAAGCACCTGAGCTGTGAACCTTCAGACTCTGCACCCTACTGTTTATATACTGATGCTATTGAAACCCTCTCCTTTCTCCCCCACAATGGTTTTGGGAAACAGATTTCTTGTCCAGTCCCCTGCAAATGTTTTCACTCTTTCTCTCTTTTTTTCTAGCTACTTTTGGGGGAACTGCTTTTCTTTCATGACCTTGATGTACCACCTGCCCCGTTCTCTTTCTCTCTGTTCTCCCTCCACAAAAAGGGCTCCCTACCCTCACAGCTCTGTGGCTTTTCTCTCCCCCAATTCACCTCTCCACACCATGTACCTGCCAAGTTCTGTGGCTTAAGTTATGCAGAATGTTTCATTAATCCTCAGATCAGTTTCCTAGGTGTTCCAAATGGTTTGATGCTGATCTAGCTGTGTTTCAGTGACAAGACAAATTCAGGGTCCCCGAGCTGCTTTGCCATCTTAACTCCTACATCTATTACTCTTTAAAAGGATAAGGCTTGTTGTTAATGATGAAGAGACTCATGGGGCACCTGGGTGGCTCATTCGGTTAAGCATCTGACTTTGGCTCATGTCATGATCTCACGGTCCGTGGGTTTGAGCCCCGTGTCGGGCTCTGTGCTGACAGCTCAGAGCCTGGAGCCTATTTCGGATTCTGTGTCTCCCTCTCTTTCTCTGCCCCTACCCCACTCTCACTCTGTCTCTTTCTCTCTCTCTTAAAAATAAATACACATTAAAAAAATTTTTTTTAAATAATGAAGAGACTCATTGCTTACAAAATTTTCCACAGAGTATTCAAATTCATTTATTTGGGGCCTGAAACAATTCTATTTTAGTCCATTTGCTTCTTAATGAGTTTAAACAAGCTGCACTTCTTTAAAGCCAATAAAACATTAAAAAGTAAAAAAAAAAAAAAAAAAAACCCTACTAGTTCTCCAAACCATTTAGCATTCTGGTCCCTAAGAAATGTTTACCACCAATGCAAACCTCTAAATGGAATACCATCAACTCATAAAAATTATGTGACTAAGCATATATACTAGCAGGGAAAATTTAAAAAAAATAACAAAAACCAATATAACCAATAAAGTATATTAAAATAAGAATATGAATAGTACTACTTTTATTGTGGAGTTTAAACTACAGGGAAAAATGCAAATCCTATAATCCATACAAGAATCCATCCAATATCTACTATAACTTATATAGTAGATAATGAATCTAACAGAGCTTGCTTGAAATATTTGGTGCCAACATTAGAAAGGCTCCATATATTCTAAATCTTTGGGTCACCCATTGTACAACACATCTTTGCTTTTCCTATATTTTCACCATCCCAGTCACTACCTACCAGACACAATCACTACCTTAGTGTTCAAACACACAAGTTCACACTTAGTGTTCACATCAGATGAGGGCAGGCCAACCGATCCAAATCTCCTTTAGCATCAGTTAACCATTGATAAGAACTATCAAGGTCAAGGGAATCTGGATGGCTTATGTGATTAAGCATGACTCTGGATCTCACCTCAGGTCATGGTCCCAGGGTCCTGGGATTGAGTCCCTCTTTGGGGCAGAGCCTGCTTGGGATTCTCTCCCTATCTCTCTACTCCTCCCCTGCTGTCTCTCTCTCAAAATAAATAAACACTTAAAAATAAAATAATAATAATAATAAATAAAAGGGAGGCAGATTGAAGAACTGTCAGCCTGCACTATTGCCATAGCACTGCTACAGACTTACTAATAAGCATCTTTCTTTCCCCTCTATGTAATTCTTTGTAAAGACACAAAATTGTTTTGTATTCATGTCCACTTATATCACTGTGTACTACAACAAAGCACCCTTCTCTCGAAGTATAAAATATGACCCACCTGAGTAGTGTTTAAGCATTTTTAAGCATAACTTTAAAACTTTTCTTAAAAAAATATTCCATCCTCCTGAAAATAAAAGGACTACTTTTATGAAGCTTTGGCATAACAGATAATAAAACTTCCAGTGGGTCCAGGGGATGTGGACACTGACTGGATCACAGAAGCATGGCAGCTACTTTCCTATCTAATCAACACCTCCAAAGGATGGTGTCCCTTGGAAACGGGGAAGACATACACTTTCCCTTGCCCCCACCCATAGTGGAGATGTCAAAGGGTAACAATTCTCCAGAATGGTCAGTGTCCTCTTACAGCATTCAATAACTATCATTATTTATTCTTATAATTTGGATGTAATAATATCTTGCTTTACTAACTACCATTTGTCAACTGAGAAAAGAGGCAGAACTGAAGTAAAACAGAAGCATTTATTTAGGGTCTTATAATTGCAATTTGAAGCACAGATTCAGGTAGCAACCCAAATTGTGTCCCTTTAGGGAACAAAAGTTAAGGGCTCTTAAAGACAAAAGGAAATGCTTGTATACGTTTTTTTACAAATAATTGTGATTGGTATTGCTGGCAGAAAACTAATCTCAGCTAAACAGAATTAAGACCATCACTGAGCAAAAGTCCATTAAGTTTGCAAGTTGCAGGTGTTTCTGAAGAATCCCTGGAGTATTCATAGTTTGGTTCTGTTCAAAGGTTCATGGTCCACCCACTGAGGACATTAATAAGGCCCACCTCCTTAATGGCCTCCTGGCTCCATTTTAAAATCCCTTGACATAAATCACCCCATTTTGTTTCACCTTTCACTCATTTCAAATGATTAGAAGTCATATTTGCCACATATTTATACTTCTAATATAAAAAAGACAGGATATTTTTATTAAACAATTTTTAAAGTTTATTTATTCTGAGAGAGAAAAAGAGAGCACAGGAAAGGTAGAGAGAGAATGATAGAGAGAGAATGCTAAGCAGGGTACACGCTGTCAGCATAGAGCCTGCACTGGGCTCAAACTCATGAACTCAGAGATAATGACCTCAGCCAAAACCAAGAGTCAGACACTTAACTGACTGAGCCACCCAGGTGCCCCAAAACTTAGAATGTGTCACTAAAATTGTATCCTATAGCTTTCAGGTCACAAGCAATACTTGTTTCTTCCTAATGGTCCCTTAATGCTAAATTTTATTAACATTAGATTATTACTTATAATGCAAAAGCAGGGATGAACAGAGTAGTATAATTTTCTATTTCCTTTATCTCTTCTTTTATTGCCAATAAATTTGTATTTAGAAACCCCGTTACTATATTACCATTGCTATTTCAAAATCAGTTGACAAAAATAGAAATAGATGTTCTCTCCACACAAGTTCTATCAAAGTATCATTCTATCTTCACCATTGATTAAATCATGCTTCAATCAAAATAACTAATTTCAACTAACCAAAACTGTTAGTAATTTTCTACCTTAAATTCAACTAGTGTTAGTTACCAGTATAAAGCCTAGACACCCAAGTTGGCTCTTTAAAATAACGATAAACAAGATGGCTAACTGACACGTGAAAATATGCTCAACATCACTCATCATCAGGGAAATACAAATCAAAACCACAATGAGATACCACCTCACACCTGTCAGAATGGTTAACATTAACAGCTCAGGCAACAACAGATGTTGGTGAGGATGTGGGGAAAGAGAATCTCTTTTGTGCTGCTGGTGGGAATGCAAACTGGTACAGCCACTCTGGAAAATGGAAAAGAGGTTCCTCAAAAAATTAAAAATAGAACTACCCTACAACCCAGCAATTGCACTACTGGGTATTTATCCAAGGGATACAGGTGTGCCGGTTTGAATGGGCACATGCACCCCAATGTCGCTAGCAGCGCTAGTGACAATAGCCAAAGTATGGAAAGAGCCCAAATGTCCATCGACGGGTGAATGAATAAAGAAGATGTATATATATACAATGGAGTATTACTTGGCAATCAAAAACAATGAAATCTTGCCATTTGCAACTACATGGATGGAACTGGAGGGTATTATGCTAAGGGAAACAGAGAAAGAGAAATATCATATGGCTTGGAACTGGAGGGTATTGTGCTAAGCGAAATTATCCAGAGAAAGACAAATATATGACTTCACTCTTATGAGGAATTTAAGATACAAAACAGATGAACATAAGGGACAGGAAGCAAAAGTAATATAAAAACAGGGAGAGTGACAAAACCTAAGATACTCTTAAATACAGAGAACAAACAGATGCTTGCTGGAGGGGTTGTGGGAGGAGGGATGGTCTAAATGGTAAGGGGCATTAAGGAATCTACTCCTGAAATCATTGTAGCACCACATGCTAACTAACTTGGATGTAAATTAAACAATAAATAAATTAAAAAAAAGATTATTCCTGTTCAGATGACTCACCTAAAGAAAAATAAACAAATAAATAAAAATAAAAAATAATGGTAAACAAGTATTCCTAAAGACCTCAGTATACTAAGTGCCCATCCTACTGCCTGGCACACAGCAAGCACTGAGTAGATGGGTGTGGGTAGGCTGACAGAGAGCAAATGATGAATGGACAGAATCAGGTAAGCAGGTGAGGAGGAAGAAAAAGCAGAAGGAGGTGAGAAAGAAGACCCAAAGGGTCCTTAAATCCAAGAAGCATATGTGAAATGATACAGGTAGTAAGTATGGAGACATGCAGACGGGGCCAGTTAGGTCTAGCTAGTAAAGATATGAGAGGATATAGGAGTTCAGTCAGCCCTCTCAGACACTAAACCAGGAGAGACAAGTAGTGTGCTCCAAGAGTGTCTGCACTGTGTCAGCCAGCAGAGTTTGGCTGCTGTGCCCTCCAGGCCTGTTGGGCTCAGGCCAGTCTTTCCAACCTGTAGAACCCCCACAGTGGGCAGTGCCCACTGCCTGAAAATCTTTCTGAAATGGCACCTTTAAACTGACACAGTTACCCCCCACTTGGACTGGCTGCCTGATGGGGTCCCAGGCTTACCAGTAATCAAGGCTATCAGCTGTTACCAGAAGGTATCTCAATCCATTTCACACTGCCCTGAGAAGGCAGTCCATATTCCTCCAGTTGTGTCATCAGGGGGAATATGCACATTTGTGCAGATTAGCACTTAGAATTAGGCAGTGGTCAGGTCCCCCAAGTAACTCGCTAATGGAACCTAGCCTCTCCCTACAGATGCCCTGGTTCAGATCCCAGACTCCCCTGACCTATGCCACCCATGCATGTGTAGCATGTATTCTGTCAGCTGTCCTTTAGCTCTTGGGGCCCTCCAGGTCTGTTGGGCTGAAGCTGGTCCCCAAAACTTGCATATCATTCAGGGTGGACAGTGCTCATTTCCTAAAAATCTTCCTGAGATGGCAGCTTTAAACTGGAGACCGTCAGTACCCACTTGGACTGGCTGCCTGATGGTGTCTTGGGCTTACCTACAGTAATCAAGTCTCCCTGGTATGCCTTAATAAAGGATGACCCAGCTAACTGGCTGGGCTGATGCTGGAAATGCAGTACAATTTCTTCCATCCCAGCCTTCAGAGGTAATATGCACATGTGTGGAGAGTAGAGCTTGCAGTCAGGCACACTCTTGGCCTTGCAAGAGCTGGATCCTGAGACCTGGCCTCTATAGACCCTTGCCTGTTCCAGATCCCTGCCAGCCCTAATGCCCAGTATACACTCCTTCAGCAGGTCTTGGACACTGGGGACCTCCAGGCCTGGGGAGTTGATGCCTGGCTCCAAATGACTGCAGGGTCTATAGGGTGGTGGAAGCCCAGCCACCCAAATCACTCAGGCAGCAGTTGTAAATTGGTGACAGTCAGTCCTGTTAAGGTTCCAGGTGTCTCTTATTGGAGGATTCACCAATAAGAGGATTCCTGCCTCACATTAAGAAGCCCACTATCCTCCAGCTCTGCCTGCAGGGGAAATGGGCACATTTGTCCATCCTAGGGCTTGTGAATGGGCGTACCCCTTGTTCCCCCAAAGCTATCTCCTGTGACCTGTAATCTGCAGACTCTTTCCCTGTTCCAGCTCCCTGGCAACCCAGACCTGCATAAACCACTATGCTCTGTTCATGTTCCTTCAGGAGGTCTTGGTTAGATAAGGTGCTCCACTCCTGTGCATCCAGGGCCTGAATCCAAACACCTGCATAGTGGTGTAGTGGGAGCTCACCTCCCAAAAATTTTTCTGAGGCAGTGAAACTGCAAATTTGCCACAGTCAGTCCCCATTTGGACCTGCAGCCTGATCTGGTCCCAGGTGTCCCTGTATCAGGGCTCCCGGGTGTCAGTTATTAGAGCAAATAACAGCCAGCCACCCAGTCCTGATCCGAATAGTCACTGCTAAGGTGGAAGATGCTGGGCTTCCAGGTTAGAAAAGGGTTTCACAGGTCAAGCAGGCCTATGTCTGTGCCTCATTCACATACGAAGTTTGAGCCCTGTGGTCAGAAAAAAAAGTCATCTCCCAGCCCAAGTGATGTCCATGGCTACGTCTGCCTTCTCCCAGGCCACGCAAAAGGGACCAAGGTTTGAGTGCTCATCCAAGGCTTGTCACTAACTGGCCCTGTGGCTTTGGCTGGCCCCTCAGTCTCTGTGAGCCCACCACCCCTCATCTGTAGGAGGTGGCATTAGACTCAGGGGATCTCTGAGCGCCCAGCTGCCTTACCCCTCCCTCTCCTCATTAAGTGAGCTGGACATGAACTTCACAGGGGACTTCCCTGCACCGTGACCTCTCTGTCCTACAACAGGCTGTTTCTACATGTGCATGTTTCATGCTAGGCGCTTCTGTTCCTGGGAGTTCAAAGAAGCCATCATTTTGCTCCAAGTGAAATGGGGAGTGAACTGGTTCCCAAAGGGGGAGTGTGGGATCTGGACAGTGGCTCTGAGCAGGGCCATCATCACCCGAGGTGGTGGGGAAGCTTTCACTCTAACCCAGTGGCACCAGAGGCTCCTCAGGACGGCAGCCTCTCCCCTCAGCTCATCCTCCTAACGGGCTGTCACTGAGCACCTGGCTCTGCGACCACCCAGCTCTCACTGCAGCTCAAGGAGCCACCAGCAGGGCCTGACAATGGACTCACCCTGTTGCATTTTTGTCTCTAGGTGAAGTCCCCGAGGGCTCTGCCAGGTACCCCAGTCTTGTGACCCTTGCCTTCCAGGAGTCACTCAAGAGGAGAAGCCTTCAGGCAGCAGGAAGGATGGGCCCGCCCCCTTGTTGTGCAGATCCCACCCGCTGAGGAGACCTGGGCCCCACTCCTCCACACCTGCTGGAGGGTCCAGGAGTCACAGGTGTGGCCTGGTGCAGGAGGGAGAAAGGCAGAGAGCCTCTCCTATAGTTAAGGACACCATCAGCCAGGGTGTGCTTGGTCCAGTCATGAGCAAAACATACATATGAATAGACACTTTTCCAAAGAAGACATCCAGAAGGCTAACAGACACATGAAAACATGCTCAACATCACTTATTATCAGGGAAATACAAATCAAAACCATGATGAGATATCACCTCACACCTGTCAGAATGGCTAAAATTAACAACACAAGAAACAACAGGTGTTGATGAGGATGCGGAGAAAGTGGAACCCTCTTGCACTGTTGGGAATGCAAACTGGTGCAGCCGCTCTGGAAAACAGTATGGAGGTTCCTCAAAAAGTTAAAAATAGAGATACCCTATGATCCGGAAAAATAGAGCTATACCTATGAACTATTAGGTATTTACCCAAAGAATATAAAATTACAGATTTGAAGGGGTATATGCACCCCAATATTTATGGCAGCATTATTAACAATAGCCAAACTATGGAGAGAGCCCAAATGTCCATCGACTGATGAATGGCTAAAGAAGATGTGGTGTGTGTGTGTGTGTGTGTATAATGTAGCCATCAAAAAGAATGAAATCTTGCCAATTGTAACAAAGTGGATGGAGCTAAGTGAAATAAATCAATAAGAAAAAGACAAATACCATATGATTTCAATCATATATGGAATTTAAGAAACAAAACAGGGAAACATGGGAAGCGGGTGAAGAGAAGAAAAAAAAAAACAAGCCACAAGAGACTCTTAACAATAGAGAACAAACAGGGTTGATAGAAGGAGGTGTGCGGGAGATGGGATAGATGGGTGACGGGTATAAAGGAGGGCACTTAGGATGAACACTGGGAGTCCCTTTTGCTGTATGATGTAACATATTCACAGGTCCTGGGATGAGACTGGGGACCTCCTAGGCAGGGGGCATCATTCTACCAACCACCACACTACCAACTCAGGTGACAACTAATGTTGGATGTCCCCTACCCCCAAATCTTTTTTTTCTAAGTTTTTTTAAAAAAATTCTTATTTATTTTTGAGAGAAACAGAGACAGCACGAGTGGAGAAGGGGCAGTAAGAGATGGAGACAGAGAATCCCAAGCAGGCTCCACACTGTCAGTATAGAGCCAGATGCTGGGCTCGAACTTACAAAACCGTGAGATCATGACCTGAGCCAAAATCAAAAGTCCAACACTTAACTAACTGAGCCAGCCAGGCGCCTTTTTCTAATTTCAGCAATTTAGTAAAAGTCAAATACACGTCAAGGCACAAGGGAGATAAAGGCAAATCAGAAACCAGAGCGCGCGGGACAGGACCATGAAATTGCTCCAGGACTAGACTCTTCCGAGTAGGTGCTGCTTTGTTTTCCAGACCTGGCTTTTCCCCACGGAAGGCGGACTTTGCTGGCGGAAATCTCCTCCAAGGGGAAGCGCGCAGCGGGGGAGGAAGGGAAGGCGGAGGCAGAGTGGGGCGCCGGGACCCCACTAACCTCTGCTGTGACTTCTGGGGGCGGGGGAGGGTCTAAGTGGGCTCAAGGCAGGTTTCCGTGGACCCTCCCTCGCCTCAACCTAGGGATCCTGGTGCGCCTCCCCCGGGCGGCCACGAGGGGGCGCCGCGGCCCCGCCCCGCGAACGCACCTGTGCGGAAGCAGGCCGCGGCAGTTCTCAGCCGGCAGGTGTGGGTTCGCGCGCCCAGAGCTGCCAGACGTTCGGTTCCCCCAGCGCGGGTGTCCAGGCACGGGGGGGACGGGGGGACTGGCTTGGGGGCTGAGCCCCTCAGGTGGAGTCATCGCATTGTGTCTCCTTCAAACCGGGCTCTGAGCAGAGAGAGAGCGCGAGGTGTGTGGGCGCTTCTCCGGCTGGGGGACGTCCTCCCTCGTGTTTCTCTCAGGCGAGCGCAGTCGGCCTGGTGCTGGCCGCCGCGTGAGCGCCCCGACTGGCGGAGGGGGCGGGGCGGGAGCTGGTGGGAGAGGGAAGACGAGCTGTAAGCAAATCAGTGTGGAGGGGAGAAGACGGAGGAGACCCGCAAGGAGAGGAAGGAGGAGGGCGGGGGGGGGGGGGGCGGGAGGAGGAGGAGAAGCATCAGAGCTGAGATCCCGGTGGAAGGGGAGCTGGCGGCAGGGAGACCGGGTGTGTGGAGCTGGGTGGTGCGGGAGGGGCGGGGAGTGAGAGGAGGTGGTTGTATTCTGAACGGGGCGTGGCCTTATGTAAATGAGGTCGCGGTGGGCGCCTTTCCGGGAGGTAGAATTCCACAGGCTGTGGAAATGCCCGAGCGGTTGCTCGGCTTGTCTGAGGAAGACGTGTGTGGGGTGAGAATGGCTGAGACGGGAGTGGGTGCAGAGGGTTTGGGGGTGCGGGGAGGCAAGTGACCGTGTGTGTACAGTGTGAGGCCTGTGAGGCTGCATTGGGGCGGGTTGAGAACACGGTACATTTTCTTGGTAAGAGGTAGCGGGATAAAGGACGTGACACTTCCCGGAGTGAGGCTTTTTCACTTTATTTTGGGCTTCGTGATCCCTGCATAGTTTCCTAAATTTCGAATTGTCCCGACTGCATTCGCGCTTTCTTATGGTAATCGGTGTTTAAGATGTCGGATGCGTTTTGGTGTTTGTTTTGCTGTGTGTTTGTTTGGCTTGTTCTTTTAATTCAAGTGTTTTACCCTCCATTGTCAGAGATGCTTAGTGAGTAAGCACCAAAATGGTCCTTCTCCTCTACTTCTGTTCACTTGTTCGTTTACTTTTAGTTTGTGATTCATTTTCAATTTCTCATTTGCTTTATGTAGAAGATAATTTAGAGTAACGTCCAGGACGGAGTTTGTATTTAAATGATTCAAGTTCGTTTCAACCTTGTCTTTGGTAAGGAGATTTTACATTTTTGCATATTTATTTTTGGGGGTGGTGGTGCTGGCTGGCCCAATGCGCGGGTGCGGGTCAGTTTTAGGGTTGGAAGTAAGGAGCCAAACGTTTGGCGGCGGTGGGGGGGGGGATGGTCAGGCTGAACCACGTCTCAGGATCCCCTCCTACAGCTCCATCCCGGGGTGGAAATGTCATGGCGAAAATGTGGCTTCCACGGGGAGATCTTTCCCGTTGGTCACTGGCCCCCATCCGATATTTCAGATATCCATGGTGGGCCCCCTTAGGGCCAGAGCCCTGGCCAGAGTTAGGGTTAGGTCCCAGGAGGCTCCAGGCGCCGAACCCCCTCAGTGCAGTGGTCTCCCCGGAGGGCTGAGTGGAGGGCACGTGGGAGGTTGCGGGTCAGGCTTTGTCTCCGCCCTCAAGGGCCCATCTAGAGTGTGGGTCACGCGTAGGTCGGGCCTCATTTTCCTCCTGGCGCAGTCGACGACCCTGCTTTGGAAATGTCATGGAGAGCTTCCCAATTCCACGCTGAATCATCCCGCGCTGGTTTTGGGGGGAAGGGGTAGGGAGAGCGACTGGGGAAGAGGGGAGGGGGAAGAGAGGCCTGTTGCGTCATGAATGGGGCGTGACCTTATGTAAATCAGGCGGTTCCGGGCGGTAGAATTCCTGGGGCTGTGGAAGTCCCAGAGCTGTTGCTTGGGTTGTCTGAGGAAGACTTGTGTGGGGTGAGGATGGTTGAGACGGGAGTGGGTGCAGAGGGTTTTGGGGTGCAGGGAAGCAAGTGACCGTGTGTGTTCAGTGTCAGGCATGTGAGGCTATGGGGGTGGGAGGAAATTGAAGCTATGCTACCCAGTCAGGACAGATACTACCCCTGGAGGTAGTTTTTACAGGGCTGGGCTTATCCATTGCGTTTTGGTTGTGCCAGTTATTTCCCTAAAGGTGGGCAACTTGGTTGTGTGTCTTGTGACAGAAGTGTGCTGAGTTTATGCTTTTTTTTTTTTTTTTTTTTTTGGTAGGGATTTGGAAATCAAACTTGGTTCTGTAAAGTTGTTGAATTTCTTTGTTCTGTTTTATTTTAATAAAAATAAAGTCTTTGGGTATATATAGCTCTTCCCCCCTTTTTTCTTTTTGTAGTTTTCTAATTACTTTTTGACAGTAAAGAAAACGGGTTCACTTTTAGGAGGAAAGAAAGTGTAACTTTGGTGAGGTTGTTGTGTGTCTCTTCCCGGAGAAGAGAAGTTAGTTGGGGTTGGCTGTTACCTGTACAACAATCCCCAGAAAACTCAAGACAAAACCCAGACTTCCCATCAGGCCACAGCATTTGTGTTGGGCCTTCCTTAAAAGACTTTCAGGAGAATACGATTTAATGAGATTGACACACCTCTAAAGAGGAGGCAACTCTGGCCACATGGACAAAGGATGGGTTTTCACCATCAGCTCTGGGACAAAAGGTGGTGGGCCCTGTGCTTGCTCTCAGGCTCAAGTAAAAACTGTCCTTACAACCCTGCATTGATTTGTAAATATATGTTTTAAGGGTTTTCTGGCTTTACGTTTTCACTGGGGCTGTGGCTTTTACTCTGTAAAAGTCTCTATTGAGAATTTACATTGATGGTTTCCAACTTTGGTTTTCACTTAGGGGAACCACACCATTATGGACTCACAGAAACTGGATTTACTCTTTTGTCTATAACAACAAAACAAAACCACACAAGATATACAAAATGCAGATTTCCAAGATACTGGGCATCAGGCAAAAGAGGACGGCAATTCCAGACACTTGGAAACACACACAGGTGAGCCAAGCCCTACACAACATATGTGCTGCCTCGAGAGAGTTTCCAAGTAAGGTGCAGGGAGGGGAAACTGAAGAGGAGCCCAGTGTACTATGTGGAGTTGAGGACACTGAGCTGCGAGTCCACAGGACGATGTGGTGGGGAGGGCAGAGCTGTGAAAGTCAATTAGCAAGAGCTGTTGGGGGGCCCTAAGTGTGCAGCACAGTCCTGCTCTGTGCCTCCATGGGCGCCAACTCCAGCAAGTCAGGGAGCAATCTTGTGAAAGGATTAGAGGGAACAGAGCCTGTACCTCAGCACTGGAAATACAGCCTGTTGCCAACAGATAGACTGGAAAAAGTAACCCCCCTTACTCACGAGGCAGGAGGACTCAGGGAGGTCTTGCCACAGTGTTGGGAACTCCTAATTAGCCCTTTGCTGAGCACTGCTCAGGACCACTGAAAAATCATTAAAGTAACACCAGACATGATCAAACTGTTTCCAAGTAACTGAAATGCATCCTTGATCAAAGCTCAGGATTATAGAAAACACAAAAATATCCAGCAACCAAACAAGGTAACATTCCCACTGGCCATTCCATCCAAGATTTTGAGGTGTGCAGAGCAACAGGGGAAATGACCCTTAATGAGGAGACAGTTCAATCATCTGAAAATGACCCAAAGCTGACACAGGTATGAGAATCACCAGAGGAGGACATTAAGGCGTTTCTTATAATTGTATTCCATCAGTTCAGAATGTTCAACAGGTAAATGGAAAATGTGAAAAAGACCCAATCTCACGTTAAGCGATGAAAACCACAATGCCTGAAGAGAAGTGTACTGCAAGGGGTTGACAGCAATAGAAAATGCAGAAGAAAGACATTTCATAGGACTTGTTTTGAATCTGTAGACCCCGTTGGTTAGTATTGCCGCCTTCACTCCATAAAATCTAATCCATGAACACGGGATGTCTTGCTATTTCTTTAATTTTCTCTAATCTCTTAGAGCAATGTTGTATAGTTTTCACTGTAAAAGTCTTTGCTTCCTTGAATCAGTTCATTTATAGATATTTTATTGTTTGGGGTGCTATTGTAAGTGTAATTGTTTTCTTAATTTCCTTTTCAAATTGGTCTTTGTTGGTGTAGAGAAACACAACTGATTTTTGTCTATCTTGTCCTCTGCAACTTTATAGAATTAGTTTATTGACTCTAGTATTTTTGTTTGTGAAGTACTTGGGATTTTTCTCTAGATAGGAGGATGCCTTCCACAAATAGAAATAATTTTATTTATTCCTTTCCACACTATTTTTGCTCAACTTCAATTCTGAAAGATATTTGGGCTGGGTGTGGAAGCCAACAACCGCCACAGGCCACCCCTGGATTTTTGGGACAGAGATGAGCAGTGACAGGAGGTTGCCTATTTTGGGTCACCTCAGCCCAGGGTCTTGGATGAGCACACACAGCCTGGCCAGGGAAATAGAGTCCTTGTTCTTTGCAACCACCTCAAATGAGAAGGACCAAAAGACCCCTTGAGGCTCCTACAGGGAGGGTTTCTGCCCCTCCCCGACCTGGGAATGGCCCAGAAATGAGAAGTCAGAAAAGGGAAGGGGCTGGGGTGGCTGCTGACTCCAGGCCGTGGGAGGCCCCTGAAAGCTATGCCTAATTCCACCTGTAGAGAGCAAAATGGGATCTCTCACTCAAGCAGGGGCCTGGGTCAAGCAATAACACATGCAGTTAAAGATATTGCAGCTAGGAGGTACTGCTAGGACCAGCATCAGCTGACACCCCAGAACTGACAATAATTAGAAACAGAGGAGGGGGCAAGACTGATTAAATCCCTTTAAAAAGGAGAGGATTTTTACAGCAAACTGTCAGACTCTTCAGACATGACCTCTCTATGTCGGACCACTTCAAAAAGGCAGCTACTGCTGAAGGCTCTGCCCAATTGATCCTCAAACAGAACTGAGATCCTTCACTGCTTAAACATAATAAGCAATAAGTGCCATGAACTGTCCTGGACCGGACCAAGGCCAGAGGACTGCATGTCCACAGACTGGCTTCTACACTTTCTGTCATCTTGTTTGTTGTATGGTTTGTCTTATGTTCTGCTCTCTGTGTTGGGTAAGAAGCCAAGTTTAATCACTTGGTGAAATGTCATTGAATTTGGAACCCTCAAATTGCTTTATAATAGTGATTAACTTTGCTTTATGATCGAATAAAGCTGACATTGTGGAAAGACACAATTCTGTGTGTGCACCTTATTAGTGTGCGCATGACACTACCTCACCCTCCTGCTCCTTGAGCAGAAAGGGGAAGCCACCAAGCCCAAAAGGCAGAACCACACACACTTGCATAGGGAGCTCTTTCTCTGTTATAATTTGAATTCAAACCCAAGCTACCAAGGTTCCAAACCCCACACCAGCTATACCATGACCACTACATGCCCCCCATGACCTGCGGTGCTATAGTTGAATCTCAGCATTTGAGGTCAGTAGCATCTAGAATTGAACCAGTCTCCCTCTCTACCTTCCTTCCTCCCTCTTTCTCTCCTCCTTCCCTCCCCCTTCACTCTGTCCTTTCTCTGTCCCTTTCTTTCCCTCCCTTGCTCTCTCCCTCTTCCTCCTACTCATGGTTGCCTACCCTCACCTTCTTTCTCCTCTTCAACTTTCCCTTTTACTCCTCTCCTTGCCACCAACACACTCAGACTGAGGCTGCTGCACTGCCGTGTTCGGAATAGGAAACCCATTGTCTTTCCAGGTGAAGCCCTCTAGACATCTATAGAACTTTTACTTGGTTCTAAACAGCTGCTAGAATAAAGGTTGTTAAGAGCAGCCAATTTGAAAGACTTTTCACCTGACCCCATTCCAGGGTTCTTCTAAGACTGAAGACTTAAGAGTCCACAGTAGAGCTCTTAATACTCCACCCCAGGCCCCATGGCAGAATGTATCCTTCATGGGTGCCTACCTGGTGACAAGCCCTGCTCTGGCCACATGGTGAGCAAACCCTAGGTCATTGCACCATGAAGCCTCCATTGGAGGCCTGCGGGTGGTGCAGTGGGGGCACAGCTGGTTAGTTCCTTCCCATTATGGGGCCCATGCACCCCATCTTGGGGAGACTTGCTGTGAACAAAAAATGGATGAAAGCCGACCAAGAATGGGAAATGTGTGACTTCAGCCTCAGAGGCTACTGGTCTCACCTGGAGCTCACCTGCTTGCAAGACAGTTCAGAGGGCTTGCAAGGTAGGGAGGGCCTTGGGCCCAGGATTTCAATTCACAGTCCCCAGGTCACTCCCTGAAAATGACCCTGAGGCAGCAGCTGCAAATTGGCGACAGTCAGTCCTATTTGGACTTGTTGCCTGATCAGGTCAAGTACTCTTCTGAATCAGAGAACCCAAGGGTCTCTTACTGGAAGAATCACTGCCTAGCTGACCTGTATTGCCCTGGAAATACAGTCCAGTATCTTCCAGCTTTGCCTTCAGGAAAAATATGCTCGTTTATGCAAATTATGCCTTGAGATTAGGCATATCCCTTATCACCCTAGACGCTGATCCTATGACTCAGCCTACCTCACCAGATTATTAGCTCCTCGAGAGCAGGGGTTCTCATATTTACCCAGTCCTGGATGACAAGCTTTGCATTTGAGACATCTGATAAACATTTGCAGAATTATACGTGCCTGCCTTGGTTTTGACGGAACGCACGCTTAGAAGATTACTTCCTGTAATTGAGAGGTTGTGCCTCCCAGGAGAGTGCAGAAAAGGAAAGAAAAGAAGTGGGAGGTGCAGTGGACAGGGATGTGGGGAGGCCCGTTTGGAATTACTGCACAGCATGCTGCCCCCTTGTGGCCTACCAGCTACAGGTCAGCCCATGACATTCCTTGGATCCCAATTCTTACACTTTTGGCTCTCAAGACCCTTTTACACTAAAAAAAATATTGAAGATACCAAAGAGTTTTTGTTTATGTAGGTTATGTGTATTAATACGTATAATATCAGAAATTTTAAAGTCAAAATACTGATTCACTTACACTAGTATAACTAAACCCATATTAACACATTTTTAAATGAAAAATACTATTTTTTAAAGCAAATAGGTGGTATCACTTTTTACATTTTTGTATGCCTCTTTAATGTATGAGTTAAAAGAAGACTCCTGAATTCTCATATCCATTTCTGCATTCAATATGTTTTCTGTGTTGTTTTGGTTGAAGATATGAAGAAAATCCAACCTTACACAGATAAGTAGTTGGAAAGGGGAGGAATATATTAATAGTCTTTAAAAATCACTGTGGATATTCTTCTTTGATAAGACACCAAAACTCAACAAGTAGAGGTTTCTTAAGGTTAGTTGCAATGTAGAATCTGAAACCATATCAATGAGTCCTTTGTATTCTGTTACATTGAAATCCATTGTCTATTGTGAAATTTGAATGGGTCTTTATTCAGGCATCATTTTGTAAGTTCATATATTGGTCATTGGAAAATATTGATTCACTGAGTTATCCACACTTTCCAAATGCTGACACATTTCAATCTTTATTTTTTTTTTTTTTTTTTTTTTTAATTTATTTTTTTATTTTTTTATTTTTTAATATATGAAATTTACTGTCAAATTGGTTTCCATACAACACCCACACATTTCAATCTTTAATATGTACATATATAAATCAGATAAATTAATATCATCGCTGATCTTATCAGAAAAGTCTTAAAGTATTGGGAGACTGTCAAACTCATGATAGCCAACACAAATTTTCCAAAACTCTAATTTTTGTTTGAAAGCTCCAATTTCATTATTGCTAACAAATTTCATTCGTTGTTTTCCTTGAAGTAAAAGGTACACTCTGTTCATTTTTGAGATGTCTGAGATATATACATACACACACACACACACACACACACACACACACACACACATGAATATCCATGGTTTGGCTGTTAATTGTTCTTTCAATATACTTGAAATGGTGCTACATGAAAAAAAGTGGCTAGTTTAGCTCACCATGCAGTCACACAAGAACTTTTCCCTGAGACAACTATGTTGAGAGAACATTCAGGAAAGGAGCTGCTCTGGCCAAGAGAGGTGAGTGTGGCTGGGGAGGATAACTGGACCTGAGTCATTCAGAACTTAGCATTTTAGTCCTAAATGCACAGAACCAGAGAGGGACAGCCCACATTCTTTCTCCCTCCTGATGCCATCATACAGAATGGGCCCCTTAGCCCTAAGTATTCGCTGCCTGGGTGCTACTTGCTTCCTCTTGGCAGCCACTGCCTAGTATTCCCATCCCTCCCTCACCAGCCAAGATTCCAATCCCATCCCTGACGTTCTCATTTGCAGGCCCACCTGCAGAAGGAGACCAGTCTTCTCAACTGTGGAACTGGATGCCCCAGAGGTGAGCTTCTCATTGCAAGAACTTTATTACTAGTCAAGGTGGGGATATAGCAGAGGTAAGGAGAAACAGCAAGTCAGCAAAGTTTGGGAAACTGATGGGGTCCCTATAGTATTGATCCCAGACTACAGCTAAAGTAGCCCCCTGCTCTCTTTCACACTGCTCCTGGGGCCTTTCTCTCCAGCCTTGGGTCTTGTCGGTTAAATGGGGAGAATGGCATTTGGAAGTGGTTTATTTGTGCGATCCCCCCTTGAGGGGGCTTTTCCAGTTCCCACAGGCCTGAGAGTAAGACTGCAGTCCCACTAAGGGCCACCCGTCTGGATTTGGGGCATTCCCTCAGAAGGGTCCTTTCTGCAGTCTCAGGAGGCTGCCCCCACCCCCTGGGAGGTGAGAGCCGTGCAGGTCCTTGCGGAGATACTCCCCTCATGGGAAGTGAGCTTGGAGTGGGTGAGGGACCAGGTGTTCTTGGTGGAGCTGGTGGATGCATGGGCCAAAATAAGTACTAGTGATGATAGCACATTGTGGATATCCACATTGTGGATAGCACATTGTGCCTTCTGGAATGTACCTTTCTGTTCCTCTGCCTCCATCCTACCTGTGCAGGTGGCCCTGGTGGAAGGAGGGTGGGGCAGTGGCCCCCATCCACAACCTTGACACTCCTGGAGCAGGTCTGTCTTGTTGGGGATGAAAAGTTTTCTTCTGCCTTTCAAAGTTCATTAAATGGACTAAAAATTAAATTGACATGAGACAGATTAATAGAGAATCAAGGAAAGCTTAAGAAATTGTATACTTCCTATATATACATGGCAGAGCCCCAGGAAAACTGAGTAACTCCCCGAAATGGCCAAAGCCATCACCTTAAATACCATCATTAACTAAAGACAAAAGATGTTGGGGGCAGGAATTCAGTTGTGGGAGGTTCCCAGGAAAAGTACAGCAAACAAGGGCAAAGTTAAGCAGATATAAGTTATTGCTTTCTCCAGTGATAGCAGCTTCTGGACAGTCACACCTGCATCCTAGTGCTGAAGGAGACACCCTTACAAGTGGAGATTTCCCTATTCATGTGTCTCTTACAAAAGCGTAACTTCTTGGTTTTCAGAACTTCTCATGGCTCTTGTGTATTTCCTTATAAAATAACCAGCCTGGAATAACCCATATGCCAAAAAGGCATATCTTGGGGTAGCAAAGTTTGACCCACTCAAGGCCAAGAAGTTCCCAGATGTTGGGTTGGCTGGGCTTCCCAAAGGCTGGGGATGAGGAAGCAGCTCAGGGAGCCTTGGGCAATTATGCTCTTTCCCAGGGAGGCGGAACCTGGGCTTATTCACAGGGTGAGGCCTTGCTCCCAGTTTGAGTCTGGTCTCTCCCAGTTACTCTGGGTGCCCTGCACGGAGCCTTCTGGAAGCCTGAGAACTCTGTCCCCTCTTCACCTTCTATTAGGAACCCGGGTGTTCTTCTATCCAGAAAGCCAGAACCCAGGTGCTTCCTTACCGGGGAGGGAGTGCCCTCTGGTGAGAGGCGTCCTGAAGGCCTGGGAGGTGGCAGCTGGAGGAGAGCAGGGCCAGAAGCCAAGTCTGAAGGAAGGAACTGCCAGCCAATGAAGGGCGGGCTGCCTGTACCCTGACCTGTGGGGCTGGGACAGCACGGGACCCATAGGTATTTCTGAGTGTGAGTGTGAGTGTGTTCCTTGTTGAGAAGCCCTCTCCCTTGGAAGGGACTGGACTCTTCTATCTGGCTAAAATATTAATATGGTGGAGAAAGTTCCGTGATCTTCCCTTTTGAACTCTTCCTCCAAATAAAAAAATTCTATTTTAAATTATACTAAATGAGTTTAGTTCTACCATGCCGGGATCTTTCCTGCCAAGGTTGTGGGTCCTGGAGTTAACTCTACTCAATTTCTTTCCTTTCTGTCTAGCTCTGAATCCCTATTGATTATGTTTCACTTGGTCCCTATTCTGCTATTGCATCTTTATTTTAAGGATACAGAATGCATAGCAGTGTGAACCAAGGCAGATGAACTCTGGCACCAGGCAGGGTTGTGATTGGAGGTGGGGGTGGGAGGTGCCACTAGTCTCTGCCCTGGGTGTGATGAGGGGCTGGGCTCAAGCCTTGTAATTTCAGCTGTGTGATGTGACAAGCTCGGGACAGCATTTGCCACTTAAACACTCATGGTTGGGAAAGTACCATGAGCAAGTGACCAGGATCCAAACCTTCTGTTGACCAGAATAGATTGCTGGTTTCTAAGTAGCTTTGCAAAAGGCCAACCTGTTTTCTGGGAGGCCAGCCACAGGGCTCCATATTGGACAAGCTAATCCTTACCTCTCATTTGGCCAAAGAGGAAGGCTGACACTTTCCCACATGTTTCCTACTCTCATCTGCAATTGGCTCATTTCCTCTTAAGTGACAGTTTTTCCCAAATGAATGGAATACTGGGTATTATTAACCAAGAGATTGCTGGTCCTGATCCAGGAAGTTCCTATATGCTCAGGTCTTAAAACATGGTTCTAAACATTTTCCATCTGGGGACTACTGATTATAATATAAAAACTCTGGAGGACAATGATATACCTCATTTTATCTGAAACTTCCCTCTCTCATTTCTCAGTAGGATAACCAGGAGAAAAGTTGATGTTTTGTTGTCATCTTGGGGAACTGGTATTTCATTTTGATTGAGCATAAACAAGCAATTCATTTCTGCCCAAGAGAGCCAAAAAGATTCCTGCAGCCAGAAGAGACCACAGAGATCCTGGGGTTTAACCTCTTGGGCCCACGTTGAGAATCTCCAGCATCAAAAACTTGGACAGACTGTGGCGAAGTTCCAGGCAGAGGCTGTGGAGACATACCTGGGTATGAATCCTGATCTGCCACTACTGGTTGGGTGACTTTGGGCAAGAGCTGCTAGCACCCTCAACTTTAATGAGCACCTGCTGAGGGTTAGGCTCTGTGCTGAGGACCCTGAGACCTCTAGGCAGGTGCTGGCTCTCAGTTTGGTTGTGAGGCAGGCAGGGGTGCCATGCAGTGGGGTGGGTATCCTGTTTGAGGAGTGAGCACAGCTGGGTTAACTGTTGACATCTCTTCCAGGGCCAAGGTCCACACTAACCCTGTTGGCACCCTGGGACCACATGAGGATGCTGCTGTGGCTTCTTATTTTCCCTGCTTGGGATTTTGGGACTTGGGGTGAGTTTTCTTTCATTGGGTCAGAAGTGCTTTTCATACTAATTGTTAGTCATCCTCCTTATCGCTCATTGATTGTTCCTTCTGGCCAGTCCTTGGCTCCCCATTAGAGCCTAGCTCAGGTGTCCCCTGCCCTACTGAGAGTGGTGCCAGTCCTCAGTAGTCTCCCCAGTCTGCCCAGCACACCTTGGCTTTAGTTTCATGGTCATGAATTTGCTCCTGATGATTTCACAGAAGGACAGAATGGAGGCCCTTAGTGACCTTGACTTACAGACAAGGATACGAGCTGGGCTCCATTGCAGCAGTGACTTATCCAAGGTCATCTGACAGCTTTGGAGAGGTCACCAAGTATAGTGGCAGTGAACGCAGCTTGGGTCAGACAGCCTAGGTTGGAACCAAGCCCATGGCTTAAACCCCTATCATCTTAGACAAGTAACTTAACTTCTTTGAGCCTTAGTTTCTCCTCTGTGTTGAGGGAGTGGTTAATTTTCTTTGCTTATCACATATACGTGTTTTAAGCCACAAATCTAGTAAGGCTCTTGAAAGTGCTTGGTAAACTATAGAGCTGCCCTGTGGGAGGTGATGTTGGTGACACTGCTGGTTCTAGTAGGTTTTGCTCCTATGATCTCTGGTACTAAACAGGCAGAGGAGAATGAGGCATGTTGATGATGACTAATCCTCAGTTAATCCCATCTCAAAAATCTAGTTTGTGAGGACAGTCACAACAATCTGCAAATTTCTGTATTTCAAGAACCTTGTCTGGATCAATACATACTTGATACATGTGTACATGTTACCACCAAATAATGATGACCACCTTGGTATGTGACCCTCTGATCTGAACAAAGGTATGTAGGTGAGCCAGGAGAGCTAGAGCTGCTCAGACGAGGGGGCAGGAGAGATGGCAATTCCCCTGGAATGGAGGGGATTTGGGAGGGCATGAAGGTCTCACTGGGGCAGATGTGGGAGGCAGAGGTGGGGTGAAGCCAGAAACATCTGTAGTTCTCTTTTGTGTTGTTTCCTAGAAGATGTCAGGGGACTTGGGGGAGTGGAGAGGCTGTGGACTTTGGGGTGGGGATGTCGAGTCTATTCCTCTTCACTGGTCCAGGTATTCTCCAAGGACCAGCACTAAGTGCAATGTTCCTTTGCAGGGGATTCCCCACTGTTCTCCTGGAATGAAACCCAAGCCAGAGGATTATCAGAGGGGCTTCTAGACTTGTTTGTTGGCATCTCTCAGCTCATTCACAAGGGTCAAAATGGTGAGGTGGTTTGGGGTTAGCTAGGGATCCTCAGGTAGCCAGAAGTGTTTCTCGGGACTTAATTATACTTGGGCTGGGTTGGTAGGTGGGGTTGAATCCCACAAAGCTCCCATGGATTGCCATGAATCCTCAGGCAAAGGTGGGTTCCAGGAAGGAGGGAAAACCCAGGGACTAAGAACAAGGCCCCCAGTCTCCAGCTGTCAGTAGAAGGGTAGAGACACCCTATCCCTCAGAAAGCTCCCAGATGCTTCCAACATAAAGATAGTAAGTGAGCCCTCAGGGGTCCTGGGGCCCTGTGCAGGGCTCTCAGTCCTGTCTGCAGTGCATTTTCACATGGGAGAAAGACATGTACCTGATGCTCAGGGAACTTCCTAAGGGCTCGAATCTGAGGAGAGAAACAGAGCTTTCCTCAGAGAGTCACCGTTCTGAGGGGAGGCCCAGACAATAGATAGGTCAGAGACCCAGGGCAAATGCCAGTGAGGACAATGCATTCATACTGGGGTGCTTTAAGAGATGGCAGCTCAGAGCCCCATGGTTAGCACAGAGTGTCACAGGGGCTACTTTCTGGAGGTGGGAAGTGCAAAGCAGGCGAGGGTAGGGCTGAGGGGGGTTTGTCCTTTAGGATATACAATGAGGGAGTGTATGAAAACCAAGACAGCTTTACTTCTGATGCTGATGTAGAGTCTGCATGGGGACTGCTTTTAGCCAGAATAGGCTATGGAGATGAGAAGGGGGGCTGTGGGTGGTGGAGGCATCCAGGGGACTCTCCCAGGCCTGCAGAAGAAATAGTAGTGCTTGCTGTATGCCATCCTGTGGTCCCCTTGCAGAAGCTCCCACCATTGTCTCCCGCAAGGAGTGGGGAGCGAGATCACAGACCTGCAGGGCCCAGCTGACACAACCTGTGGCCTATGTCATCATGAACCAGCTCACAGGGATGGAGTGCCAGGAGCAGGATGTTTGCAGCCAGAGGCTTCGGGGCTTTCAGTCCCATTCTGTCTATACCAAAGGCTGGTGCGACGTGGTCTACAAGTAAGCAAATGGGTGGGTCCTGGGGCCACATTCAAATCTGCCTCTGAGGGGGCCACCCAATTTCCCTCATCTAGTTTCCCATCTTCCCATTCATGTTACTTTTATAATGAATAAAAAATGTTAAAACAAATGAACAAAATCCAGAATCCTCAGAGGTGTTTAGGAAGGATGGCTCAGAGCCATTTATTCAAAGATGGTCTCAGACACTGGAGGATTCTGGAACAAGTAAGGGAGGTTGTGTAATAACTACAGTTGTCCATGGAGCATGTAGAATATTACAGTTTACAAAGGTCTTCACAAGCATTACCTAGGCCCTCCCATCCACTCTGAGGAATGGGTGAGAGAATGGGAGAACTTTACCACCCCCTGTGTCAAAGGTACGGATGCCATGGTCTAGAGAAGACAGAGAATTTGTTAAGTTAGGGAGTGGGACCTAGAGCTGTTCCCAGACTGCCTACTGATCCAGCAGTCTACACAAAGACAGTGAGGAGCATTCTCCCACTGGGTTCCTTGGAGGACCACGTCACACTGAGGTCTGATCTCACAGGGAATGGTGGTGGGGATCGAGAGGGGAGAGCCCCATGTTAAAACAAATGTGATGCATGGAGAGATCCTGAGGTTGTGTATCAAGTGTCCACTCAGGATTACCAGTGGAGGCCCAGAAACTCTTCCTTTCCCCTTAATAATGAGAATAAGAGCACCTGGGTGGCTCATTTGGTTCAGCATCTGACTTGTTTTCAGCTCGGGTCATGATCTCATGGTTTGTGAGATGGAGCGAGCTTCAGTCATAGGGCTCTGCACTGACAGTGGTGATCCTGCTTGGGACTCTCTCTCTTCCTCTCTCTCTGCCCCTCCCCACATGCACACCCACTATCTTTCTCTCAAAATAAATAAATATAAACTTAAAAAAATTTTTTATGAGGATGTGTATATAGACACACATAATCTCCAGTTTGTATGGTACAGCTGACTGTTGCCATAAGGGACAGTTCACATTGGACTAACCAAAGGCTGCTGAAGAGTGACAGAGATACTTACTGAAAGTCTGGGCAGCAAAGTCTTCCCAGATCAGTGGGCATACTGAGGCCCCACCCAATCCCCAGGCCATGTCAGTGCAGGGTGGGAGGTGGGCTCACCTCCATTCAGGGTCTTTAGGCATCCTTGAGAAAGTGTTCTTTCTGTGCTCCATTTGCTATGGAAACTCACAGTCTATTAAGAGTGGAATATGGCAAGAGCTGTGAAAACATAATTTCTGAAGAGTGTAGTTGGGAAGTGGAGAGTAAGAAAGTTAGAGAGACAGAAAGGAGGCAGGAGGTAGAGCAAAAGAATAGATATATTGTTTTTAAAAGAAACTGAAAAAAAGGAATATTCTAAACAAATTTCTGTGATACAGAAGAGCTTACAGGTATTCCTAAGGAGAAACTGAAGATAAAGCCAATATTAAGGGATTCCTGAACTCCAACTGTTTATTTTATTTATTTATTTATTTATTTTTTAATGTTTATTTTTGACAGAGAGAGAGAATTACAGAACATGAGAGGGGGAGGGGCAGAGGGAGAGGAAGACACAGAATCTGAAGCAGGCTCCAAGCTCTGAGCTGTCAGCACAGAGCCCGATGCAGGGCTCAAACTCACAAACCGTGAGATCATGACCTGAGCTGAAGTCAGACGCTCAACCGACTGAGCCACCCAGGCACCCCTCCAGTTGTTTATTTTAAATGTTCATGTGCTTTCTCCTATAATTAAAAAATAGGATGGATGAGTTTTCATTGCCCTGGAAAAGTGTTGAAATAATGTTCTCAGGTGTTTAAGAGTCACACATTTGAATTCCACTTTGAACCAACCGAATATATTTTTTAAATTTTTTAAAAATGTTTATTTATTTTTGAGAAAGAGTGAGATAGAGCATGAACAGGGGAGGGGCAGAGAAAGAGAGAGAGGGAAACACAGAATCTGAAGCAGACTCCAGGCTCCGAGCTGTCAGCACAGAGCTGGATGAAGGCTCGAACCCATGAACTGGGGGATCACGACCTGAGCCGAAGCCGGATGCCTAACTGACTGAGCCACCCAGGCACCCTAGAACCAACTGAGTATTTTTTTAATTAAAAATTTTTTACCTTTATTTATTTTTGAGAGACAGATAGAGCACAAGTGGGGAGGGGCAGAGAGAGGACACAGAATCCAAAGCAGGCTCCAGGCTCTGAGCTGTCAGCACAGAGCCCAATGCAGGGCTCGAACTCACAAACCATGAGATCATGACCTAAGCTGAAGTTGGACGTTCAACCAACTGAGCCACCCAGGCACCCCACCAACTGAGTATTTTTAAAGTGAGGTTCTGGGACACACAACTAAGCTAAATCACAAAATAATTTAAAGTATATTCCCACATCTCTTGGAAATTTAAATGGGTTGGGTGAGAGGTCTTCTTTAATTTGCCTTCAAATCCATGTTTCCTTGCCCTGCAGCTTCCTGATTGGGGACGATGGCAGGGTGTATGAAGGTGTCGGCTGGGATGTCCAAGGCATGCATACCCAGGGCTACAACAACATCTCCCTGGGAATTGCCTTCTTTGGCAATAAGATAGGTAACGGTTGTCCCCTTGGACCTTCTGCCAGAGAGTTTTCCACGCTCTCTTCCTCCACTCCCTTGTCTTAACACTCTTGTCTCTCCAGTCTACAACATACTGGTCCTCTCTGACTATCACCCTTCTCTCTCTCTCTGTCTCTCTTTTAATGTTTATTTTTGAGAGAGAAATAGAGCATGACTGGGGGAGGGGCGGGGGGGGGGAGACACAGAATCTGAAACAGGCTCTAGCCTCTGAGCTGCCAGCACAGACCCTGATGCAAGGCTCAAACCCACGAACTGTGAGATCATGACCTCAGCTGAAGTCAGACACTTAACCAACTGAGCCACCCAGGTGACCCATCCTTTCTTTTGAGTTCCTTTCTCCCTTGGATTCTATGATATAGCTTTTTTGTTGTTGTTGTTTCTCTTCTTCCTCTCTGGTCTGCACTCCTGTTTGGTAGCTGAAGCCACCACTGACACCGCTTAAGCTCTCAGTTCTTACCATCACTTCTGGAGTCTGATGTTGTATGGCACTGAGTCTATACTTATGGATGGCAGAGGAAGAAAAACATGGCTTCTCTCTTGCTGGAGCAGCAGAACCCAGCCAGAGCTGGCACCAATGAGGTCTGGGAAATGTAGTTTGAGGTTTCTAGCCCCTGCGAAACAGGAGAGCTCAAGAAAAAAATGGAGTTAAGAGCTAGTAAGTGAATAACTGGAACCTGCCAGGATCCTCATTTGCCAACTGGGGCTAGGAATAGCATTTATCTTGGAGGTTTTCAGTGAGAATTATATGAGTTAATGGATATAAAGTGCACTTGCCACATGCCTGATTGTGGGAGTTCCTAAATTCTGTTCCCTTTTCCTGCATGCTAAGGCATACCTGATTTAGTCAAGTTGGCCTTCCTTTGCATGTAGCTTTAATTGCCGCCCAGCTCTTTCACCTAGAGATGGAGTATAAATAAGGTCCTAGTTTGGCAATTGGAATAGGTCACCAATTTGGCTTCTAAGAGCTCTGTCCAAGTAGCTCCTTGTCTCTTAGGCCCTATTTTGGCTACTGGATTTGTTTCCTCTCTTCCAATCTATCAGTTATTCAGACCTAGGTGACATCTTATCCTCTCCCAGGTCTAGATCAGGATGGAATGTCTTGCTGACAGTTCTTGGTCCCACGTTATCCTCTTTTAGGAAGTAGTCTAAGCCCTGCCGCCCTATCAGCTGCAGAGGACCTGATATCCTATGCCATCCAGAAGGGTCATCTGTCACCCAGGTATATTCAGCTACTCATCTTGAATGAAGAGGTCTGTCTGGTCCCTCAAAAGCCAGTGATGCCTAGGAAAGGTAAGACCCTCAATCTTGCCTCACCTTCCTCCCAGTTATCACTCAACCACATTAGGGAATGCTGTGTCCTATTGGTGTTCACTGGCTTCTTGGATCAAGAACACCTCATGCTGAGATCCAAAAAATTCTGACAGGCTAGCTTCCTGGCCTCATCTCCTTCCCACTAGTAGTGTGATATAGCCGTGAGACCATTCTTGTTAGCAATATATATGTGCACACACTTTCATTCAAGCAACAAATATTAACTGAATACGAGGCACTATTCTAGGAACTGAGAACACAGCTGTGAACAAATATACAAATCTGCACATTTCAGTGAAGAAAAACAGGAAATGAAGAACTCAACAAGTAAAATACATATGATGTCAGATTGCATCAAAGCTATGGAGAAAAAGGAAACATGATAATGGGATGGGGTAAACATTTATACAGTTTTGTGTATAGCAGGTGAGTACATACACACACACACACACACACACACACACACACACAGCATTCTAAGAGCAAAATGCAGCCATCCTGCAGCATGACCACACACTGAGAAAAACGAGTCAGCAGGTAACACTGACATCAGAGTGAATATTCCAAGAAGTAGGGTAATAAAAATCATATGCTATTTTGGAGTGAGCAAGCAGTGACCTAAAAACAGTACAATATATCTAGCTTTCTGCTAGAGTGGACCTTTTCTTGGACTCAAGGATATTTTTATTAAGCTTTTTTTTTTAAACTAAGTTTTTAATAAAATGCTTCTGGCTTTCAGATGGATGCTGTCTTCAATAATGATATTTTTAGCATTTGTAGAGTTTTTTATATATTTTGAATTATTTCCATATACACATGATCAGTTCAGAGACACAGCTGATTTCTTCACATTGTCCTGTTTCATAGGTCCACACACCTGCATAAATGTGCAATATAGCAAGTAGGTAGGCAATACATCAAGCAGGTAGGCATACTTTGTCTTTTGAATAAAATGGCCATGCCTCTGTACAATCAACAGTCCTTCCCCTTATGTTCATATAATGATTTCCACAGTTGTTATCAGAACTTATAAATTTTTACCTCTGTCCCTTAGCTCCAGGCACATGACCCAGAAAGTTCCTGTCTGGACTTTCCTAAATTCCAAAGCTTGAGCTTACATCAGGAAGTGGCAATGGGTGCCAGAGGTTGGGGAGACCGAGAAGGAATCCAGCCTTCAGTTATGAGTTTGTCCATAAGTAGGTGTGTTCCCATGCTCTTGGTTTTTTACCTTACCACAGCTTGCCCCAACATCATTTCACGGTCAGTATGGGAAGCCAGAGAGACACACTGCCCTAAAATGAGCCTCCCAGCAAAATATGTCATCATCATCCACACCGCTGGTACAACCTGCAATGTATCCATGGATTGCCATATTCGTGTCCAAGATATACAATCCTTCCACATGGACACACAGCACTTCTGTGACATTGGATATCAGTAAGTGGGATTGAAAACATGCCCTCCTCTTGTTGGGATGAGCACTGGGTGTTGTATGGAAACCAATTTGACAATAAATTAATGTTAAAAAAGAAAAGAAAACATGCCCTTTTATTCTTCAGGACTGTAGGAGGAAGGCTGGGGAAGGAACTGATGTTTATTGAACCCTTCTTTGGTTGTGGGTGCTTCACATAAAACCTCACATTTTATTCAAGCAAGTCTCTGGACTGAGTATCAGTTAGATCATAGCTAAGGGTTAGTTATCTCTCCTGGGCATATTCTCTATGAGTGGTTGGGAAGACTCTGAAAAGACATTAACAACAATAATGATAAAGCAAGACCATGAGACCCTTACAGAAGGCCATTGGAGGATTGTGCCTTTTTATGCAATCCCTTCCAACCACTCAGGGTCACAGGCCCTACTCACCTCCTACCTTACTCTGGCCCAACCTCAAACTTGCTCCCTCTGATGTTAGAATCCTATAATAACTCTGGTATAGTTTACTCCATTTTATAGATACACAAACTTTTCACCTTCCTGGGCCTCTTTTGCCTCATCTCTGCAACAGGAACAATAATACCTTATCTATTTGAAGATACAGAGTGAAGTAAAAATGTTCTTTTTTGGTTCCTTTAATGCCAGGTCTATAATAAAGAAACACATTAAGTTAGTGGAATGGCAGAAGCCACTTGGAAGATGACTTGGAATTTTCATGGAAAGAATTTAGGTTTAGCATATGATAAATTTCAATTACTCATCCATGACTTAGTTACAATAAAACCATAGTCTCAGATAGATATGTGTCTTTTGCATATGTGTCATTCTGGGCTGGTTGCTGTTCTCCTTTTAACTCCCATTTTAAAAGTAGCCTTTGCCATCTAGATGTCTTCTTTAAAGAAATGTCTGTTCATATCTCCTGCCTATTTCAAATTGGATTATTTATTTTTTTGGTGTTGAGTTGTATAAGTTCTTTATATACTTTGGATACTAACCCTTTATTGTATATGTCATTTGCAAATATCTTCTCCCATTCCATATGTTGTCTTTTAGTTTTGTTGATTGTTTCCTTCTCTATGCAGCTTTTGATTTTGATGTAGTCCCAATAGTTTATTTTTGCCTTTGTTTTCCTTGCCTCAGGAGACATATCTAGAGAGATGTTGCTATGGCCGATATCAGAGAAATTACTGCCTATGCTCTCTTATAGTATTTTTATGGTTTCAGGTCTCACATTTAGGTATTTAATCAATTTTAAGTGGAATTTAAGAAACAAAAAAATAAACAAAAGAAAAAGAAGATAGAGAGATAAACCAAGAAACAGACTCTCAATTATTGAGAACAAACTGATGGTTTGTTACCAGAGAGGAGGTGGATGGGGGATGGGTAAAACAGGTGATGGGGATTAAGAGTACACTTATGATGGGCACTGAGTAATGTATAGAATTGTTGAATCACTATTTTGTACAACTGAAACTAACATAACACTATATGTTAAATGTACCAAAATTAAAATTAAAAACTTAATTAAAAAATTAAAAGCAGCCTTTGCAAACAGGAGGAAACAGTTGCTGCATTTTGCAGGATTTCCCACAGCCTTGCTATGATTAATTAGCACAGACGAGAGAGTTGTTCATAAATTTGGAAATTCCAAATGGCAAATGCTCAGGGAATGTTAGTTTTCCTTTTTCATTCAGTCTTCAAGGACTTCATCTTCATTCCTTGATTTTATGGTATCTCCCTTTCACTCCAGCCTCATGGTGTGTTATCTCTAACATTGAATGGGGGCTCCTTCTTGATCACCATTTTCTAACATTTTAACCAATATTTATTGAGTGTCTGCTATGTGCCTGGTGCTTGGCAAGATAGATATGGCTCCTTCCCTCATGGAGTACTACAGAGAAGACAGTGAATAGTAATGACAATCCTTCATGTTAGACACTGTGACAGATAAGGAACAGGATATGCAGAGGATGATCTTTTAACAAGACTTTGGTGGAGTTGGCAGTAATAGCAAAGGGCTTCCAGAGGGAGGGGCATTAAGGCTCTGATGTGGGTAAGGAATGGGGATTAGTGGGGCAAATAAGGGTGAGGAGTGCTCTAGGTAAGGGGAGCAGCATGCTCTCTGGGGTCCAGAGAGGGCATATCCTTGAGGAACTAAAGGAGCTTAATTCATATCTAGAAATACATTTCAGCAAGAAGACTGGTGAGAGGTAAGGCTGGAGAAGCCAACAGGGACCATATCAGAAGAACTCAGACAGACTGACTCTATTTGAAAGGCAACTGGAAGTCATGCCTAATGATTGGATTTGTATGTTAGCAAAAGCACTTGAGGTGCTGTTTCAGGAATGGATTAGAAGGAGGTAAACCTCTGGGCAGGGAGCTATTGAAGTAATCCAGACAACAGGTTATGGCGACTTGGAGCAGTATGATAGCAGTTGGCATAGAGAAATGGAGGAATCAAGGTCAGAGATATAGCCATGTATCATGATAAACCATGACCAATGATTGGATGGGACTGGAGAGGGAGAGAGAGGGGGAGGCAGTAAGATGATGTCCACTTTTTTGGCTGAGAAAATTGCAGAAGATGGGTTCATTTGGACATGTTGATTTTTATAGATAGTAATTAAAGCCATGGGACTGGGCAACTGTCCCAGGAGAATATGCTGAGTGACAAGAGAGAAGGGGAAGGCCAGAATCCTGAGGAGCACCATATTTGAGGAAAAGGAGGTGGATGGAAGAGAGCCCTAGGTGGGGGAAGCAGCAGAGTAGAGGAAAATAGGAGGGTGTGGGCTCCTGGAAGCCCTGGGGTGAGAACATTTAAAGAAGAGCATGGCTAACAGGGTCAATGTAACCAGAACAAAAACAAGTTTCCATTGTACTAGTATCAAGACAGTCACTGGTCACCTTGGTGGTGTCAGACTCAGTGGAGTTGTGGGGACAAAACCATGTTGGAATGGGCGGAAGTTGCTGTTATTGCTTGTGATTATCTTCACTTCTTGGTTTTTGTTGTTGCTGTTGTTGTTTGGTCTCATACACATTGGCACATAAGAGACGTTCACTCTATACCTGATAAATGGAAGAAAGACTGAATTAATGATTTAAGGGGTGAATGAAGCTAATTCTCCTTCTAGGAGTGACTTTCTCTATTTTCCTTTGTCCAACCCCAGCTTCCTGGTGGGACAGGATGGTGGTGTGTATGAAGGAGTTGGCTGGCATATCCAAGGCTCTCACACCTATGGATACAATGATATTGCCTTAGGAATTGCCTTCATAGGCAACTTTGTAGGTAAGGGGTGAGCATGAAGCAGAGAACATTGTAGGGGGATGAAGTTTAATATACAATGTCTGGGAAGCATGGGGGAAAAGGCAACATTGAGGTACCTGGCAGTGTGTTTAGAACATTTCAGCTTTAAAGTGGACTCTCAATATAGGACACAGGTCCCCCAGAGTCCCTGCCAGGCAGAACTTTTCCCCAAATCCACCTGTCCCCATACTCAGCCCTGTCTTTATAGCCATACGCAAGGCAAGCATGGATCAAGAGAGAACACCATCCTTTGCAAATATGGTGTCTTTTTGGCTCATTTGGCAAATGTATTCTCCTCCCTGGTGAATGTTGGGGAGCCCCACTGCCTGCTATGGCAAAGCAGTGGATGGTCCAGTGGTGCCATGTCTGCCTCATGGTGCTTGCTGAGGAGTGTTGTGTTGTACTGCAGCTCTCTTCTAGAGTAGTTTTGAACTTTCTGGAAGGAGCTTTGCAAGGAGGAATCAGAGAACAAAATGACTTTGTTTTCTCTTTGTGCTTGGCTGCCACAAATAATGTGAATTTGTTGGTTATGGTAGTGGTAGGTATGGTAGGGGTGGGGACAGCGGGAGACTGGAATCTAGGAGCTTGTCCCTTCCCTAAGCATGTAACCTTAAGACCCTAAAACTGATGGGAAAATGTGTTTTGCAGAAAAGCCGCCCAATGCTGCAGCCCTGGAGGCAGCCCAGAACCTGATCCAGTATGCAGTGGACAAGGGGTATTTAACTCCCAACTACCTGTTGGTGGGGCACAGTGATATTGTCAATACACTGTCTCCTGGGAAAGCTTTGTACAACATCATTAAGACTTGGCCTCATTTCAAACACTGAAGGAGCCCCTGCTCCTTCTGAGATTGCTTCTCCCACCGGGCTACTAGGTCTCCCCTGTCCTCACCCTCTATCCTGACTCAACACCTGGTGTTGTCCCCTCCATGTCAGCCCCATCCTGCCCCTCCTTTCTCAGGTTAGGATGATCCTCTCCTGCTAGCACCACCCGCCAGCAGCCCCAAACCCTAGAGCTGGGCATACCCAGCCTTTGAGTGAGCCCCACCTTCCTCACTCCTCATTTTCTCCTCCCCTGGGTGCCCAGCTCCTAAGCCAGGTGGGAAGATGGGCTGATCCTTGTTCGACTTCTCGTTCCCTCTCTGGCTGCCCCTCTGCCCCATGTACCTTCCCCTGCCATCTACCCAGCAGCCCCCAAGCTTCACACAGGACCCAGGTCAAGGCCCAAAACTCCTCTCTGCTCACACACCCACTTGTCCCCATGTGGATGCAGCCCTTATTTTAGGGCTCATTGCTTACAGGTGTGGTTGTTCTCTCCACTGGATTGTGAGGCTTTCCAGGTTTCTTTGCCCCCATGTCCTTGATTCCTCAGCAGTGTCTGGAGTCTTGTGTATGCTATAGATGTTTGTTGGAGAGGTGGATGAATAAACAAATGTGTGTGTCAAGTCCCTGCTTCCCTTTCCAGTCTGTTCCACCAGCCCCTCTTTTTGGAGACACCTTCTGGGACTGTCCCCCATCCTGCCATTCTCTCTCTGTTGTTGCCCCTCCCAGTCTGAGGCTCAGAGCCAGCTCTTGTCGCTTGTCTATAATGGTGCCTCTAGGGTCCTGTGTCCTGTCCACCCCAAGTTCCCTGAGGGCAAACAGTAGTCCTCTAGGCCCAACTGGGCTGTGTCTACACAAGCCACCTGTGCCTGCGGCCTTCCCTTGCCCACCTGTGCCCGCTGGCCTTATGTCTACAGGGCTGTAGACTTCCCCATCTCCCCCAGAACTCATCAAGGCCTCTTCAAATCAACAACACTGCATGGTCTGGATTACTGTCTCCTCCATATTATTGACTTTTATTGGTCTCACCCACACAATCTGAGTAAAAGCAGAGCACTCAGCTGTCAAATGCTTTTTTAAAGGCAAATTCTGGGGCAGCCCATTCTGTTCAGTTGGCTCTTCTGAGTCCTTGGTATAGAAAATTTCTTCCCAACTCCCCTTAATCATGTGAAGCGGGGTTCATAATACCCCTCACCACATCAGAGGATTGTTGTGAGGATTAAGTGAATTAAAATGTGTTGATGTCTAAGACCTCATGGTTGGCATGTGATAATGTTTTCATTAAAGTCTGTGGAGCTATGGTTATTCTTGTTGCTATTGCTGTGACTTTGTCCCAGGCAATAGCTTGTGTAGGGGTCAAGAGCAGGCTGTCCCAAAGTGTGCCTCTTGGGCATACCGATTATTTTAACTGAAAGTCACGTCAGGGGCACCTGGGTGGCTTAGTCCATTAAGTGGCGACTTCCATTCAGGTCATGATCTCGAGGTTTCTCTAGTTTCTGTAGCAGAGTCCTCTCTGCTGTCAGCATGGAGCCTTCTTGGGATCCTGTTCCCCTGTTTCTCTGCCCCTCCCCCACTTGCCCGCTCACTCGTGCGCTCTCTTTCTCTCTCAAAAATAAACATTTAATAAAGTCACTTCAGAGACAGCCTGTGCAAGAAGGACACTCAGACCCTCCTCCGCCCCCCTGAGAGAAGGAATACATCTCCCATGTGAAAGGTACCCTCCCTGTAGCAGGAGCGAAAGAGAGGAGGCTGTATAACAACGCTTGTTACTTTTTACTAATTTACCACCCCGGCCCAAAATCTGTTTAGAATCCCTTTCAAATTGAAGCTCCCAGTGTTAAGTTTTCTTGATCCTGTCAATACCTCACAGACTTATTGTCTATTTGTCTGAAAAGTGTAAAAACTGCCTGCATGGTTATTTCTTTGGTCTTAATTTCATTCCTGGACCTCTGTGCACACTTAATAAAACTTTGGTTTTTTTCCTACTGTTAATCTGTGTCCTGTAAATTTAATTGTTAGTCCAGCAAAGACCTTGAGGGTAGAGAAGAACTTTCTCTTTCCTTCAGTATCTACTAGTCCTATTTGCAGCAGGAAGGATGTGCCTTTGCAGGCACCAGCTGAGGCAGCCCCCAGGAGTCTGGCACTCCCTAGGAGAGCAGGCTGGCCTGAAGCTTGGGGTGCACAGGCCTTGGCAGGTCTGACAGAGTCCATGGTGAAGGAGGGACACCTTTTTCACAGTGTCTGGCTGTCAGGTTGTGAGGGGCTCTAAAGGTCATCTTGACAGTTGTTTTCAACAACTGTAAGCTGGGGGGAAAAAGCCAAATGAAGTTTTATTTGATTCCAGAATAAAATACTAATCTGGCTAACGCCCCACATTTTATTAAAAACTGAACCCAAAAGGGCCAGACGACCTGTTCAAGTTCATTCAGTGAGTTAAAGAAAAGAAGGAACATGGCACTATTTCCTTCGTACTTCTGGTCAAAATCATTTTATGGTCCCTCCTTTCTGACAGGGTAACGTAAAAAAACTCAGCATGGCAACCAGGGCTTTCTACAATCTCACTCCAAGTTACCTTTTCCCATAGAATGAGCCCAAGTGGTCAAGGTATGGGCTTGCTTCTTGGGCTTGCCCATCTTGGAGCCTTTGCCCATGCTGTCCCTGCCCTGCTCTTGACTACTGCAATTCCACCAGCTTTTAAGACACTTATCCAGGCTAGTTCTTCCAGAAGGCTTCTTGCTTCTTCAGACCAGAAATCACATTTTCCTCCCCCAAGTGCCCATGAACTTTACCTGGGGCTCGTGGTTGCTCATCACTGCTCACCCCCTTCTCCCTCCCAACCCTGACTCTCCAGGCTGTGCCTCACCTGTCAGGGCTCAGGATCTCCAGGAGCACACTGAGGACACCTTTGTGTCTGAGCAAGAAGGGAAGGGCAGGAGCTACACCCGGGCAGGGCTGAGTGAACACAGGCAGCATTCCCAGCCTGGGAGGGCGGCTGCGTTTCCCTCAGCTGGGCTTGAGATATTTGTCAGACTGGAAAATCCCCATGTCTTCACACTGACTGAAACTACCCACTTGTTGCAGCCCATTAGATTTCTCACAGGGTTCGTTCCATCTTCATTCCAGGCCATTCATTGCTCCCACCTTCCAGTGCCCCATCCCCATCAGTGAGAGTTGGGGAAAAACATTCTTCACCACCAAAGTTCCCTTACTACTCTTGGAGGCTTCTGTGCCCTTCTCACTGTGGAGGCCACAGCCACGGTTGGGGGTGGCCACTCCCCTGCCTAGCCCCCACCTGTGCTCCCTGGCTCTTCCTCTGTCTCTTTGGCTTCTTTCTTCCCCACTTTGGCTGTGTTTTCCTCTCTGTTTTGTATCTGTCTTCCTCCCACCTGTGCCTGTCTCTCTTTTTCTCCTTCTCTCATGCTGCCTCCCCTTCTCTCCTCAGTGCTTCTCATTTTCTTTCTTTGTCTGCCCTTCTACTTCTGTGTCCACCCTGCTTTTGCCCTTTTCTCTTTTGCTTTCCCCAGCATGCAGAATATGGCAGCATGAAAGCAACAGCCAAAAGGGGTCTGAGACTGTAGACCCCTGCCACTTCACCCCACCCTGCCCCAGGGCTGCCAGGTGTCTCTGGGGAATGCACACATTTTCCAGAGCTTAGAGCCACACAGAAGCAGAGGCGGGACAGGTGTTTCTGGTTCAGCAGGTTCTGCCTGGCAGGGCTGACTAAGGGCAAGGCCTTAATTAGAAATGCTGGCTGGGAGAGAAGGGAAGGTGTTATTATCTGGGAAGAGTGGTAGGTGGGGGTGGGAGGTCCTGTGAGGTGTGGCAGGGACTTCTGAGGGACTTTCTGCAGAGGCTAGAGTAAGAAGTGCCTCCCCATGGTAGGGAGCTGGTAGTTCCTTTTCAGGGTGTCTGGGAGCCCTTTGGTACCCAAGAGTGATGCAACTGTCTGTATGTGCGGCGAGCTGGGAAATTTCTTAACTCATCCTCCAGGCTCAGCTTGTTGAGTTCCTTCTGCTCAGAATCCATCTCTTGAGGCCCCCAAATTAGGATTCTCCTATTTGGTTCTTCTTTGGCACTCTGTTCATTGGTAATTATTTTTTACATAATTATAAATCTGTGTGTGTACCCATGTGTATATATGTTTTATATGGTCTGACTGACCCACTAAATTATGAGTTATGAGAGTGGGGATCATGTTTCCCCCATTCATGTCTGTATCTCCTCCTAGTGCATAGTAAGTGCTTGGTAAACATTTTAGACATGCAGAATTCCAAGGGGGAACAAGTGCTGTGATTGTTTAATGACTTGTCTTGGAGCAAGTGGCAAGTGTTTGGTCTCTCCTGGACGGGGTCCCTTCCACTGGCTCATCACACGGAGGGTGGGAGAGGGGGAAGGAGCCAGGGTGTGAAGATGGGGGGATCAGAAGGAAACTGACCTGGGGTCAAACCAGATCACAACAGAGCCACGGAGTGGACACCCACACATGGATAATTGAGATAGCTGAGTGCCTACTAGTATTCAGTGGTCTTTTCTTTATGCAGTTGGGCACATGATATACATGATTTCATTTAATCTTCAAGACAGCTCTGTAGGGCTCTTTGACAGCTGAGGAAACTGAGGCTGGGCTTGGAGAGATTATGTCACCTTCCTGTTTTTAATTTTTTTGATTTTTGATTTTTTTAATTTTATTTTTTAAATTTACATCCAAATTAGCATATAGTGCAACAATGATTTCAGGAGTAGATTCCTCAATGTCCCTTACCCACTTAGCCCATCCCCCCTCCCAGTAACCCTCTGTTTGTTCTCCATATTTAAGAGTCTCTTATGTTGTCCCCCTCCCTGTTTTTATGTTATTTTTGCTTCCCTTCCCTTATGTTCATCTGTTTTGTATCTTAAAGTCCTCATATGAGTGAAGTCATATGATATTTGTCTTTGACTGACTAATTTTGCTTAGCATAATACCCTCTAGTTCCATCCATGTAGTTGCAAATGGCAAGATTTTATTCCTTTTGATTCCCAAGTAATACTCTATTGTATATATATACCACATCTTCTTTATCCATTCATCCATCGATGGACATTTGGGCTCTTTCCATACTTTGGCTATTGTTGGTAGTGCTGCTATAAACATTTGGGTGCATGTGTCCCTTTGAAACAGCACACCTGTGTCCCATGGACACAGTAGTGCAATTGTTGGGTCATAGGGTAGTTCTATTTTTAGTTTTTTGAGGAACCTCCATACTGTTTTCCAGAGTGGCTGCACCAGCTTGCATTCCCACCAGCAATGCAAAAGAGATCTATGTCACCTTTGTAAAGTCACATAGCTAGTGCATGCCAGCACTGAGGTGAGTTTCTGTTCTCCAGGTTGTTCTCTAGGTTGCTCACATTCCTTTTACAATGGGTAGAAAAAATACCCAGGGATCCCTTACTCAGACAAAGTTCACTGGACCAATTACTTCCCTTGATCCAACAATATTCTTTAATTTATAAGGTGATACCTGCAAAATCCTGTGTAAATGGTGTAGTTCTGAATCCATGTTGTAATAGTGACAGCATCGGCAAACAAAGAAACAAACAAACAGACTCATATACAGAGAACAAACTGGTAGTTGCCAGAGGGGAGTTTGGTGGGGGGGATGGGTGAAATAGATAAAGGGGATTAAAAGGTACAAACTTCCTGTTATAAAATAAATAAGTCACGGAGATGAGAATACAGCATAAGGAATATAGTCAGTAATATTGTGATAACATGTGGTGACAGATGTTGACTACACTTACTGTGGAGAGCACTGAGTAATGTACAGATTGTTGAATCACTGTCTTGTACACCCAAAACTCATATAGCATTGCATGTCAATTATACTTCTATAAAAATAATATTAGCAATGCATTCCAAGGCTGCCTTTTGGTTACACTGTCTGTCCCACTGGCCCAGTGGATCCTTCTATCACAACTGCCTCTAACCTACTTCTTGCCCTCACCAGGCCCATTTTTCAACCTAAGTGTGGGACTCCAGTTTGTCCTGATTTACTGTTAAAGAAGTATTTCCTCATAGTTAAAATCTGTTGAAATCTTTTGGATTTTTATTTCATCATTGTCTATGAGTCATAGCTCCTTCTTCTTCAGCATTTTATTCAAATCCTTCATGGTCACCTCCCAGACATCCACAGGCGTTGGACAACCAGATCCAGGCACTCCTACATACATTGCCCCATTTGACCTCTGCAAAAAGGTGCAAGGAGGGCACTGTGCTCCCATTTCCCAGATGAATAACTGAGGAGATGTGGTCAAGGACCTAGATTGAGGTCCCTCTCCCTGCACCACCATTGCCTTGTATAGAAATCTACCTTGAGGATGCTAATCATCTGCTAGTCACAAATCTCTGCTATTTGTTGCAGAAACTACAAATATGATAGCAAGTGCTATTGATCATTCACTCCCTATAATTCTGCAAGTGCTAAAGGGAGACACAAATTGTGGCTAAAGTGTATGTGTGTGTGAGGTGTGCTGTGTGTGGTTTGTGTGGTGTGTGGGGGGTGGGTGTGTGGATGTGGATGTGTGTGATATGTGTGTGGTGCATATGTGTGTGTGGTGTCTATGGTATATATGTGTGTGTGGTGTATGTAGGTCTGTGTGTGTGTGTGGTATATATGTGTGTATGGTGTGTGTAGTGTATGTGTGGTGTGTGTATGTGTTGTGTATATGTGTGTGTGGTATGTGTGTGGTACATATGTGTGGTGTGTGTGTGGTGTGTATATGTGTGGTGTATATGTGTGTGTGTTGTATGTGTGGTGGTGTGTGTATGATACATATATGTTGTGTGTGTTGTATCTGTGTGGTGTGTGGTATGTGTGTGTGGAGTATGTGTGGTGTATATGTGGGTGTGTGTGGGTATGTGTGGTGTGTGTGTGTGTGTGTGTGGTGTGACAATGCCATTTTTCATTCCTATCAATTAGTCCATTTCATTATGGAGCACCCATAGACATTACTTCACTTTATATCAGTATTCTTATGAACTCCAGATATGGAATTTTTATTCTTGTTTTTTACTAAATTTAACTCCATTCTTAACTATTCTCCCTTCTTCTCTGATGTCATGAGATGTCATGAGAAGTCTGATGTCATGATGTCATGAGATTCATGTATGCATCTTCTGGTATGTATTAGGTGTGCATCTTCTGGTCTGGTGGCCATGGATCTGGATGTGACCCCTTAACTCTTCAAGTTGTCTTTGGGCATTCCAGCCTGTTACTGACCCAGGCACACAGGGAATAGTGTATGTATATATAGTAAGCCAGATATGACAGGTCCAAGGACTTTTCTGAGTGATGTGTAGCTTGTGGAGGGTGGATAGAGCTTCATGATCTGCAGACTTCTGGTGTTTGAGGAAATTAAGGGTACATGGCTACTTAAAATCAGAGAATCTTGGTTTGGATTCTAGCCCAGTGAAGCCAAGGATACTTGTTGAACTCTTTTGCTTTGTTATTCTGTCAAATTTAGGTAATGAAATTCTCTGGGTTGGTATTTAAAAGGGAAAAGAGGAAGAACTTGCAATGTTACAACTAAGCAGAAGTATAAAATACCACATATTCTCACACTTGAGTAACCTAACTTATGGAAGTTTTCATCTGGAGATAGGAGGAGGGGGGATACACTAAGGAAGTGACATGAGTTGAGACAGGGTCCTACTGGTCATGGGCTGTGGTTCTCAGGGCCTTCTCTGTCTGGAATGTTCTCCCACACCCCCCTCCATTTTTTTTGCCTGGCCAATTTCTATACATTCTTTAGTTCCTGGTCTAAATATCATGTCTTCAGAGAGGAAATCTCCCCCTACCATCCACTAACCACATACTCTTTCAGAACTTGCTGCTTTCCAACACTGCTTGATTTGGAACTATATCTTTTTTTTTTTTAATCTTTTTAAAGTTTATTTATTTTTGAGAAAGAGAGTGAGTGAGTGAGTGCCAGTGGGGGAGGGGCAGAGAGAGGGAGAGAGAGAGAGAGAGAGAGAGAGAGAAGGAGACACAGAATCCGAAGCAGGCTCCAGGCTCTTCTGAGCTGTCAGCAGAGAGCCCGACGCAGGGCTCGAATCCACGAGCTGTGAGATCATGACCTGAGCCAAAGTTGGACGCTCAACCAACAGAACCACTCAGGCGCCCCAGGAACTATATCTTTAATTCTGCGATTTTCATTTTATAACTGTTTTCCTCACTAGACATTAGATTTATGAGGCCAGGGACCTCCCCAGGGTATCCCTAGCTCCTGAGATGGTGTCAGGTGCAGTAGCACATAATGGCAGCCCAACACATATTTGTGGAATGAATGAATATCCTTGGTATCTTCTCTGCAGCAGTGGGGTTGAATTAGGTTACCCAGGTATTTTCCAGTTATAGGGGTCCCAGTGTGTGCTCTGACTCCCTTAGAGGTTAGGGTAGAAGGTGGGTGAAGAAACAAAGCAGAAGGGAGCTAGAATCCTGCCCCAGTGTGACCAGGAGAGGGTGCAGGCAGGCTGGCTTCCTGGCCAGGCCTGTGGTGGGGGGGGGAGTGCATGCAAGCCCTGGTGGGTGTGGAGTTGGAGCACCTGAGGCCAGCACATGGGTCCTGGCAGGCACAGGCACAGGGAGGAAGGGAGAATGGTAGGAGACGCGTGCAGACCTGTTGGGGCACTTGCTGCAAGGGCGTATCACGGTGATCGCGTGTCGGCATCTTGTACTTGTGGCCACAAAACTTCTTGGCACATCAGATGACCAGTGGCAAGGTGGCCTGTCCTGAGATGGAGGTCACAGAGGAGCCCTGCCCGCCATCCTGATAGGTTCCCAGCACTGCCCTGGGGCAAATCTGCTTGCTTTAGTTGGCTTCTGATTCCTGGGCCCTCACAAACAGCCCCACATTCCACTTCCTTCTCCAGGCTTCCCTCCCCACCCTCTTACTCTCACCTTCCTGCAACCTTGCAAATATGCCTGCAACCCCATTCCCAAAGTTCTCTTCACATCAGTCTCTGGGGGGAGAGACTTCCGTTAAGGTCCAACTTCCGTTAAGGTCCAACTTCCGTTAAGGTCCAACTTCTACACCTTCCCTTGATTTCCTGCTGCACTCCTTTGGGATCTGCCTTTTTAACTTATCACTTTACCTCCCAAATTTACATTTATAGCCAAAACATCTATTTTGAGCAAAAGTTCCAATTCTAAATCTGTGCTTTTTTCCATTTGGATATCTAATGGCATCATAAACATTCATGCCTGAAACCGAGCTCCTGATAGAACTTCTAAAACAGCTCCTTCCAGTCTTCCCCAGCTCAGTAAAGGGAAATACCATGCTTCTAGTTGCTCAGGCCAAAGCCCTTGGGCAACCCCTTCCTTTCTCTCATTTTCTTCATCTGTCTGATTCTACCTTCAAAGTGCATTCAGCATTCAGCCACTTGTCAGCACCTCCTTTACTGCCACTCTGGTTCAGGTCACCACCATCTGTCACTTGAAATGATGCGCTGGTCTCCTAATTGATCTGCTAAATATGCTGTCCTCAGCCCTGGAACCTATTCTCAATACATAAGCCAGAGAGATCTATTAAAATCCAAGTCAGATCACAATTCTCCTCTACTCAGAACCCTCTGATGGTTTCCCATTTCGCTCAGAGTAAGAGCCCAAGTTCTTATAGGCCTCAAAGATCTTACACAAACTGGCTCCTTGTTTTGCTTCCAGCTACCTCTGCTACTACCTCTCCTCTCTTTCACTTCACTCCAGCCTTACTGGCCTCCTCCACCGCACACACACACACACACACACACACACACACACACGCATGCACACACACACACACACACACACACGCATACACACACACACACACACACACACACACACACACACACTCAGTGATGCTGTTTCATCCATTTGTAATACAGTTAGATTTAAAAATTACATTATGCATTCTATTTTGGAATTTTTCTTTCCTCCTAAATTATTTTTTTTTAATTGCATACACTTAGGATCATTCTTGCTAACATAAAGTTCAAAGGGTTTTGACAAAGCACAAGTGCAGTATCGCACAGAATAGTTTCACTTCTCTCCAAATCCTCTCTGGTTCACCTACTCAACCCTCTCCTCAAACCCCGAACCCCTGACAACCACTGATCTTTTTACTATCTCTATAGTTTTGCCTTTTTCAAAATGCCATATAACTAGAATCATACAGTAGACAGCCCTTTCAGACTAGCTTTTTCCCCTTATCAGTATGCATTTAAGAGCCACCCAAGCCCATTTCTTTTTAACTGATGAATAACTGATGTACCACAGGTGACATAGCCACCTATCAAAGGGCATCTTTGTTGCTTTTGGTTTTTAGAGATTATGGATAAAACTGCTATAAGTTTTTGTCTGTACATAAGTTTTCAAATCAGTTGGATAGGTCCCTAGAAGCATGACTGCTAGCTAATATGTATTTAACTGTATTTAACTTTGTGAGATTATTATCTTCCAAAAGAGTTATACTATTTTGTGTTTCTAAAGCATTCAGCAGTGAATGAAAGTGCCTGTTGCTCCTCATCCTCTCCAGCTCAGTTTTTTTTTCAGATTCTAGGCATCCCAATAGATATGTAGTAGTATCTCATCACTGTTTTAGTTTGCAATTCCTTAATGATAGATGGTGATCCCTTTCTGAGCTCCAGATCCATTTGTGCAATGGACTGAGAGCAATGACCATCCTAGCTCTCACGTGTCCAGTAGTGAATGTACCTCGTTTCCCCCAAAGCCTTTCCAAGGTGGGAAACTCCATGGCTCTCTTTCCTCCTCTTCTTCATCCACACCAAGTATGGAAGGCAGTACTGATACTGGCTCAGGACTTATAGTTTGGAGCTGGACTGACACTGAAGCCACATCTAAGCCCCAAGGTTATTATGAGGACTGCACGAGATAATGCAGATGAAGTGCTTACAAGCAATTAGCTGTAGTCTTCTGGTTATGAGCTAAGAAATGTCTCCTGACTCTAATCTCTCCTTTCCTTTCCCATGCCTCAGTTAATTCCATCATTTCTCAGCCAAGTACTTCATTAGTCCCATTATTGCCTCTTCATTTTTCAGAGTGCTGATGATGCAACCTTTCTTAAAACAAAGAAAGCAGTCAATCAAACAAACAAACAAACAAAAAAGCCTGATCTGTCAGGCTCTTGTTGGGTTCTTGTTACTCATAGTATGATATGAAAACTTCTTATCTTGGGATACCGGGCATTTCATTCTCTGCTCTCAGATCTCCCTCCCTTCCTTCCTCATTCCCTTGATTCTCTCTTATCTGAGCCAACACACCTCTTCCCTGAATATACCAGACCCATTCTCAGGTCTGCCTTTGAACATGCTGTTCCATCTCCTTGGGTGTTCCTTCCCTTGCTCCTCTGCCTGATAACCTGATGGCACTTAAAAACCCAGCACAAACATCACATCTTCTATTTATCCTTCCTCCATCCTCTAAGACAGAGGTCCTTGATTTGAGACCCTGGAAACTCTTGCTTTTCATTCTGTGTTAGGATTTTGCCTTATTTCCCAATATCACCTGTGAAGTTGTGGGCTTTGAGGAGGGTGACATTCTGTATTATTTTGAGATGATCCTCCAGCCTATAAGGGATCAATAAACATCTGTGGCATGGTTCATAAACTAATGGTATTGTTATCTATTTGCTTTCCCACTAGAAGTTGAGTTCCAGAAGGGCTAGGACCTGTGTCCATCTACCTTTGTGTCTTCACGGTTGAACCCATTCCTGAATATGGTAGTTGCTTAATAGCTTGTGTGAGTGAGCAGGAAAGTGAGAAAATGAGCTCATGAATAAGGGCAAAAGGATGCCCTCAGGTTACAGTTGCATGGATGATCCTAGAGTGTGAGGGGCTCAGGCTGAGTTAGATCCCAGCAAAAGATCTGGGAGTCTGCTGGAGGTTCCTTGAAGCAGAATTGCCTTAGTCCGTGGGAATGTCTTCCTTATTTTTCCCTCCAACCCCTGTCCCCCATCCATTCCTCCTCTACCATGATGGGGTTTTGCTTGATCCTAAGGTGATGTTAAAATAGACAACAAAAATAATAGAAATAAAAATATGCTTGGTGTCTTAAGATAGATTAATCTCTTGGAACCTCAGTTTCTTCATCTGCATCTAAAAGATAGTTGCTGTGGGAAATTCATTCTGTTTACAACAGTGATGGAATGACAATCCTTTTAGTAGTATGAAAATGTTTGTTGGTCTTAATTAACACATTTTGTTTCTCTTAATATTTTGGTATTTTCTTTAAAATGCAAGTGGCTTCAGAAAGGTGATGACCAAGTGGGTCTCAATAAATGCCAATGAGGAGTCCAAGATGGCCCAGCTACTAAGGGAACAGGAAAACAAGCCCATCTGACTTCAAAGCCAGTGTACTTTTTTCTAGTCTGATGTCCAGTAGAGATACAGGGGTACTCTACCACTCTCTTGCGGAACCTATGACAAAGACCAACGAGCCCTTGTCAGAATATACCACAAGGGTACCTGTAAAGTGTTGAATGTAGGAAAACACTTGCAGGTCTAGGAAGGAAACGTCCAAACTTTGGCTCCAAATGACATATAGAGAAGGTGCAGGGCTGCTGCTTATTAGTAGGAGGCAGGAGAGTCTGTGCTCACCAGTGTGGGATGCAGGAAGCAGGAGCACTGAGTCAGGGACTCTCAAGTAGGTTGATATCATAAAACAGTAACAATGACTTCCATCTTGATAGGGATTTATAGCTAAGAGTGCCATGGCAGTCATGTGAGATGGACTTTATTGCCCCTATTTTACAGAGACTCAGATAGGTTGAGTGGTCTAAGGCCAAACAGGCTTACAAACCTTGTGTCCCCACATCCAATTATTTTACTGCACATCTTGGGCTCTTTCTGGCACATTGCACTGGTAGGTCAAACAATTTTAAACACACACACACGAATATTGTGAGACTTTCCAGCAACAGGGAAATCCCCAGCTTGAAATGCTTTCTTCAGGAGCAGAGAGAGTAGATTTTTTCAAAAACAATGATTTATTTCATTTTATTTTAGGGGTTTTTGGCTTAAATTTTTCAGTTTTTAAATTTATTTAAATTTTGATTAGCACACAGTGCAGTATTGGTTTCAGGAGTAGAATTCAGTGATTCATCCCTAACATACAACACCCAGTGTTCATCACAAGTGCCCTCCTTAATATCCATCATCCATCTAGCCTATCTCCCACCTACATACTCCATCAACCCTTAGTTTGTTCTCTATTGTTAGGAGTCTCTTGTGGTTTATTTCCTCCTCTTCTCTTTTTGCCCCTTCCCTTATGTTCATCTGTTTTGTTTCTTAAATTCCGTACATGAGTGAAATCATCTATTTGTCTTTCTATGACTCACTTATTTCACTTAATACATTCTAGCTCCATCCACATAGTTGCAAATGGCAAGATTTATTCTTTTTGATGGCTGAGTAATATTCCATTATATATATATATATATATATATATATATATATATATATATTCCATTATATGGTAAGTTTGAAGGAAACTGTCCAGGTGCTGCTGCTTCTTCTGGGTCTGGCTGCAGAATTTAGAGAAAGCTTTTGTTTATGTATTTATCAAATAAGTGCTAGTTATCTACTGAGTAGTCAAAAACTCTATGTCTTGGTCATCTTGGGCTAAATACCATAGACTTTGAGGCTTAAACAACAGATAATTATTTTCTCATAGTTCTGGAGTCTGGCCATCCTGGATCAGGATGCCAGCAGCATTGGGTTCTACTGAGAGCCTCTTCCTGGTTTTCAGGCAGCTGCCTTCCTGCTGTGTCCTCACATAGCAAGGAGAAAGAGAGCACATCTCTTCTTATAAGGGCACTAATCACATCATGAGGGTCCATTCTCATGACCTCATCTAAATCATTTGAATTTTCACTGAGATTTGGGTCTCCCAGATCACCTCACCCAGGGCTCTGGATCTGATTCTGGCCCTGAGCAGTGACCTTAGCTAAATGAGTTTAACTATTATGGGCCTCAGTTTCTTCATTGATAAGATGGCATAATTTCCACTCTACTTCACAGGAGTAAAAAGTCAAATAGGATGCAGCCATGGAAGGTGCTTTGTAAATTGTCATTGTTGTTATTACATTGTTGTGTATCTGAAATGAGAGCTCTGGACACAGGGCAAGAGACCAAGAGAAGAGTAGCCAAAAAAGGTAAAAGCATTCCAAATGAATAGACACAGTGAAGAAAAAAAAATGACCAGAAGAGCTGAACTTGAGCTGTGTGAATGTATGTGTATATGTGTGTATATGTTCATCCTCTTTTATCCATAGTCAATGAAAATAGATTTTGCTTTCAGCAGAAAATGGAGGCAAAACAAATGGAGTCAGGGGCTGTGGCTTTAGAATTGATGTGTGGGGTAGAATTAGTACAATTCAGGAAAGACTTCTAAGTTAGCTTCTCCCATAAATTGAAAAACTCCAGTAGCCATGTTGCCTAAGAACCAAATTCTTGCAAAAGTTTTCATAAAGTCTTTAGTTCTGACTCCAACAGTCAAGGTAGTGAGAGAGCTCAGATGTTTTTTAAAGAGGAAACTCCCTGGTTCAAAAAATGAAGCTATTTTAACCAAATAACAGGAAGATTTCTAAATGAGAATTGTCATTGCCTTGAAAGATCAGAAGAATAAAATCTTCTGAATAATGACTGTACATATTCTTCTCCAATAACCTTTCACACCCTCTCAAAATAATACAGGATCCCCTTGGGCCCTCATGTCATTCAGTAAACAAGCATTAAATAGTATCAGGCATGGTCTCTATATTTCAACTCTTCAGTAATAAAGACATTGAGGATAGGTGACAGAACTAGATTTGGAACCCATCTCCTCCAACCACAAATCTAGGACTCCTACCTTCTTTTCTACTCATCCTGATAGAAGTTGTAGGGGCCAAGGCCAGGCTGTCCCAAGATGGGCCACTTAGGCATGACGATTATTTTGAGCTGAAGGCAATCAAGATCCTGTGGGCTCAAGAGAAACTTTTGCCCCTCCTTTAAGAGGAGAATCTAAATTGAGGGTCTTTTCCAGAATAATGGGCATTACCAGAGGTAAGTTTTATCTGAGTGACCCACCTGTATGGCAGGGCAAACATCTAATTATTAAATATCTTCTCTTCTTTTTGTTGTCCTGTGTATTGCATTCCTTCCCTTTGAAGATAAAAGTTCCCAACCCCTACCCCCTTCTGCTTAGATTACATGTATACCTTAATTTGCTTGACTGTCTTTGGAATTTCCATGTTCAGTATGGGATTCCCTGTACATATGCTACTAAATCTGATTTTCTTCTATGAATCTGCCTCATGTCAATTTGATTTTTAGTCCAGCTAGAGAGACTTTGAAGGGTGCAAGAATTCTTCCTCCCTGACAAAGTCATCTCATAATTTTTTTGGTATTTTTAATTACTCAACCACAGGAAATATGCTTAGTGGTTCTGGGTGTGAATTTAGGCATGTTATTCTTTTAAGTCTCAGATTCCCTGTAAATGGAGATAATAGCTGCATCCAATAAACTTCTTTATATCTGTCAGTATGTCAGATTATATACTCTGAATGACCCTTTGAATTGAGCCAACTAAAATGCTTGCAACAGTTAAAAGAAAAACTTATCAAAGTGTAGTCCTGAACTGGTACAAAACCAAGAAACCCGCAGAATATTAAAAATCAAATGAAAGCAGGAAATGGGAGAAATTTGAGTGCCAAAGCTAGCTTTTGCCCTAAAGGTTTCTGCTCAACCACGGAGGTACTGAGCATCTACTTTGACAATAGCATAAATGTATCAGGGTTCTCCAGAGAAAGATAACAAGTAGGTGAGAAAGGTGGGTGAGGGGAGAGGGAGGGATATTTATCTTAAGGAATTAGCTCATGTGATTGTCAGGGCTGGCAAGTGTGAAATCTATAGGACAGAAAATTCAGGCAGGATTGCTATATGACAATCTTAAGGCAGAATCCCATCTTTCCCAAGAAATTTCAGTTTTTGCTCAATTAACTGATTGAATGAGCTCTAGGGGCCTAGGGCAGCTTGCCCCAAGAAAGGCCACAATGGCATATTGATTATTTTGAGTTAAAGTTACCTAAGAAACAGCCAGTGCAGGAAGAACATTATGACCCTCCTTTGTCTCCAGAAAGCAGGAAATAGATCTCCCATGTGAAAAGTACCCTTTCTGTACCAGTAGGTAAAGAGACATCCTTATCATCAGAAATAGGGAATACAGGGCCAAGAAAGCTGTCTAAATAACCTTTGTACTTTTACTAATTTACTACCCCAGGCCCAAATCCTGTTTAGGATTTCTTACTATTTGAAGCTCCCAAATAAAGTTTTATTTGTACTGTCAATTCCTCAGAGATTTATGTCTTTTTGTCTAAAATGTATAAATGTTACATGAGTTGGTCATTTCTTTGGGTCTCAAGTTTATTGTTTGGTTTCCATATGCATGTAATTACACTTTGTGTGTGTTTTTTCTCTTGCTAGTTATTAAGGTAACTAATTTAATTCTTGGACTAGCTGGAAGAATCTTTAAGTATAAAGAAAAAAATTTTCCTTCCCAAGAAGGCTTACCCACATTATGGAGGGTTATCTCTTGTTTTTAAAGTCAATTGATTATAGATAATGGCTATATCTACAAAATACCTTTCCAGCAACACATAGATGAGTGCTTTATGAAATGAGTATTATAGCATGGCCAAGTAAATATTTCAAACTAACCATCATAGATCCCAAAGGACTACTCCTTCAGTATAAAGGTGAATGAGAAATAAACCGATCCTGCAGAAGAGAACAAAATATTTTATTGAAAATTGGTAGTATCAAGAAAAAAAATCCTTTCAGAACTTGTAAGTACCAGCTAGAATTCACGTGAGTTTGTGATATGAATGCATGCTATCAATGTGATTGAAAAATTGAAAGTGATTACATGTTAGGAGTCCCCCCAGGGGATTGGAAGAACTGGTATACATTCTTTCGGGCGGAGCTGTGTCGCAGACTATGAGTCTAGAGTTCTCTCTTGTCCACCAAGAGAGCAGACACAGAATTGAATACGAGACAGGCTAATGTCTATTGGGGAGACAAGAGCCCTGAGTAAGGGTCCTTTCTCCAAACTTATTAGGATCTTGAAAGTTTACATACATGATAGACGTGCAGAAAGAAACAATAAAATAGTAATCATTAACTCATATGTGAGAGATAGAGTCTGGAAGGCGAAGGCATGTGGTGTTAGAGGTTAGGGTCAAGACAAAACAACATCTGAGGACCAAGCAGAAGGCCATTGCCTGCAGGTACTTCATCTGGTTGTCTGACTTTTCTAAGGACTAAGATAAATGGAGCATGCTACCCTGAAAACAATAAGTTACCCAAGATTCCATTACTATGTGTATATCAGCTGTTCTCTGAAGCTTTCATCCTGTTAAGACAGCTTTCTGCTTCTAGCTGTTCTGGGATGCTTTAGTCATGTGGAAGCAGCTTTTCACTCTATGCTTTGTTCTACTTAGTGACTAGCCCTGGGCACTTTCTCCCTGAGGTGGCTTTCCACCCTAAACCTTGTTAACCCATTGGTGTAAGGGTAGAGAATTCTTTTTGTTTTATTTTAAAAAAATGTTTTAACGTTTATTTTTGACAGAGAGAGACAGAGCATGAGCGGGGGAGGGGCGGAGAGAGAGAGAGGGAGACAGAATCTGAAGCAGGCTCCAAGCTCCAGGTTCTAAGCTGTCAGTACAGAGCCTGATGCAGGGTTCGAACTCACAGACTGTGAGAACTTAGCTGAAGTTGGATGCTCAACCGACTGAACCACCCAGGCACCCCTAAGGATAGAGAATTCTTAAACCTATTTCCCATAGAGCTAAGCTTCAGCCTCAGTCTCAAAATATTCCTACATATTAAAGCTCCTACTAAATTGAGCATGACACAGTAAAAAAAATCACAAGATGTAGAAAGAGACAAGATACAATGAGTAAGAATTCTTACAAAAAGTAAGAATCAGCAGAAACTAGAGACAGAAGAATTAGCTCCATAAATGGATCAGATATTAAAATTGTCAGACATGGAATAAGAAATGACAATGGTTATTTATATTAAAAATAGGTTTAAAAACTCTGAAAAATCAACAGGAAAAACTCTACAATTCAATAATAGAATGAGCAAAAGATAAGAATAGACAAATCACAAAAGAGGATACCTACATATCTAATAAATATATGAAAATACCCTTAACTTTATTTTTCATCAGAGAAATGTAAATTAAAACTACAGTGAAATATTGTACACAAGTTGCATTTACTGCTTTGAATTGTAGAGAACATACACTTTTATAGTAATAGAGGGTTGCCATAAAAACTTATGTCAAATGAAATAAGCCAAATATTTAGCAAGATGCAGAATATTACTTGCCCTTCTCTAGAGTTATGGGATGCATTTGTCCTTTACATTTGGGAAAAATGGTTCAGACGCTACAAGAATTGCCAAGTGCTCTGCTCTTTTACAAGTTGAATAATAAGCAGAATATCAGTGCCCTTTGTTTCCAAAAACATGGTTTAAAAACAAAACAAAACAAAACATGGTTTCCATGGAAAATGTTCTAAGAAAACTACAATATAATATTCAAAATAGAATTAAGAAGAATAGAACATATTCTCTTCAGCTGAAGAATCAGGGAACTTGAAGAAAAAGAAATAGAAATTAGTCAAACTGAAATAGAAGAGGAAAATAGAATAAACAAAACAGAATAGTATTTAAGACATGTGGGGCAATATCAAATTAGCTAAAAAGTGTGTAGAATGCCAGAAAAAAAAAAAAAAAAGAACAGAAGCAGGGAAAATGGGGAAGAATAAATCTTTGAGGAGATAATATTTTAATTCATTAAAATAATGAATCACATAAAACCACAGATAAAAAATTCAGAGAATGCCAATCAGGGCAAATAAAGAGGAGACCATACCTCAGTCTATTTTAGTCAAACTACTGAAAACCAAAGATGAAGAGAAAAAAAATTAAGAAGTCTGCAATGAAAAGGAACACATTACCATCAGGGGAACAATCATAGACAAAGAATGTCAGACTGGATTTAAAAAGATGGCCTTACTATATGTTATTTATAAGAGAAACATTTTAAATATAAAGATACAGAGAGGTTGAAAGTAATAATATGAGAAAAGAGATTCCATGTGAAGAGTAAGTATAATGAAAATGGAGTGACTATATAACTATCACATAAAGCTGGATTCAAAACAAGAGATTATGATAGGTAAGGGGAAACATTTCATAATGTTTCACCTGGAAGATGTAACAATTCTAAATGCATTTGTACCTAATAACAATCACAGTTGGTGACTTTAACACTCTCTCTCTCAGGAATTGATAGAACTAGTAGACAAAAATCAGTCAAGATTTAGGAACACTGAACAATGTTATTAACCAATAACCAACTTGACTTAAACATCCAAGAGTTAAAATTCTTTAAAAAGTTTTTTTAAATGCACATGAAACATTCTTCAAGATTGATCATGTGTTGAGCCATAAGACATCTCTATATATTTTAAAGAACTGAAATCACACAGAATATATTTTCTTACCACAATGAAATTAAATTAGAAATGAGTAACATTAAGATATCTAGAAGGAGTTAAGATGGTGGAGCAGTATGGGGACCCAAATAAATAAAATCAAGAGAGAAAGAGGAGAGATCAGAACCAACACCCCAAAAATACAAATAATAATAACAAAATATTATGAGCAATTATATGCCAACAAATAGGGCAATCTGGAAGAAATGGACAAATTCCTAGAAACATATAAACTACCAAAATGGAAACAGGAAGAAATAGAAAATTTGAACAGACCAATTACCAGTAAAGAAATTGAATCAGTAATCAAAAATCTCCCAATAGAGTCCAGGGCTGGATGGCTTTCCAAGGGAATTCTATCAAACATTTAATGGAGAGTTAACAGGTATTCTTCTGAAGTTGTTCCAAAAACAGAAATGGAAGGGAAACTTCCAAACTCATTTTATGAGGCCAACATTACCTTGATTCCAAAACCAAAGACCCCAGTAAAAAGGAGACCAATTTCCCTGATGAATATGGATGCAAAAATTCTCAACAAGATACTAACCAACCGGATTCAAAAATACATTCAAAGAGTTATTCACCATGATCCAGTGGTATTTATTCCAGAGATGCAGGGCTGGTTCAACTAATGAATTGGAAATCAATTAACGTGATACATCACATTAATAAAAGAAAGGATAAGAACCACATGATTCTTTCAATTGATGCAGAGGAAACATTTGACAAAATACAGCATCTTTTCTTGATAAAAACCCTCATGAAAGTAGGGATAGAAGAAACATACCTCAAGATCATAAATGTCATAATATGAAAAGACCGACATCATTCTTAATGGGGAAAAACTAGAACTTTCTCCCTAAGGTCAGGAACATGACAGAGATGCCCACTCTTATCACTGTTATTCAACATAGTGTTGGAAGTCCTAGCTTCAGCAATCAGACAACACAAAGAAATAAAAAGCATCCAATTGGCAAGGAGGAAGTCAAACTTTTTCACTCTTCACAGACGACATGATACTTTATGTGGAAAACCCAAAAGACTCCACTAAAAAATAAAACTGCTAGCACTGATACATGAATTCAGCAAAGTCATAGGATATAAAATCAATGTACAGAAATCGGTTGCATTTCTGCACAGGAATAATGAAGCAGCAGAAAGAAAAATCAAGGAATCAATCCCATTTGCACCAAAAACCATAAAATACCTAGAAATAAACCTAACCAAAGAAGTGAAAAATCCATACACTAAAAACTGGAGAAAGCTTATGAAATAAATTGAAGAAGACACAAAGAAATGGAAAAATATTCCATGCTCATGGATTGGAAGAACAAATATTGTTAAAATTTTCATACTACCCAAAGCAATCTACATATTCAATGCAATCTCTATCAAAGTAACACCAGAATTCTTCACAGAGCTACAACAAACAATTCTAAAATTTGTATGGAACTAGAAAAGACCCTGAATAGCCAAAGTAATATTGAAAAAGAAAACCAAACCTGCAGGCATCACAATTCCAGACTTCAAGCTGTATTACAAATCTCTAATCATCATGACCGTATGGTACTGGCATAAAAACAGACACACAGATCAATGGAACAGAACAGAGAACCGAGAAATGGACCCACAAACATATGGCCAGCTAATCTTTGACAAAGCAGGAAAGAATATCCAATGGAAAAAGACAATCTATTTAGCAAATAGTGTTGGGAAAACTGGACAGTGACATGCAGAAGAATGAACCCGGACCACTGTCTTACACCATACACAAAAATAAACTCAGGGGCGCCTGGGTGGCTCAGTCGGTTAAGCGTCGGACTTCAGCTCAGGTCACGATCTCACGTTCCGGGAGTTCGAGCCCCGCATGGGGCTCTGGGCTGATGGCTCAGAGCCTGGAGCCTGCTTCCGATTCTGTGTCTCCCTCTGTCTCTGCCCCTCCCCCGTTCATGCTCTGTCTCTCTCTGTCTCAAAAATAAATAAACGTTAAAAAAAAATTAAAAAAAAATAATAAACTCAAAATGGATAAAAGACCTAAATTTAAGACAGGAAGCCATCAAAATCCTAGAAAACAGGTGACAACTTCTTTGACCTTGGCCGCATCAACTTCTCATTTGACATGTCTCCAGAGGCAAGGGAAACAAAAGCAAAAATGAACTATTGGGACCTAATCAAGATAAAAAACTTCTGCACAGCAAAGGAAACAATCAGCAAAACTAAAAGGCAACTGACAGAATGGAAGAAGATATTTGCAAACGACATTTCAGATAAAGGGTTAGTATCCAAAATCATAAAGAACTTATCAAACTTAACACCTAAAAAACAAATAATCCAGTGAAGAAATGGGCAGAAGAGATGAATAGACACTTTTACAAAGAAGACATCCAGATGGCTAAGAGACACATGAAAAGATGCTCAGCATCACTCATCATCATGGAAATACAAATCAAAACCACAATGAGATACCACCTCACACTAGTCAGAGTGGCTAACATTAACAACTCAGGCAACAGTGGATGTTGGTGAGGATGTGGAGAAAGGGGAACCTTTTTGCAGTTTTAGTGGGAATGCAAACTGGTGCAGCCACTCTGAAAACAGCATGGAGGTTCCTCAAAACATTAAAAATAGAACTACCCAGGGGTGCCTGGGTAGCTCAGTTGGTTGAGCGTCCGACCCTTGATTTCAGCTCAGTTCATGATCTCATGGATTGTGGGTTCAAGTCCCACATCAGGCTCTGCACTAACAGTGCAGGGCCTGCTTGGTATTCTCTGTCTCTCTCTCTCCACCCCCACCCCCACTTGCAGTCTCTCTCTCTCAAAATAAATGAATAAACTTTTAAAAAAGATTGTTATTAAAAAAAAAAAATAGAGCTATCCTACTACCCAGCAATTGCACTACTAGGTATTTATCCAAAGGGTAGAGTGGTGATTCTAAGGGACACATGCACCCCAATGTTTATAGCAGCACTATGGACAATAGCCAAAGTATGAAAGGAGCCCAAATGTCCATTGATAAATGGATAAAGAAGATGTGGTGTATACATACAATGGAATATTACTTGACAACCAAAAAGAATGAAATCTTGCTATTTACAACAATGTGCACTGCAATGCTATTTACAAACTAGAGTGTATTCTGCTAAGCAAAATAAGTCAGTCAGGGAAATAATATATGATTTCACTCATATGTGGAATTTAAGAAACAAAACAGGTGGACATAGGGGAAGGGAAGCAAAAATAAGATAAAAACAGAGAGCGAGGGGGTGCCTGGGTGGCTCAATCGGTTGAGCGTCTGACTTGGGCTCAGTATAATCTCACGGTTTGTGGGTTCAAGTCCTGCATCATGCTCTGTGCTGACAGCTAAGAGCCTGGAGCCTGCTTCAGATTCTGTGTTTCCCTCTCTCTCTCTGCCTCCCCTGCTCACACTCTGTCTCTCTCTCTCTCAAAAATAATAAACATTAAAAAGAAAACAGAGAGAGAGGTAAACCATAAGAGACTCTTAAATGCAGAGAACAAACTGAAGCTTGCTGGTGGGATGTCAGGTGGGGGAGATGGGCTAAATGGGCAAAGAGCATTAAGGAGGACACTTGTGGGGATGAGCACTGGGTGTTATATGTAAATAATGAATCACTAAATTCTATTCTTGAAATCATTATTACAATGTATGTTAACTAACTTGGATTTAAATTTTTTAAAAAGATATCTAGAAAATCCCTTGAGATTTAGAAATTAGGTAAAGCACTCCTAATAACTCATGGGCTAAGGAAAAAAACATCACAGAAGATATAAAATATTTTGAAATAAGTGGTAATGAAAACACAGAATATTAAGATTTGATTTGTAAAAATATAATAAAAAAAGATTTGATTTGTGGAAAACTAATCACTGACTTGAGTGTCTCAAAGCTATAACAAAAAGAAACAAAACGATTTCTACTGACAATAGAAAATACAAACTATGATATATTTACACACTGGTAAACCAAATGGTAATGAAAAATAAGAAGCTACTGCTCAAAGCAAGCACATTTCCCAGAGATAATATTGAGCAAAAAAAGCCAGACACAAAAAATGCATACCACAGGACTATATTTAATATAACCTTCAAGAATAAGCAAAATTAACCTAAAATATTAGAAGTCAGAATAATGATACATCTGACATAGTTAATGACTAAGACAGGGATAAGGTTTAGTTATTGGGGTGAGTTCACTTGGTAAAAATTAATCTGTCATTTCTATTTTGTGCATTTGTACACAGATGTCCTCAACTTTTAGCAGGGTTGAAACAGTCAGGAACCTTGGGAGCAAGGCCCTGTGCACCTGGAAAGCCTCCTGCTGCCTGGTGGCCCTTAGCACTTTTCTTGCAGAGCAAAATACCAGCTAAGGAGCAAGCCAAGACCAGTCCAAACCAGTCTGCACCAAGATGGACCCCAGTGCTGAACTTTCACCAACTTTCTCCTCATTATAATAGTAAAAGTCACTCTCAGGTGTGGAGATTTAACATGTTAATTTGACATGCAACTCATGAAGAAGCATGATGTTTAAGTGCACAGGTGCTAATAAATCCCCACTTCTACATGCTTAGATGGCACACTTTTCCCACCTAAGTTTCTTTAAAAAATCCTCCCTGACCTCTCCTCAGTGAGTCAGCCTAAAGATTCTTTCCTTTGTGCTCCAGCATAAGCCCCAATAAAGTTTTGCCTGTGCTTTTAAATTTTGGGTCCAGCCTCATTTCTACCTTTGCTAGGACCAGGGACCCAAGTCTGGTAACAGAGTTATATCCCAGTAAACACATTGTGAATTGAAAACATCTTAAGTTGAAATGCATTTACTACATCTTGACCTACCAAACAACATGGCTTAACCTGGTCTACCTTAAATGTGCTCAGAACAGTTACTTTTGTCTACAGTTGGGCATTAGATTATTTATCTAATGCAAAACCTATTTTATAATAAAGGTTTGCATATCTCATGTAATGTATTTAGTACTGTACTGAAAGTGGGAAATGGAAAGGTTGTATGGGTACAGAAAGGTTGTAAGTGTATCATTTGTTTACCTTTATAACTGTGTGGCTGACCGGGAGCTGCCCAGGAAAATAACAAAATTCAAAATTTGAAGTATGGTTTCTCCTGAGTATTGCTTTCACACCATTGTAAAATCAAAAAATTTTAAGTCAAACCATTGTAAGTTAGAGACCATCTGAAAATGTATGCTATACTACCATAAAATTTTACCTTTCTTTTTTTTTTTAGAATTTGATTTTGATTTACCTATGATGATATTTTTGACTGTATCTCTTTGTATAGTTTTTTATTTTAGTGGCTACTGTGGATATTACATTATGTATACAACATAACTTATCACAGACTATTGCTATTGACATTTTGAAAGGTAGACCTTATCTCCATTTTGGTCCTTTACTTAAATTCCCCAATTATATTATCTTAAATATTTCTACATACATTGAGAACTACATCAATGTTTTGGTTATTGGTACAACTTTCAATATTATTTTTAAAAACTCAAGAGAAGAAAGATACTGTCCTAAATTTACTCATAATTTTATACTTTGCATTGTTCTTCATTCCTGGTATTTTTAAGGTGCTTTCTTTGATCATTTCCTTTTTGTTAGAAGAACTTCTATTAGCCATTCTTTGAGAGTAAGTCTGCTGGAAACAATCTTTGGTTTGTTTTGTTTTGTTTCATCTGAGACTATATCTCACCTTCATTCCTGAAGAATATTTTCACTGTATATAGAATTTGGTGTTGCCAATTTTTTCTTTCAGCACTTGAAAAATGTGCCACTTCTTTCTGGCCTTCATGATTTCTTCCTCCCTCCCTTTCTTTCTTCCTTCTTTTCTCCCTTCCTCCCTTCCTTCCTTCCTTCCTTCCTTGTCTCCTTCCTTCCTTCCTTCCTTCCTTCCTTCCTGGTTTCTGATGAATAATCTACTGTCATTTAAACCATAGTTTCCCTGTAGATGATGTGTCATTTTTCTCTACCTGCTTTCAAGATTTTTTTTCTTTGTCATTAGTTTTCAGAAGTTTGGTTATAATGTTTTTGGTGTGGGTTTCATTTCTTTTTTTTTTTAATATGAAATTTATTGTCAAATTGGTTTCCATACAACACCCAGTGCTCATCCCAAAAGGTGCCCTCCTCAATACCCATCACCCACCCTCCCCTCCCTCCCACCCCCCATCAACCCTCAGTTTGTTCTCAGTTTTTAACAGTCTCTTATGCTTTGGCTCTCTCCCACTCTAACCTCTTTTTTTTTTTTTTTCTTCCCCTCCCCCATGGGTTTCTGTTAAGTTTCTCAGGATCCACATAAGAGTGAAACCATATGGTATCTGTCTTTCTCTGTATGGCTTATTTCACTTAGCATCACACTCTCCAGTTCCATCCACGTTGCTACAAAAGGCCATATTTCATTCTTTCTCATTGTCACGTAGTATTCCATTGTGTATATAAACTACAATTTCTTTATCCATTCATCAGTTGATGGACATTTAGGCTCTTTCCATAATTTGGCTATTGTTGAGAGTGCTGCTATAAACATCATTTCTTTGTCTCTCTCTTTTGCTTTTATGTGTACAACTCTTATAAGCATCTTTATTATATGTTTTACCAGCTTTATTGAGATATAATTGACATATAACATTGTGTAAGTTATATAACATGTTGATTTGATACATTAAAAATTGCAAAATGATTACCACTATAATATTAGCTACTACCTCCATCTTGTCACATAGTTACCTATTCTTTTTTCTGATGAAAATATTTGAGATCTATTCTCTTAGAAACCTGCAAGTATATGTTACAAGATTATTAGCTATAATCACATACTTACATTAGACCACCAAACTTGTTAATTTTATGACTGGAAGTTGTACTCTCTGACCAATATCTCCTCATTTTTTCCATCCCCCCAACTCCTGATAAACATGAGGATGCTCTCTATTTCTCTGAGTTTGTCTTTTTTAGATTCCACATATAAGTGATATTATACAGTATTTGTCTTTCTCTATCTGACTTATTTCACTTATCATAATGCCCTCAAGTTCCATCCAAGTTGTTGCAAATGGCAGGAATTCCTTCTTTCTTTTGGCTGAATAATATTCACATATACATGGTCTTCTTTATCCATTCATCTATTGATGGACATTTAGGTATTGGGAGTAATGCTGCAGTGAACATTGTATATACAGATATCTTTGCAAGATCCTGATTTCAGTTTGGATATATACCCAGAAATGGGATTTCTAGATTAAATGGTAATCCTATTTTTAACTTTCTGAGGAACCTCCATACTGTTTTCCATAGCAGCTGTACCAATTTGTATTCCCACCAAGAGTGCACTAGGTTTTGTTTGTTTGTTTTTTCCCCTCTACATCCTTGCCAATACTTGTTATTTCTTATCTTCTTGAGTATAGCCATTCTGACTGGTGTGAGATGATATGTCATTGTGATGTTGGCTTGCATTTCCCTGATGGTTAGTTATGTTGAGTACCTTTTCATGTACCAGTTGGCCATTGGTGTGTCTGGATAATGGTATATTCAGCTTCTCTGCCAGTGTTTAAGTTGTTAATTTTTTTTTTTTTTTGCTGTTGAGTTGTAAGTTATTTTTCTAAATTTTAGATTATAACCCCTTGTCAGTTATATGATTTGCAAATATTTTCTCCCATACTGTAGGCCACCTTTTCATTTTGTTGGTTTTTCATTTGCTGTGAGAAGCACTTTAGTTTGATGTAGTCCCATTTATTTATCTTTTTGCATTTGTTGCTTATGCTTTGTTGTCATATCCAGAAAATTGCTGCTGAGACCATTATCAAGGAACTTTATCCCTATGCTTTCTCCTAGGAGTTTCATAGTTTCAGGTCTTAACTTTTAGTCTTTCATTCATTTTAAATTCATTTTTATAGAGTGATGTATTGGTGTGGCTTTCTTTGGGTTTATCCTGTTTGAAGTTGACTTACCTTCTTAAATCTGTAGATTTATGTCTTTCACCAAATTTACATAATTTTGATCTATTATTTATTCTAAATTTTTTAGCCCCATATTCTCTTCTCCTTTTGGGACTCTGATTACATGAATGCTAGCTCTTGTGTTGTCCCACAGGCTTTTGAAGCTCTCTTCTTCTTCTTCTTCTTTTCTTTCAGCCTATTTTCTCTCTGTCATTGAGATTGGATAATTTCTATTGACCTATTTTCGAGTTCACTGATTCTTTACTCTGTGATTTCCATTCTGCTACTGAACACACCCAGTGAATTTTATATTTTTCAATTCTAAAATTTAATTCTACAGTTGTTTATTATAAATTTTCACTTAATTCTTCTTTATAGTTTCCATTTCTTTGCCAAGACTTTCTATTTTTTTCAAGTGTGTTTGTAAATTCTTGTGGAAGCATTTTTATAATATCTTTAAAGTCCAAAATCTGTTTCATTTCAGTGTTGGTATTGATTGTGTCTTTTCTCATTCAAGTTGAGATTTTCCTGGTTCTTGGCATGGTAATTTTTTATTGTGTGCTAGACATTCCAGGCATTATGTTTTGAGACCCTGGATCTTATTCAAATCTTATATTACAGCAGGTCTCTGCTAATACTACACCAGTGAAGGAAGTGTGTGCATAGGGGGTGTTATCGCCTTACCACTGGAAAGGAGAAGTCCAATCTTCTCGTTCTTTTTTTCCAGGGTGGTTAGTTATAGTAAGGTGGATATTATCATAAAAGATTTCTGCCTCTCTAGGTCATGTTTCTTGGTCCTTTGGATGTGGTGGGAGGTATTTGTTTGCACCTGTTGGCATTTCTTGGTTGCAGACTTTGCAGTGCCCAATCTAAGATAATAGGAAGCAAAAAGGAAACCCAGGGAATTTACCACAGACAGTGTAAGTCCTCAAGTTCTGAGGACCCTAGCTACTCTGCCTTCTTCTCTCCACCTTTTAGACTGTCCTTATGCTTTTTTAAATATATTATGCCCAGATATTTTAGTTACATTTAGCTGGAGCGATAAGAAGTGCATCTACTCCATCTGATACAGAACTAAACGTCTTACTTTTATTTAAAAAATATACATATGTATATGTGTATATAGTATGCAGTGGTTGGACTATTGGGTCTTTAAAGCTGCTACCTGTTTTGACTCTCTAAATGGAAGAACTGGGGAGGGATAATTTGTCTTTTTGTCTCTAGCAATGACTGGGTAAGGAGAGTACTTTGGATTTTTGGTGTAGCAGGTGTTTTGCTCCAGGTAAATCAATAAGTTAACATTTACCTAGAGCTAGTAGAATCAAGATATGAAATGGGGCCTGGAGAGTTCTTGGCCAGACTGATACTCTACATCTCTTTTGAGACCTATGCAATTAACAGAGCAATTAGAGCTTTTTCCTTGCTAATTGGTATGCTTCCTGTGTTTCCCCATGACCTCTCTGGTACTGGTATGTTTTTTGCATACACTTGCGCTGTATGTTCCTAAGTTAGGTGAAGCGTCGTTAAGAGACCAGGAAACAGTTCCTGTACTTTCTCCTCTCCCTACAGGTACCTAGTAAACATCTCACACGCTGTAGAGAGTCACATATATACAATTATTCTTTCTCCTGTGAGTCTGGGTAGCATACGCTAGTGCTCCTCATGTGAAGCCACCCTGCCTTCAGACCTTGCAGAGCAAGTTCTGGACTATGCGAGACGGCATCTCCCCAGGGCAGACCTGTCTTTAAAAAGCATTGAGCTCAAGAAGAAGACCCAGAGTGGCAATCCAACCCACTAGGGGATGTTCATGGAAATCTGTCCGCAGAATCTTTGTGTTTGAGGATCACCTCACCATCTTAAGCAATAAAACAGAGAGCTCACATCTTTGCTTCTGGTTGCCAGTCATTCCTCCCTCCTCTGCTGACCCCCTTCCCCCCCAAAAATAAGTATTTGTTGAATGAATGTATATATGGACGGATGAGTGAACGGAGGAAAGGAAATGAATGAAATGTGACTTGGAAGATACAAAGGGGACTAAAACCCAGAAATTCTCATGAATTGCAAATTTATTGACTGAGGAGGCACTGGGGTTGGGAGGTAGTTGTACAGAAACCAAAGAGGAAAACCTGCAGAACAAGAAGCAGCCCCAGAACTCTAAGGCTTCGTCTGGGTGTAACACACGAAGCATTTGGGAACCTCGGCAATATCAAGAGAGCGCTGAGCCCATAGGCGCCCACGGAAAACGGCTCTAGCTCCTCAGTCTCCGCGGCGTTCCAACTGGCCTTATTTGCTTGGCCAGGTAGGCGCCTGCTTCTGCTGGGTCTGGTGGCAGATCGGGACGCCCTTGCCACCTCCGGAGCCCCCACCGGAGCTGCCGCCCCCACCGCAGGACGACCCCCCACCACTGGAGAAGCAGCTGCCGCCGCCCCCGGAGGAGCCGCCGCCCCCACCGCAGGACGACCCCCCACCACTGGAGAAGCAGCTGCCGCCGCCTCCAGAGGAGCCGCCGCCCCCAGAGCAGGAAGAGCCCCCTCCGTAGCTCTGCTGCGGCATGCAGGAGGTCTGGGTGGTCTCCTGCGAGGAGAAGTAGCCAGCTTCCCCGCAGCCGGAAGAGCCCCCGCCGCCCCCGCAGCTGGAGGAGCCCCCGCCGCCCCCGCAGGCGGAGGAGCCCCCGCCGCTCCCGCAGCCGGAAGAGCCCCCGCCGCAGCCGCCGCTAGAGATGCTTCCGTAACTCTGGCACTGAACCTGCTGCCCGGAGCCTCCGCCGCCCCCGGAGTAGCCCCCGCAGCTGGAGCCTCCGCCGCCCCCAGAGTAACCTCCGCAGCTGGAGCCCCCCCAGCCCCCGGAGTAACCCCCGCAGCTGGAGCCTCCACCTCCGCAGCTGGAGCCTCCACCGCCCCCGGAGTAGCCTCCACAGCTGGAGCCTCCGCAGCTGGAGCCTCCGCCGCCCCCGCAGCTGCCACCACCTCCGGAGTACTTGACACTCCCACTGGAACCGCCGCCGCCGCCGCCGCCGCCTCCGCCTGAGTAGCCTCCGCAGCTGGAGCCTCCGCCGCCGCTGGAGTAGCCCCCGCAGCTGGAGCCTCCGCCTCCTCCTGAGTAGCCTCCGCAGCTGGAGCCTCCGCCGCCTCCAGAGTAGCCGCCGCAACCGGAGCCTCCGCCGCCTCCGCCGCCCCCGCCGCCCCCGCCGCCCCCGCCGGAGGTCTTCCCGCAGCCCACTGGGGGCATGGGGGTGGGCTGCTTTTTCTGGTGAGACATCTTGTTTAAGGAGAGAGAGAAGCCTAGAAAGAGAGCAGGGAGCATCACTGGACCAACCGCAAGAGCATGGAAGAGGCAGGGACAGCCGTGGAAACGCCCATCATCCTCCAGGGCAGCACGGCCAGGCTGGGCTTGATGCCCTCTGTTTAGACCGGGAAGAACTCTCATATGGGACTCCTGGGATTAGTCGTTTCCCCCTCAGAAAGTCTTTACCAAGCAGTAAATAGCCCAGGTACTGCTCGCATTTCTCTCTCCCAGCTCTGCCTTTGGCATCTGAGTGATTTGGAAGCAAATAACCCACAGTCCCACCTCTATCCTCACTTCCTGAAAAATGAGACTGTTCGAGCACTTCATCACTCATGCCTCCTCCAATCCCAACACGGATTCTCTGAATGCAAATAGAAATTCCCACAAACCTCCACCTAGGGTGGAGGATTTTACCTATCCCTGACAAAACATAGGAAGGTTTGTCCGAATGTCAGAGGGCTGTTGCCCTCCCCCCCCCCCCCCCCCCACTTCTCTGCAAAAGCTCTTAGTTCAAACTCTTGGTCTGTCCCACTGAGCCTAGTCATGATCCGGAAGCTAGTTATCGGAAAAAGCAGTCTCCCCCTGGTCTGGTCCTGTCTGTACACAGGGGAAAGGACCCAGTGGTCCTTTGGATAAGAATCTCTGACCAGAAGATGTAGGCTTTGCTTACAGCCAAGCTTGGTTGATGGGGGCCATTAATAGTAGGATGTTGTGCCATGGCATCTCATGCCATTTCTCTCTCAGAACATCTCTGAAAAACTGGCACTGGGTTCCTGAGGTTCCCCAAATATCCACTATCTGCAGCATTGTCTGCATTACTCTCCTTGTTCTCCCTTACTCTCTGGAACTAAGACTCAGCCTATTCTCCTGACCAGTGCATAAGGTCCATCCTGCCCACTCATAGGAGCAGTCTGCAAAATGTCCCTCTGTGCCCATCACTGGCCTGCTCCTAGAAGGGTGGTGCCATAGAGATAGATAGAACTCTGTGCCCATCACTTGCCTGCTCCTAGAGGGGTGCCATAGAGATAGAAGGTAGTCTTGTCTTTGTGGAGTTCCTATTCTGGCCAGAAGATCAGAGACACAAATCCACACAGCAACAGCTCAGCCCCCACTGCCTTCCTGCCTGAATTCCCTCTAAACATGAATGCAGTTGGAAAGTCAGAGGTCCTATAGTTTCCAAAGGGGTCAGAGGTCTTGCCAATCTGTCCCCTAGTCCACCTAGCCTGCACAGGCCTGGGGAAGACTAGCTGGGAAGATGAGAGTCAGGAGAACTCACACTTACTTGAAGCACCAGGAGCTGAGTGAGGAGAGGAGATGCTGGCTTATGTTAGGAGCACTGGAGCTCCCAAGGTTTTATACTCTGAGCCCTGACTCATCTATTGATCTGGGCCAGCCTCTCATGTTTGGCCTCAGTTATGTGACCCATGGCTGTCACCCCACCTGTCTGTTGATTACAGGCACAGGGTGGCCCATTCATGAAGATTTTGGCATTCTTGAGATAGTGTGTGACTGGCCCCTTCTCTGATGCAACTGTGTGGCAGCAGGGATGGCTGGCTAGAGTGGATGGCAGACATTGTTTCCACAACCTATGACAAAGGGTTCATGCTGTGAACAGAGGTCCGTGCTTGAGGACTAGGTCTCAGACTCTTAGTTGGCCTAAGAGTCTACACCATAGACAGGGCTATTACTAATGGAACATGGGTATCTACATCTATTTATTTCTGTAGATTTATTCCTCTGATCGTTGATACTCACTTTCCTTGCAGAGGAGCAAGGAAGGATCATGTGGTCCTTCCCACCATGGCCTTTGGCCCTGACATCCTGAGGTCTTATGTGGCAACAGTGTCCTCAGCCTATGAGGCAGCCGTGGAATGGAGGGGACTTGAGGTTAAGTGACTGGGTTTGGGTGCTCCCTATGGTACTTGTCAGCTGTGTCACCTTGGACAAAGTCACAGCACCTTACCCAGTGTCTGACATAGGAGGCACTTAGTAGTTATTTGTTGACTATTGAATAAGTAGGCTTCTGATGCTCAGTGACCTTGTCTATCAAATAAGAATAATACCTGTTTCATAGACTCAGGAAGCAGGAATAGTTATATAAAGTGCAGAAGGTGATGCTTTTGTTTTTATTGTTTTCTCCTATTACAGCACAGTCTTACCTCCAACGTGGCCTACCCCTGGACACCAAGGCCAGAAGGGAGTCCATGGGTAACTTGAGGCAAGTTCTTGTGGGAAAATGACTCAAAAATTCCCCATTGACCCTGGATCAGTAGCATCACCTCTATGTATGAATGGCATGCTCCCCCCCTTCTTTCATCACTGGAACTCAATTGTTATTGTCTAAATTATGGCATTTGAACTTTGTTCCACCCATCTGTGTGTTGAAATGACAGCTCCAATAATAAATTGACTGTTAATTATGGTGGAGTTTTAAGGATCAAGTGGTCCTGATTAGACTGTGGCCTTCAGAAACCCGTGGCTCTAGTTTTAGTTTGAAAGGCATGAACCCAGGCAAACCCAGATGCTCTCCTCCTGAGAGACTAGCCAGAAGGGAGAAGCCAGGACCTATTGGAGAAAGCATGTTTCTCAACTTGAAGCTGAGGCACCAGTGAGATTTTGAAGGGAAATAAGCCCCAACTAGATGACTACCATGGGTATAACAAAGGTTGGTTTTATTTAGCTGGGAAGCACTGGAGAAAGAGAGAGGGTGTAGACCATGTACAATTCCAGCACTGATCTGTGGGCCCATGTTGGCCCATTACTGTGTGTTCTCTAGTCTGGAGGAAAATGTAAGTAAAAGGATATCAGCAGTATACTCTTTTTTTTTCTTTTTTTTTTCTTTCCATGTTTATTTACTTTTGAGACAGCATGAGTGGGGGAAGAGCAGAGAGAGAGGGAGACACAGAATCCGAAGCAGGCACCGGGCTCTGAGCTGTCAGCACAGAGCCCAACGTGGGGCTCGAACACATGAACTGTGAGATCATGACCTGAGTCGAAGCTGGACACTTAACTGACTGAGCCACCCAGGTGCCCCTCAGTAGTGTATTCTTGAGAAGAAAAGTCTTTTATTTTGAAATTATGGCCTTCCTACATTTGTGTGTGTTAAAAATATCATTTTGTTTAAAAGTGATGGAAACTCCAGGAGGTTGTAGTTTGTTTCAAGTCCTTACTTGTCAAACTATAAAAATTGTCTATCACAGAAGAGAGGGAAATGTTACTATATGAAATTCTCAAGTTTGGAAGCCTCAAGTGCAGGTAATCCCTTAAAGCTAATAATCTTCAAATTGCCCATGTCAATTGGAGTATGTAAAGATATGATATTTTCTTTCTTTCTATATATAAGATTTGAGATTCTGGAGCTTTATGCATTGATCCAGCCAACACAGTGTACTGGGTACTACACTGAACATTAATAGAGTCAGAAACCTTGTCAAAGCTGTGCACGGATCTCCTTGGTGGATTTTGGAGAGGGATATTCCATGCCTGCCTTTGCTATTCTAGGTAGCATTTAATAAGAAAACCTTTCTAACTAGTACATTCTACTTTGCTAACTTGTAGAAGAGGCTGATGCAACATGGTATTGACAGCAATGCTAGATCTTGTAGGCTCTAAGTTAACCTTGCCTGAGGTGAACATATGAGCTTGCTTCTCCATTTTATCCCTCGAGACCAGAAGTAATGAGATACTGTGTGGACAGCAATTGATGATCACATTTCATCAAATCAGTGAGGAAATGATGGAAGTTTGTAGAATTATTACACTTGGGTATTTGAAGTTTTTTGACTTCATATGTCATATTTTTAAGATTTATAACCCTTATATACTTACCTTGAATGTGTGCTAGCACACCTGAGTTCTGCAGCCTCACAGATCACATCTTTGTTCTTGCCTTTATCTGTATCCTTAGAGGGGATGGACCAGAAAGCAAATGCTTCAGTGCTCAGTGTGGTGCTAGGAATTAATAGCTGCTCACAGAATCCTGGTGGAAATGAAAGGACTTCTTTTATTTTAATTTAAAAAAATTTTTAAAGATTTATTTATTTTTGAGAGACAGAACGTGAGTGTGGGAGGGGCAGAGAGAGTAGGAGACACAGAATCAGAAGCAGGCTCCAGGCTCTGAGCTGTTAGCATAGGGACCAATGCAGGGCTCAAACTCACCAACTGTGAGATCATGACATGAGCTGAAGTCAGAAGCTTAACCGACTGAGCCACCTAGGTGCCCCTGAAAGGAATTCTTAATGCCTGTTGACTAACAGCTCTGGTGGGGGGTGGGGGGGACATGGTCCCTATCCCAGGCAATCCTCAGTCTGAAGGGAGATCACAGCTCTTGAATATGGGGAGCCCCCAGCCTGATAGAAGCCTACTCATTACAGTCTTTATGTGTCTAAAGCTACACACATGCCTCCTCATGATTGAGTGCTGACAACCTACCTAACTGAGGGTTAAAGGGCAACAGGTGGTTTGTAAAGAATAAAAAAAGACACAGGGCAAGGGCTCAGGAGCATTGGCAGGGCAGGCATAGAGCTTGGAAGCCCTAAACGTAACATTGTTTACATTCACTGTGAAAGTTTCCTCTTCTAGGCCTGCCCAGGAGGTGCCTCAGAGCTTCAGAACCGCCGCACCCCCCCCTCCCCGCTCCAGGGTACATATTCATCGTCTCTCCAACGTTCCTGGGTCAGCAGTTTGAAGAGGTGGTTGTCTTTGTTAGAGAACTGGGAGAAGGACAGCTCTCTAGTGGTTCATGGCTGCTAGAATTCCTTCTCCAGGAAGCTTCCCTAGGTCCATCCACCCACTGGTTCCATTTTCTTTGCCACTTTCCCTTTCCAATCCCTTAAGGAACTACTGTACCAGTTACAGCCTGCTAATGACACATCCAGTAGCCTTGTCTCCTTTTTTCAACTTATAACTGTCCTTGACAGCTGGGTCCCCATTAGTTCCTTATTTTGCATCCTAAGATTCAAAGAGAGTTTATAGCATCCTGGAGCTTTATTTGGACGTGTTGACTTTTGAATGACTCTCTTTTGCGTGCTTCTGGAGCTCATCCCTGCATGGAGAAGGAGGCCCACAGCAGAGTTTTTCCAGCATTCCTGAATAGCTTGTAGATGCATGCAAGCTGAGCAGTGTGCCCAGGGACTGCACTTGCTTGACTTAGACACTTCTGGTGTGGACAGACTCTGGTGTTTATGGACTGCTGCTACATATGGGTCTTGTCTATTCCTCACAAGGGTCCTGTGTGCTCAGTGATGTCATCCTCATTTCCCAGATAAAGCAATCAGCCCATAGAGGCTAATGGAACTGCTTACATTTCCCCAACCTTTAAGTGGCAAAGCCAGGATTCAGACTCAGTTGTTTTGATTCCAAATTTTGCATTCTTTCCAAGTACTACATGCCTCTTCTTTTTGAATCAATATGGGCAGAATGAGGGGATGACATCCCAGGCAGGCTCAGGTTCACACCTTCTAGGAGGCAGGGAACAGATCTCACTCTTGTGGTTGCTCCCAGGTGCTCAAGGACAGTTCTGTTAATTAGTGGACTGTAGGAGCCAAGAGGAGGTAGAGGTCATCTGATAGACCTTTACCATTGTTGGAGGTAGATGAACAACCCAAGGGCCAGAGAAGCCAAACTATTTCCCAAGGCCACACAATAGGCCCGGGACTAGAGCCTGGGTCTCTGGCCTTCCCATTCTAAGCTTTTCCCACTGCAGACTCCGCTGAGGCTTTGTGATTTCTCCTGACAAGATTATCTCCAGGTGTTGGCAGTGAGACCAGGAAGTAGTTACGAAGACCGTAAAAGTATTGAGCTGACATGTTCAGGTAAACTCCTGGGTCTGAGTGCTCTAGCCTCTGGGCCTGGAAGGAAATTGTTGATGCTGAGTTCCTTCAACAGGTGGGCAGCTGCTGCATAGCCTGAGGGCTCACATATAAACTTTACAAGCAGGGAGGAACAGTGAACAGCAGTTATGGGCCCTGTCCTGCTCCAAGATAGGCTGTGTCAGAGGAGGCCTCTCAGGGCTTTTGTGCCTGGTGGTAGTTGGTGGCCCAAGAATGTTGGTTCAGCCCGTCCACTGTTAATCCACTGATTATCCATGGGCAGATAATGCATCGTTGCTTTAACTGACTCCCAAGTCAAATAAAATCTGGAAATCAAAACGATGTGAAGGAAAAAGCACAAACATTTCAGACCCACAGCCTTCTAGTCTCTTTGGCCTAAAGCTTTAACTCAAATTCTTTCAGGAGCATGCTGCTTTAGATGACCAGCACCAATATACCTCTCCTTTACTGAGAGTCATTGAAAATCAAGGCAAGGTAAGTGCTCTTTCCATTTTGGTCTCAAATCTAATTTTAACTCTTACATGGGTCTCTCAGGAATTCCCTGGGGCTACAGCAGGCTTTGGATGTGACCTCTCTGACTCAAAGACAGCTAAGGGGATTTACTACTGAAGACCAGAATCTGGATCCAGCCTGTGTTTTGACCAGGAAAGCTCTTTCATCACATTTGCTGGTTATCCTTAATTTTTGTTCATTCTTCAAACTATACCTTATTTCAACAGTTGAAGCTGTTGAAATTGGGTGGATGATTTATGGCAAACCTTTTGATTGCTTAGAAATGTAAGAATAATCACAATTTGGTTTGTGTGCCTCTACTGACTTTTCCATTGGGTCCCTTCATATGCTCAGAGAGTTCCAAGGTGAAGGGCTATGGAACCATTTTTCACATCTGGTGTGGATTCCTAGGGCCTTCTCTCCTGGACTAGGAGCAGCATCTAGGCAAGATTGGATGCTCCTAATTTTCCATTTCTCCATTTAACTCAGAGTATTTGATATGTACTTGTTCATCAGTGAAGGAGATGAGAATTTTAGCCTCATATCCCAGGGAAAATACAATCTGATTTAGTTTTCCATGGAAATTACTTTAAATAGATTGGTCATGGCAAGCTGCTTTCCCCTGCCACCCCCCATCTTTCATTCAAGGTGCCTGATTCCCCTATCATCTCCCTTTCTTATTTTTCAGAATATCCCTTGGATCATGCTTTCCTAGAGATACTAATCACCCATGGTCCAGTGGTCAGCTTTCTGGAGGGGCCTGAAGCAGCACCTGGGGGCACTTCTGAGGTTTCCCAGTCTCTGGTCTGTTCTGAAGGTTAAGGATTAGAATCTTTTCTCTTCTGAGGTATTGGGGTCTTGGGAGTTCTTGTGCTCTAAACCTGTGATCTTGGGCTCACATTTCCCACGCCCCTCCCCCAACTTCAATTTCTCCACGCATACAGTCTGAGTTCTGTCCAGTGTTCTTTTGGTCCCTCCTTCCCAGGGCCTCACTCTGGACAGAGAGAAAGGAGAAATGAGGATCAGAGGTAGTAATAGGGAAGAAACTAGGTGGGATGACAAGAATCAAGGGCCCCTGGGAAAAGAGCCTAGAAACTCTCATACCTCCCTGTTTGCTAGCCTTGTTCCAGTGAGAGGCATTTTGGGTACTTTTCTTCCCCAAGAGCGTTTCCCCCCACTAAGCTTGCTGTGGAGGAGGAGGGAGGGATTTAGCAGGAGGGTTGGGTGAGGAAAGTTGGCCTGTGCTATGAGTAACCTTTGCAGAGTATCATTACCCAGGGTGGATATAATTGCTGGGGATTAAGAGAAACATGTGGGCAAGCTACTATTGCCTTAGATCCTTCTATGATTAGCAAAGATCACTTTGGGTCTCAGAGGAAGAATTATTTTATCTCCTGAATGTTCCCTAGAAGTGAATCCCCTTGTGGTGGAACTGGCCCCTTACTTTCTAGTAAATCATTCTGTTGTAAAATACAAAGAAAAACAAAACAAAAACCAAGTAGCCTCACCATAACTTGAAAAGTAAAGCAGAGAAAACAAGTTACATTTAATTCCAGTATTTAAATACAATTAGTGTTAAGTCTTGGTTAGTACTTTCATCTCTTTTTCCTTCTTACTTATACCTTCCTTTCATATAAACTCTCCATTTTGGGTGCTGATTTTCCATGTGACATTTTCATCATGCACATATCCCCATGGCCCTCCATTAGTTTTAGTGGCTGTGCTCCTTTTCCCGCTCCTTATCTTACTTCCGCCTGCCCTGTAACCTCTTTACCCTTAAGACCTCATTGTTGAATTTCAGTGGGTATTTGTTGTCTCCCTGACAGATTGCTAATTATCTTTATCTTCCTTTATGTGCACAGAGTGGCTTCATAGTAAGTGAGGAGAAAGGTTAGTTGCCTGAGAACCAATCCCCAATCCTTTAGTTCTCATCTCCGATGACTCTTTGTGCAGAACCTAGTGCCTCAGTTCCCCTTGACTCTAACTCCACAGAGTCATTATTTTCCATCAAATGTTTTCATTTTGTCTCCATCTATTCCTCACAGGGCCAGGATTCCCTTGGGAATGTGCAGTCAGAAACAATACCTTCTAAAAAATTTTTAATTCCAGCATAGTTAATCTACAGTGAAATATTAGTTTTAGGTCTGCAACACAGTGATTGCTTCCACCCGGTGCTCATCACAGACGCACTCCTTAGTCCCCATCACCTATTTTGCCCATCCCCTCTCAGAACCATCTCTTTGTTCTCTATAGTTAAGAGTGTTTCTTAACTATAGTTTTCTTGTTTGCCTCTCTCTCTCTCTTTTTTTCTCTTTGCTCATCTGTTTTGTTTCTTAAATTCCATCTATGAGTATTCCATCATATGGTATTTGTTTTTCTCTGACTGACTTATTTCGCTTAGCATTATACTCTCTAGCTCCATTCATGTTGTTGCAAACCTTTTAGTGTATGTGTGGGAGAGTAGGAGTAAGGGGCAGAGGAAGAGTCAGCAGTTTAATGGGGCATTTGAAAAACAAGTCACTTAGGGCAATAGTAGCCAAGTGCCCATGGGATAAGGGGATGCAGAGAAAAGGAGTCACTGAATAAGCCTTCTTGGAAGAGGTGTTTTGAGTTGGGATTGGAAAATAGTGAAAACTGTAGATAGGTTTCTCCAGATTTGAGCTTTGGTTCTCATATTTTCTTTCATGTGTATGTGGCTAGGTGTGCATGTGTGATGTGTGTACACACGTGTGATGTGTATGTGTCCATGTGTGATGCTTGTGTGAATGAATGATGTGTATGGACATGTATAATGTGTGTACCTGTCTGTGTATATATGTGCACACATGTTTGTGTGTACATATTATATGCTTATACATGTGTGTAGGCATGTGTGATATGTGTATGTGTCTTTGAGTCTGTGTGGGGTGTGTGTCCATATGTCCATGTATCCATGTTTATGTGTACACATATATGTGTGTGATGTGTGTATATATATCTGTGTATATGTGTTTCTGTCTCCTTTCCACAGACTTCAGTATCTTTCCTGACATCAGACTCTTCTTCATAGAACCTGTTCCCTCTCTCCTGGGAATGTTGGCCCTGGAATTGCTGTCAGCCAGCCCTCAGTGTCCACAGTAACGGTATTACATGTCAAACTGGCCCACATCATTTTCCATTGTTTCTCTAGCCATGGTAGTAGATTTGCCCAATAAGGTCATGCTTCAGCTAAAAGTCTTCAGTGTCTCCACATGAGGATGAAGCCCTGATTTCTTAGTCCAAAGGGCTTTTTGTGGTTCAGTACTGCCTATGTTTGACTATTCCCTTGTAGAAGCATTTTGCTGCAGACAAACTCAATGACCCTCTCTGCCACTGATCTAGGCTGTGTTTAATAACTTTGTATTTTTCCTGTGCTTTTGCTACATCTGTTAATGCCCCCTTTCCTTGATTTGTCTAACTTCTATTTTCCTTTCAATATTCCATCAGACATCATTCTTCCAAAAAACCTTGCCCAACACCCCATCTGATTGAGGGAGCACCTCATCTGCAGCACAGTAATCCTGCCCCCATCACACTGGGGGCTCCTTGCATCCCAAGCATCCAGCACATGCCTGGCACAACATGCAGTGGATGCTGGTAGAATCTAGCCCACGTCTAGAATTATCAGTGGCCTGGACATTGTGTTTTAGCCTGGGTGGGGAACATATTAGGTCTCTGTCCTATTTTCACTTCCCAGACAAGATTGTTTGCTCCTGGAGGGCAGGGGTGGCATTGCAGCTCTCAGTAAACCTGGAGCCTATGGATACACCAGGCACTGAGTCAGTGTTTATTGAAGGGAAAGAAAAAAGGAAAGAATGAAGTGGAGAACAGAAGGAAGGAAGAGAGTAAGAGAGAAAAAGAAGGTAGGAAGGGCAGGAGAATTGTTGCAAGCTTTATAACAACGTTGGTTTGAGTCTGAACAGAATATTGACTTTCTCTCCCTTCCCAAATTTGGGTTCTCTGGTCTAATTCTGGCAACTCCATGAAGTTATAAGACCCATTTGCCCCCAAAGAAGGAAATAATCAGACATTATATAATTTCAGAAGTTTTCTGAAGGTTTTAGTTTTGTGGATTTTTGCTGTGATTTAATTTCAAATAGATTGATATTAATATCTGATTAAATTATTCATGGTATTTAATTGCTCTCCATGATTAATGAAGATATTTTACTCCTCATAATCACTGCTAGATCCTATATGGATTACAAAGGAGTTACATAATGTGAGGTGTGCTTTCCACTGGTGAATCACAAGCATTTCTTATTGTAATAGCTGTGTACTACTTTCCTCCCTCCCATATGAAAATATTAAGGTTTGTGCTGGACCATGTATTCGATTTCTGAGTTATTTCCTTAAACAGTTTTGGACTTTGGGGCAGTCACTCGACCTTACCTTAAAGTAAAAAGTATAAAGAAATATCAACCTTACAATTATTGGGTTAGTATATGAAAGAACCAAGTTTCAACACTGGATCACGGAATGAATATTTCTAATTGAGGTGGAAAGATTAGGAAACAATCTGGGAGTATAATCACTTATTTGTATTTGAGAATGAATAGAAAAAAAATATTCCTCCCTATCTCTCCCTTTAAAAAATGAAAATGACATCTTCACATTTGAGACTGTGGATGAAGGTAGAAAACCTTTATTACACACATGTAAATATGTAAGTGGATGATAATTTTCAAAAGGAATAGATAAACTGTTATTAAAATGTTACTTTAGGGGCACCTCACTGGCTCAGTCCATGGAGCATGATTCTTGATCTCAAGGTTGTGAGTTACTTTTTAAAAAGGGGGTGGGGAAATCTTTGGGAGTGCCCATCTTGCTCAGTGAATAGAACATGTGACTCTAGATATCAGAGTTGTGAGTTTAAGCCCCACATCAAGGGTAGAGTTTACTTAAAAAAAAAAAAAGGCAAACAAATGTTACTTTTGACCTTCAAAAAGATCCTAATTGTTTTAATATTTTCATTCATTTGCTAACTTTGATAAACTGTCAAAATACTTTACTCATCTCTTCATGCCATGAATAGACTACAAAGGCTATAGTTTTATAATATTTGAAATATTTTCTCGGGGCACCTGCCTCAGTCGGTTAAGTGTCTGACTTCGGCTCAGATCATGATCTCATGGCTCATGAGTTTGAGCCCCACATTTGGCTCTCTGCTGTCAGCTCAGAGCCTGGAGCCTTCTTCTGTGTCTCCTTCTCCCCCTGCCCTCCCTGCCTCACACTCTCTCTTTCAAAAACAAACAAAAAAATAAAATAAATAAATAAATAAATAAATAAAATTTGAAATATTTCTAGAAATATTTATCTATACTTTTGCACTACTTTTAATGTGTACTAGAACAAGCACTTCAGATTTATAATATTTATGGATATTATTGTGTAGGATGAAGTAAAATAAAGTAATGCTGTGGTAATATACCTTTGAAATAAATTTGGCTAAGTAAAACAGTGAGTTGAGCTAGAGAAAAGTATTAACAGTACAGGGATGACATGGATATGGGGAAAACTGTGAAGGAAATATGTGAATTTACTGAGAGTTTGGACACCCTAAGTTACAACACGGGCCCTGCTATTTTCCTTTGGAGGGTTCCAAACATGTTCCTGGGAAATATAGACTGGTGTAGAAGTTGGACCTCAGGTTCAGCTGTGGGTGGGGAAGCTCCAACCATGAGAGCAGGCCCATCTCTGTCCTACTGAAACACCATGGACCTGGGGAACACTAAGACTCAGGAGCTGACCCAGAGCTCTGCCTTCAGGGGCAGGCCAGAGTCACCCTGAAGCAGGCAGTGTGTCCTCTGAGTTGTACTCTTTCCTTTGGAGCCCCCAGACTCTTCCATTCTATACCCAGATCATCCTCAGAAACGTCTCTGCATTGTGGCAAGACTTTGGTGACAGAACAGGTGTCAGGAGACATGGGGCAGAGTCCTGGTTTCACCACTCACTGGTTGTGGGGCCGCATATACATTACTTAACCTTCTTAGGGCTACATCTCTAGGTATAAAAGGCTTTATCTGCCTATGTATTGAGGGTGTTGTGAGGATTAAACAAGATCTATTATTTGGAAATACTATTGGAAAATAATAAGTGTTTGACTAAATGTCAAACTCAAGGAAAGATTGTACAATTCATTTAAAACAGAGTGTACACATCTGATATTAGTTCAAAGAGGGTTTCCATCTGGGGGCACGTGATTTGTGAGGGTCAGAATTATATTTGGAAGAATGTAGCTCTTATGGTAAAATGTCAGGTGTCATTGGGGAGCTGAGGGTGGAGATGTGATCAGGGGAAATCTTTCCAGGGCAGATTTTCTCCAGTGGTGTTGCCTTCCCTAAGGCTAATGTTGGGCTTGGGCTCTGGCTGGCCTTGTCCCTTTTGTCCAGTTTTCTCCCATGTTTCTCTCTGAGTCACTCATTCAGTACTTAATACTATTATTACCAATGTTGACAATGACCATTTGTTGAGCACATACTATGTGAAAAGCACTATGTTCACTATTTTAGTGTTTCTTCATTTGAACCTTACCACGTACTGTGAGACTATTACCCATATTTTATTTTTAAATGTTTATTCATTTTTGAGAGAGAGCATGAGCAAGGGAGGGGCAGAGACAGAGGGGGACAGAGGATCCAAAGCAAGCTCTGCACTGACAGCAGTGAGCCCAATGCAGGGCTCAAAGTCACAAACTGTGAGATCATGACCTGAGCTGAAGTTTGACACTCAACTGACTAAGCTGCCCAGGTATTCCTATTACCCACATTTTGCAGATGACAAAGTGTGGTCTGAGGAATATAAAGAACTTGTCCAAGGTCACATGCTGAAAAGTAACTGAGCCAGAATTATAGGTAGGTCTGTTTGACTCCAGAACCCATGCTCTTCAGACTATGCTATCCTATGGGATATAAGTCAACATCAACATCAGCATCAGCAAGTGTTTTCTGAGAGGTGTGTAGTTGTAACCCATCGCTCTAGGCATGGGCAAAACATACACACACAAATCCTCCTCTGGGATGAGACCTCTGAGGAACCCAGAAAATTCAGGACCTTTAGAAGCTGGAATTAAAGCCTACTTACTTAGCTTCTGTAATGGAATGGGGGACATTATTGTGGCTCTCTTCAACAGGGGATGTCTAGGGTTTGGGACCCCTAAGTTGACCTTGCTTTCGGCTGAATGGAAAGGAGGTTCTCAGCCAAGCCAGATATTATGCAATCCAAGAGGCCTCTTCCAACACTAGGTTATGTGCCCCCTTTCTGAACCCCTAAAATGGCCTGAGTTATGTATCTATCTATCTATCTATCTATCTTTCCATCCATCCTAGAGACAGGGAGAAAGAAAGAGAGAGAATCTCAAACAGGCTCAACACTCAGCACAGAGCCTGGCACAGGTTCTCATGACCCTGGGATCATGACCTGAACTAAAATCAAGAGTTAGATGCTCAACCAACTGAGCCACTCAGGCACCCCTATTATATTTTTAAAACCTGGGGCGCCTGGGTGGCTCAGTCGGTTAAGCGGCCGACTTCGGCTCAGGTCATGATCTCACGGTCCGTGAGTTCGAGCCCCGCGTCGGGCTCTGTGCTGACAGCTCAGAGCCTGGAGCCTGTTTCAGATTCTGTGTCTCCCTCTCTCTGATCCTCCCCCGTTCATGCTCTGTCTCTCTCTGTCTCAAAAATAAATAAACATTAAAAAAAAAAAAAACCACCTGCCATATTGTGTTTACATTATGTGTTAATGTCTATCTTCCTTGCCGGGCTAAGAAATTGAGGGTAGAACTGAAACTTACTGAGCATCCAATTTTTAGTACTCAGTGCAGTGTCTGTTATGAAGTGGTGTCTTATAGATGTGGAGAAATGTCATAACCAAGGTGATTGTACCCACGAGGGAGCAGGTAACCAGACCTTTAAGAGAAGGGGAAGAAGAGGAAAGAGTAAGATTTTAAGGATGATTGGCATTTGGGGCTCTAGAAGGATGCTATTTCATTGGAAGATGAGCTTGTCATGGTGAGTGGGTCACCAGTCCTTGTTTGGAGCCTTCACTGATGCTACTACCACCACCATCATTATCATCACTACTTAAGACTTGGCTACAGACAGGATATATGGATGCCACACTTAACCCTGAGCCTTGCTCAGTAAATGTCAGATCTTGGCAAGCCAGTAATTTCAGGGGAAAGCACAAAAAGAGATGAGAACAAGGTGATGGTAATTGCTGCCTAGTGTGCCTAATCCCTCAGGAAATCAAATTTGAGATAATAGAGGTGCTTCAGCCAAACTCTTGGATGATGGGGATGGAATTTACTTGGTATGAGTCCAACTTACATGTTGCCTTTGCTGAAATGAGTCTCAGAAATGCCACTGAATTCCAGAGATGCCATGGCTGTTGTGGTTACTCTGCACAAGATGTTATAGGCACAGCATTTTTTTCCTTTAGAATAAATTGTGTTCTGATTCCTGAGATTAATTGCTCACCTTTCCATCTGTTGCAAAACAGGCTAAGTGTCCCTCAGCAGGGCTCCATGTCTGTGCGGGTGTTGAGCCAGGTGTGGCTGGTGGGGCCTTGCCAACACCACTGGAATGTGACCTCACACTTCTGCCTGTTGACCTCTCCCCACAGGAAATGACAACTAGTAGGGCCAGGCTCTGACAGGTCTGGCCAAGTCTAGCCCATGGTAGAAACACCTGAAAAGCCTCCCTTGGTGGGCTTACCTTACTCTGTATTCCCATTTTTCTTTCTCTCAAATGCACACAGAAATTGCCATCCTGGACAAACCCTAAATGAAGTGGACGTGGAGGCTGAGGTGCAGAAAAAACTGCTATGGCTGGGAAGGAGAGAGTGCTATCCTACAGCCCACCCCTCCTGGGAAGTGTCATCCCCTTTGCTGCTCTAACTTCAGTCCATGTGCTTCCCCTCTGCCCGTCCTGCCAAATGGCAGCAATAAAGCAGGAGGGACTTGGGTCTAAGCAGTCAGGTAACCAGCCTTACATATAGAGGTGCTTTTTGCTTTGTGCCTAGTTTGAATTCAACATATCTATTTCCATCATCTTCAATGCCATTGCCACCATGCCTATATTGCATTGTTTCAATACTAGTGCTAGTAGTTTCAATATTAAAGTGCTTCAATAGCATCATCATTACCACCTTCCCCACTACTACTCCTGCTGATTCTGCTCATTATCATCACTGCTGCTATCACCTCCACCAGCTCCACTGCCTCTACCAACTTTGTCATCCCCAATGTCACCATTTCCACCATTCCCACTGCCATCACCACTATCACATCTACTCCCTTTAGCAGGACTACCACTGTCATCAGCATCGTCACTTCAACCATCTTCTTTACTACTGACACTACAGTCATTGCCACCACCACCACCATCAGTTACCATCTTCACTATGTCCACCACCATCACTGTTACCCCTGCTACTGCCACTGTGATTCATTCTCACCGTTACCACCCTTACCACCTCCACCATCACCATCACCATCACTACATATTTTCACCACCACTATTACAACTAGCATGCGGAAGAGAAGACTTAGGGGTTAATGAATAGTCATCTTTGAATGATTAAAAGTCTGTAGAAGAATAGTTAAAGTTACGTAGCGTGGGTAAAGAAGTTAGAAAAATGGACAGAAATTAAAAGGAATTAGAATTTAATCTTGGTGAATATAAGCAAGGTGTTTCATGGAGCTAGGGCAGACAAGAAGGATGAGAAGTTGGATGATAAAAGATAATGAGTAATTTGGAGCATGTTAAGTTTATTTGCCTAAGGTGTCAACCACCTGGATTGGGCCAGTAGGTGGCCTTGCATCCCACTCACTCACTGATGCTTGGGTCCTCTCTAAAGAATTCCTTAAAAGTGGCAATCTAAGCTGTAAATGACCAATTCTTTTAGGATTAGGGAACTCATTTAACTTGAAGTAGCTGGTTCCTTCTAGCCATTTTTATATTAAGTTTCTAATCATTCTACAATACTGAAATACATTGTCTTCTCAAAAGCTAAGATTAGGGTAAAATTAGATTAGGGTAAAATTTAGATTAGGGTAAAATTCCTCCTGGGCACCATTTCCAATCCTTGTTCATAAGTCTTGTTGCCTTGCACAGGCAGCCAATGTTATAATTTGCTATGATTTTTTTAGTAAGTCATTCTCTTGAATTTATGTACATATTTAGGAACAATGTAGTATTGCATTGTGTGTACATTTGTGTGTACACATACTTTTTGTGTCTGACCCTTGCTTTTTTTTGTTTTTTCACTCAACAGATTAGTAGAATGGGGAAGAGGATGCACTCTGGAGCCAGACTGCATGGATTCAGATCACAGCTCTGTCATCTGTTATTTGCATGATCTAAATTATTGACCCTCCTTTAGCTTCAGTCTCCTCCTTTGTTAAGGGATTATAGTGGGCCTATACCCATTAAGTTCATGTGTGGATTAAATGAATTAATTTATGTAAGCACTTAGATCAGTATGTGCCCTGCACATACTGTAGAGAGGCATAAAGTCACATTGTTGCTTGTCCCTATTCCTTAGTAATGTATTGGTTCTGCCACAGTCTATTTAGCCATTTCTAAATTGATGGCCATATAGATTGCTTTGATTTTTCACTCTTGCAAATAAGGTTTCCACGCGTATTTTTATATATGCTTCCTTTTACACATGAAGAATAGTTTCTCAAAGATAGAGAAGATGTAAAATTGCTGCATTTATAATTTTAAAGGCTTTATTAGAAAATTATGAGTCTGCTTTCTCTTTCTTCTACCTGTTGGTTTTAGTTATTCCCTTGGGCAGCCTGAGCCATATTAGCAGCTCCGAAGTAATAGACCCTACTGGTTAAGACTGATAACTTCAGGTTCAGATGAATTTTGAGGGTAAGGGGGTCATGTTTTGAAGATTACTAAGCATTTATATACAGTAATTTATTTAATTACTATGAGGTAGTAATGACTGCATGACTCTCCCCACTTTACTCATTAGGAAATCGGAGGCAAAAAGAAGCAATATAATTACTCAGGGTCACACAACCGTAAGTGGTGGATCCTTTGTACAGGTGTGAACATTGAATCAGTACATGTAAAATTCCTTAGTATTCTGCTCAACATACAGAAAACATGCAATCGATGTTAGCGTTATTCTAGGATTAATTGGTGATAATTAGGGCTGTAGAATTACTATTACCATCACTACTTTACTACTCTCAGAATGTGATAAAGCTTATCTCTGGGGAATTCACTTCATTTGTCTTAACAAAATGATATGGAATTGTGGTTTCAAGCCTTGGTTGGCCAATCTAGTTTATTCTGTTCCATAGCCACAAACTACATGCTTAAAGTTTGAGAAAGTTGCCATAATTAGCACCCTGGTGTTTACCCACAGATAAGATACATACACATATAGTTAAATATAAAGTGTGGATGCACATAAATTCTCATTTGTGATGGGGCAGAAGCCAGTGGGTGGGGAGCAGAGTTGCACTGGATGCACACGAGAGAGTAATAATGGAGGGAGGCCTATACTTGGCCCTTGAGGAGGACAGGTCAGCTGGCTTGGGATGCTGGAACACTGGAAGCAGACTATGAAATCAATTCCCTTCTGGAGGGAATGGCATATATTAATGCACTAAACACTACTAAGGGGTAGAAGATGTGGTTACTAAGATGAAGAAAACACAGCCCTTGACCTCCAGAGGACAGAATTGTTGATGCATGTTTGCACCACGGGTGACACACAGGAACATAGTCTAGAGGTGCATACAAAGTGTGGTGGGATCTAGAATCTTCCAGAATATGTCATAGGAACAGAAGTGTGGGCAGGAATTTGAGGCAGAGGGAGAGGCGTGTGAGAAGACATGGGTGTAACACAGCAGGGTGTGTGCAGGGCACTGCAGGACCAGGAAGGATGGCTGTATGGTGTGGTGCACGTGAGGAGGGAGGGGTGAGGCATCATGAAGGAGGCTGAAAGCCATGTCAAGGAGTTTTGACTTTTATCTTAAAGGATATGGGCAACCACCAAAGGTTTTTTGTCTTTTTTTTGTTGTTTGGTTTTTGTTTTGTTTTGTTTTTAGAAAGAAAAACTTGATTAAATCTTAATTGCACAAGGTATTTCTTAAAATACTGGCACCCTGAGGAAAAGCTGGGCTGCCCTGAGGTGGGAGCAGACTTGTGGAAGAGAGAGCACAACAAGAATGGGGTCCAGGAAGGGGCTGGCAGCAGCCTGGGAAAATGTTAGAAGGTGGATCTTGTAACCATGACCAAGTTTGACTGACTACATTGGCTGGTCTGATAGTCTCACATGGAACAAACAAATAAATCAGAGAATACCTTTACCCTGATCAGTAGTTACAGAATTGTTTCATTTAATCGTTAAAATAACTTGTGATTTTGGCATCATTGTTACTCCCACCCTGCAGCTGAGTAAATGAAGGCTCACAGAAGTCGAGAAAGTGGCTTCAGAACCCGTAGTGTGTGAGTGCCAGTATTCATTTAGCACAATTCAGCACTCCCTTGCTGCCAGGAGTGTCCCCAAAGGCCAGGGAAGTGACTACAGAGTTTATTATGCTGAGTTCCTGAATGGGGCATCACTCTGTGTGGCTGCAGAAAGCTTCAGTGCCCAGAGTTGATGCCTTCTGTGGTAAAGTGGCCCTGCAGGGCCCCATGTGGTATGTGAGGTGATGGCCAGATATCCCTCTGAGGAGGAGGTGTGTGAGGGACCTGAAGAGCTAAATGTTCTCCCAACAGTTCCCTCTTCCCAAGGTGGAGGCAGCAGGTGAGACCTCCAAGGGCTGGCAAGGACAAGTGGCCTGTGACTCTCATCACAAGGGAATGATTGGACCAACACAAATCCATCATCACTTCTGGAAAAACTGCTCCCAGGACATGACTGACTGGCAACAGAGCTTAGCAGGGCACCTTGGCCCCTCAGGTGCTCCCTTTCTTCTGCAATGTTTCAGTGACAAGAAAAAGGGATTTCTTAAGTGCTCAGCTGTAAGAATGAGTGGGTTGATGGTGCTATGGTGCAACCCTACCCCACCCTGATGTCTCCTGCTGCATCAGGACCCTGGGTCTTGGCATTTCTGTAGGCAGCCACACCTCTGAGTTAAGGAAAGTAGGATGCCTTTCACACTTTCTTTGGTTCTTCAGACACAGGCACACCTCGTTTTATTGCAGTTTGCTTTACTATGCTTTGCAGATATTGTATTTTTTATAAATTGAAAGTTTGTGGAAACCCTGCATGGAAAAAAACCTATTGGTACCACTGTTTCCCAATAGCATTTGTTCAATTCATGTCTCTGTGTCACATTTTGCTTAATTCTCACAATAGTTTAAACTTCATTATTATTATATTTGTTATGGTGATCTGTGATCAGTGATTTTAATGTTACTATTATAATTGTTTTGGGGAACCACAAACCACGTCCATATAAAAATTTCAAACAATCATAAATATGTGTTCTGACTTGTGTTTGTGCTCCACTGACCAGCCATTCCACTGCCTCTGTCTCTCTCCTCGGACCTCACTGTTCCCTAAGACACAAAAATATTAAAATTAGGCCAATTAAAAATCCTACAATGGCCCCTAAGTGTTCAAATGAAAGGAAGAGTCACGAATCAAAAGCTAGAAAATGACTAAACTTAGTAAGGCATGTTGAAAGCCAAGATAGGCCAAAAGCTAAGTCTCTAGTGCCAAACAGCCAAGTGGTGAGTGCAGAGGAAAAGCTCTTGAAGGAAATTAAAAGTGCTACTCCAGTGAACACACAAATGGTAAGAAAGTGAAACAGCCTATTTGCTGATATGGAGAAAATTTTAGTGGTCTGGATAGAATATCAAACCAGTCACAACACTCCCTTTAATCCAAAACCAGATTCAGAGCAAGGCCCTAATTCTTTTCATTCTTGTGAAGGCTGAGGGAGGTGAAGAATTTGCAGAAGAAGAGTTTAAAGCTAACAGAGGTTGGTTCATGAGGTTTAAGGAAAGAAGCCACCTCCATAACATAAAAGTGCAAGACCAAGAGGCAAGTGCCGATGTCAAAGCTGCAAAGTTATCCAGATGATCTAGCTAAGGTCACTAATAAAGGTGGCTACAAAAAACAACAGGGTTTCAATGTAGATAAAATAGCCTTGTATAGGAAGAAGATGCCATCTAGAACTTTCATAACTAGAAAGCATAAGTCAATGCCTGGCTTCTAAGCTTCAAAGGACAAGCAGACTCTCTCATTAGAGGCTAATGCAGTGGTGACTTTAAGTGGAAGCCAGTGCTCATTGACCATTCCACAAACCCCAGGGCCCTTGAGAAATCTACTCTGCCTGTGCTCTAGAAATAGCACAATAGAGCTTGGGTGACAGCACATCTGTTTCCAATATAGTTTACAAAACATTTTTAAGCCGACTGTTGAGACATAATGCTCAGAAAAAAAGCCTCCTTTGAAAATGTTACTATTCATTGACAATGCTCCTGGTCAACCGGGAGCTCTGATGGTGATATACAATATTAATCTTGTTTTCATGATGCTAAAAACATCCATTCTGTGGCTCCTGGACCAAGGAGTAATTTTAAGTTTTAAAGTGAAAAAACTTTCAAGCCATATTATTTAAGAAATACATTTCCTAAGGCTATAGCTGCCATAGTGATTTCTCTGATGGAGCTGGGCAAAGTAAATGGAAAACCTTCTGGAAAGGATTCACCATCCTAATACCATTAAGATCATACATGATTCATGGTAAGAGGTCAAAAGGTAACAGGAGTTTGGAAGAAGTTGATTCCAACCCTCATGGATGACTTTGAGTGGTTCCAGACTTCAGTGGCGACAGTAACTGCAGATGTGGTAGAAATAGGAAGAGAATGCCAAAGTGGAGCCTGAAGATGGGACTGAATTGCTGCCTTCTCATGATCAAACTTGAATGGAGGAGGAGTGGGTTGTAATGGATGAGCAAAGACAGTGGTTTCCCGAGATGGAATCTACTCCTGGTGAAGATGCTGTGAAGATTGTTGAAATGACAACAAAGATTCAGAATATTACATACACTTAGTAAAACAGCGGCAGGGTTTGAGAGGATTGACTTTGATTCTGAAAGTTCTACTGTGGGTAAAATGCTATCAAATAGCATCCTATGCTACAGAGAAATCATTCATGAAAGGAAGTCAGTTGATAGAGCAGTTCCATTGTTCCCTTATTTTAAGAACTTAATTTAGCCACTCCCACCTCCCTCAACCTCCACCCTGTTAGCCAGCGTTTTCCTGCCTGGTGAATGTGGATATTAACAGTACCTCCTTTATTGAGTTGCCATGACTCAATTAGGCAAGTGGCCTAATACATAGTAAGTCCTTAGATCCTGGCCTGGCCCACAGTAAGCACAAAATTCTTGGCTATCATCATTATCATTATTGTTTTTATGGGTGCCAACCTATCATTCTGAGAGAGTGTCCCAATTTTAACTCCCACAAGTATTGTATGAAAGCATTCATTTCTACACACCTTTGTCAACATGGGGTGTTATCATTCCTCTTATTATTTCATTGTTTGCCAACCTGATAAGCAAACATGTTGGTTTAATTTTACTTCTTTGGTTACTAGTGATAAACATTCTTTTTGATGTCTTTGTTGGTATTTGTTTATTTGTTAGTGAATTTTCTATTCATGATTTTTTTTTTTTTTTGGTTTGGGATAAATTGTTCATCTTTTTCTTTATGAATTTCTTTAATTTATTAATAATGTATATTAACCTTTTGCTGGTCATATGTTATAAATGTATTGTTTTTAGTTTTTCTTGTGCTATTTAATTTTGTTTCTTTTTAAAAAAATGTTTAACTTTGAGAGAGAGAGAAACAGAGCATGAATGGGGGTGTGGGGGGAGGAGGAGAGAGAAACACACAGAATCCAAAGCAGGTGCCAGGCTCTGAGCTGTCATCACAGAGCCCGATGTGGGCCTCAAACTCATGAGCTGTGAGATCATGACTGAGCTGAAGTTGGACGCTTAACTGACTGAACCACCCAGGTTCCCCAATTTAATTTTGTTTCTACTTATAGACACAGAAATTGTATTTTATTTGCTGTTCTTGCCTATTATGTTTGCATACTGAAAAGATTACCATGAGATAAGTTGCCTGTATTTTTCCAGTTTTTCTTTTTTTATAATTTTTACTTTTACTTTTACTTTTTGAATTCAAATGAAATTAATTTGGAATTTTAATAGTTAATTTCCCCACTTTTTTGTTTAATTATCAATTATTATAGACTAAACTATATCTTTTGGTTTGTTTCTTGGCTGTCTATTCTTTTCCCATGTTTGTATTTTAAATTTTTTGTAGCTTTATAAAATACTTTAATATTTGTTGACACAAGTCCACTCTTCACTAATTTTTAAAGAAATGTTTTCTTGGCTATTATCATCTGATTATTTCCATAAATAAACTCTGGAATAATTTGTCACTTCTAAGGACAATACTGATTTTGATTAGCATTGTATTCATTTAATAAATTAATTTGGGGAGAATTGATATTTTTACTGTTTGCATTTACCTACCTAGAAACATGGAGGTTATCTCTTATTTATTTATTTACCTACCTAGAAACATGGAGATAACCTCTTATCTTTATAACTTATTTAATCAAGTTATTTTAAAATAAATTGCTTCAGATTTATAGAAAAGTTGCAAAGATAACACAGCATTCCTGTTTACCCTGCACTGTTTTCCCTATTGCTAACATCTTACATTATTGTAATACATTTGCCACAACGAACAAATATCAATATGTGTTATTATCAACTAATGTCCATACTCAATTTGTCCACCTATTTGTTTCCACCTAATGTCTTTTTTTCTGCCCCAGCATCAGGATACCACATTAGTCACCATGTCTTTAGACTGTGGTATTTTCTCAGACTTTCCTTGTTTTATATGACCTCAACCATTGTGAGGAGTGCTGGTCAGATATCTTGCAGAATGTTCCTCAGTTTGGGTTTGTCTGATTTTTTTTTTTTCATGATTATACTAAACATTGTGTTTTAGGTCATGGTGGCTAGAGCAAAAAGGAAAATCAGAATAAATTATGGAAGTCTTGTTTTCCTCAAAGGAAACTTTTCATTAAAAAAGAAATATCAGTGGGACCTTACAGAAGAGGCATTGGGTGACCCAGAGCACCCAGTCTCCAGTAAGAGTGTGGTAACATACATAGTTTCCCATAGCCCCCTTTTGTTAAAACCTGCATAAAATCCTAGGTCAGCAAATGACATTTTGGTCCAAGGAAGGTCACTTTTTGAGCATCTAAGTTAATGCATTTGACTTTTGAGTCTTAACTTGTCTAACTTGTCTCCTACATAGAATTTAGAGGACAAGAGTGGTTAGATAGCAGCTTCCTTTGACTCTCTTTTCAGTGTTAGAAGTAAAGGCTGACAAACTGCCCATGTTCAAGTCCTGGCTCCACCTCCTCACTAGTTTTCTTTGATATCTTTAAAGTTCAGAGTCCCAGTCTCAGGTAAAAGAAGCATAGGCCCTACTGGAGAGGGCTGTGGTGTGGATGATATCCATACCATACATGGACAACAATGTTGCCTATGGTCACCCTACTCTTCGTTGGGCCTTCTAGTAGATTCTGGAGCACTGAATGAGAAGGTACCATTTCAGATAAATGCCTGAAGTGCTTGTGCACTGTGCAAATACAGGATTTGGAAACAGGGGAGTAAGAAGCAGGCTTCATAATCTGTTATGAAAACTGAGAAGTCAAACCACTGCTCAAACCTACATGGTAGGTGGCCTGTGTTTGTATAGAGCCAGGCTTTGGGGCCACCTGCTGGTAAGGCTGAGTTTTCTCTGGGAAGAATTTAGGCTCAGCTCTAACCCTTATAGAGGTCCTTGACTGAGGCCCCAGTCTTCTGTCCCATAGCACAGGCAGAATTAATTTGTTCTGAAAACAAAAAGTTTTATTACAGGAATACCTTAGCAAGATTCCCCTGATCCTGAGCCAAGAGGCTTCTCTCAGGACCCCGTGGTTTTGAATTAGCTGCAAAATGGTTTCCTACCATTTTTGGCAGAATGTACAAGTTTGCTTCATGGAATTACTGAGTCAACTGAATTTTAGAGAAAATTTGCCAAAGATAGCTATTTTCAGTAATGATCAATTACTATTGATCCATATGCTCTGGAGGTAATTATAGTCTAGACCTGGTCCCTTGAGACCTTACCTGAACCATGATATAGAACTGTATCACTCACCTTCCAATTCTACATGGCTTGAAGGCATAAATTTATTATATCCCAAAGTGTTGTTGCATTATTAGATAGGCATTAAGGGGATGCTAAAACATCGCCATATTCACCAATGTTTGAAGATGTATGACACCTATGATATTGCAGTTAGATTGAGGTTTGAATGTTGCCAAACATTAAGGACTGAGCATTTACCTGAAACTTATTTAGGGCCTGAGCTCATGGTTGACATTGGCCTATAGAGACTGAATCGTACTTATGTTTTGGGTCCTTACCTGCACTTGGAGTCACTGTATTGATTCTTTGATGTTCAGTACTTTATGAACTAGATAAGAGCATTGTGGGCATACCCTCATCTTATAAACCTGTCCTTTTATGACACTGAGGACACAGGTGACTTCCACATAGCTTATAAGTACCAAGAATTTGAGGTCAAGCTAAAGGGGTCCCAGGTCCATTTTTTTAAGTTATAGCTCAATTATCTCTGCTTTTATGAAATAACTTTCTTATCCACCTGCTCATTCTGGCCACCTTCTAAGCTAGACATTTTTCTAGCATTGTATTTCTTTCATCATATTGTATTTGTTTCTTTGTTCATATGTTTGCCTCTTCCGGTAGACTTTGAGCCCCTTGAGGGCAGCAACTTTGTCTTATTTTCTGAATTCCGAGGGCATTGAGCCAGGCACAGAAGGTTCCCACTAGATGTGTATTGAATGAATGCACAGACCAATGAACACACCATGCCAGTTTCATGAGCAATCTTTGCAAAAGATTGTTAGCTGTCAAACACTCGTTATGCCAGGGATTTGCCACTCTTCTGCAGTGTGGAGCTGGAGACCAGCCTTCCTCTCCTGGGACCTTATATTAAGGTGCTCTGGGTAGGTCCCCCTTTGTTTCATATACTTCATATATGTATGGGTGATTTCCCACTCCAGAGTTCTTGACTCCTGCTTAGAGCACTGGATGTGGCTAGAGGGCATCTGGTACAATCTCTTCTTTTCACAGGTAAGAGGCTCAACATTATTTATATCCTTGGCTCTTACCCACCCCAGAGATAGAAAAGAGGGCAGCAAATGGATCTGATGCTTTGATCCCAGATGAAGCTGAAACAGAGTAATCCTTTTATGCTATGTGAGTCCATGGATGGATTAGCCAGTAAGACTCACCCATTTCTGGCTTTCACAACATCTGGGTCTATGGGCACCGAGGTGGATTTGTCACCTGGTTATTCCAGTGGAAGCAGTGATAATTATCAGCTGGTTCTTCTTCTTGCTGCCACACATCCGGCCCTCTTCACAGTCTGTCAAAACATGTTGCATAACTGTCCTCTTCTTTCAAATGTGCATGAGGCAACTCATTCTGAGTCAGACGTAGTGAGCTTTGTCATCAGTCAAGTGGATCTGGTCTTGGGAATGTCACCTGGGATTTGGAGAGCAATTTAAATTCTTGAGTTTAAAATTGGGTCAAGGTAAATGTGGGTGATGGTGTTGGTAGTAGTGTATTAAGCTGCAATTATATATAGACTGGGAATGTCAGAATCCGTGTTCTGACCCTAGCCTGGGTTGGACCTCAGCTGAGTATTCAACATATAGGTGGAAAAATGCTTGCCAGATTTTACACAGTTCTTTAAACATGCATAATTTAGTAAGTTTCTCTGTGTGTTTCATTTGTTTTTTATACCATGTTTTTGTCTTTTTTCTTCAAATTTTTATTTAAATTCTAGTTAGCATATGGTATAATATTGGTTTCAGGAGTAGAATTTAGTGATTCATCACTCACATATAACCCTCAGTGCTCATCCCAACAAGTGGCCTCGTTAGTACCCATCACCCCTATAGCCCATTCCCCCATCCAACACCCTTCCAGCAACCTTCAGTTTGTTCTTTATAGTTAAGAGCCTCTTACGGTTTGTCTCCCTTTTTTCTCGCTTCCCATATGTTCATCTGTTTTGTTTCTCAAATTCCACTTATGAATGGGATCATATAATATTTGTTTTTCTCTGACTGAATTATTTCTCTTAGCATAATATACGCTAGCTCCATCCACATCATTGCAAATGGCAAGATTTCATTCTTTTTTTTTTTTTTGGCTGAATAATATGTTTTTTAGTGTTTTATTTATTTTTGAGAGAGAGAGGGAGAGAGAGAGAGCACGAGTTGGGGAGAGGCAGAGGGAGAGGGAGACACAGAATCTGAAGCAGGCTCCAGGCTCTGAGCTGTCAGCATAGAGCCTGATGCAGGGCTTGAACCCATGAGCCATGAACTGAAGTCAGATGCTTAACCAACTGAGCCACCCAGGTGCCCGCATGGCTGAGTAATATTCTATTGTGCATATATGCCACATCTTCTTTACCCATTTAACAGTCAATAGACACTTGAGCTCTTTCATAATTTGGCTATTGTTTTTTTTTTTATTTTTAAAAACATTTATTTATTATTGAGAGACAGAGAGAAACAGAGCATGAGCATGGGAGGGGCAGAGAGAGGCGGAGACACAGAATCTGAAGCAGGCTCCAGGCTCACAGCTGTCAGCACAGAGCCTGACACAGTGCTCAAACCCATAAACTGCAAGATCATGACCTGAGTTGAAGTTGGACGCTCACTGACTGAGCCACCCAGGCACCCCTTTAGTTTGGCTATTGTTGATAATGCTTCTTATAGTCTTTTTTTTTTTTAATACTTTTATTTTTATAATTTTTTAAAGCTCTATGCCCTTGGTGTGGCTCAAACTTATGACCCTGAGATCAAGAGTCATATGCTCTACTGGCTGAGCTAGCCAGGTGCCCCTATAGAATGTCTTCTGAAAGAAAAAGTTGGGGGCACTTGGGTGGCTCAGTCGGTTAAGCATCCAACTTTGGCTCAGTTTGAGCTCTGCATTGGGCTTTGTGCTGACAGTACAGAGCCTGCTTCCAATCCTCTGAATCCCCCCCCCCCCCACCTCAAAAATAAATAAACATTAAAAAAATAAAAGTTTGGAAAACGTGAGGTGGAGGTATGTGAAATGAGTACTCTCAAACTTTGTACAGTCACTAGCATGTGGGGGACTTCTGAGGCCAGGCGTTTTTCCTTGCCCTTCAAACTGGGTGTGTCTCTCTGGAGGCTCAAGAGGGTAGGGTTGGGGTCTCTCTGAGGCTAGCTGTGTTCTGTCTTTAAACTGGGGGTCTCTGGTGGTAAGGGCTGGATCATCAGATGGAATGATTCCTCCAATGCTGGATGGAACCTGTAGACACTCAGACCTTCAACTGAGGATGCTGTGATGGACAAAAATGATAGAGGTACATTACCAAATGATAGAACCATAATTTTCCTTCTGCCTCTGTGGCCACGTGGCTTGTGCTTCAGGCTCAAGCAGTAGACAAAGGGCAAGGGGGCAGGCATGGTGCCAGCATCCAGAGTTACCTGCACTGGCTCTGGAGGAGAGCCAGCTATGTGTATGTATGTATGTGTGTGTGTGTGTGTGTATTTTATACACATGTGTATGCCTATGTGTTATGTTTATGTATGTGAGTGCACATGTGTTATGTATGTGGGTGCATGTGTATTATGTTCATGTGTGTGTAGTGTAGTGTGTGCCCATGGAGGATGTGTGTGTGTGTGTTTGTTTACATGTGTCATGGCATTTGGTGTGATGGGTACAGTGTGTAAACCTCATGTATGCATGAGGCTCTAAAGGGTAAAAAGGAAGTGGTGCTCCCTCTTCTAGGACATGGTGGGGGCTGAGAGGCAGGGATGGATAGGGTGAACTTCATGATACAGCTCCATGTGGAATCTGACTATGGCCTGAAGCACACTCACCATTTGTACCTGATTTAGCCTCTATGGTGTTAAAGGCTCAGGTGGGGCTGCATTTATAACTGGGGCACAGTGTTCATGCAAGTTCCAGGTCCACCCTGAAAGCCCTATAAATGGAGCCCAGGCTTCAGGGTTGGCTTCTCCCCTGGTTTTGGGAAGCAGGCTGCTCAGCCATGATCCTGCCCATTAGCTTGTCCACACCTGACACCCACAGCCACACATCTTTCATTAAGGCCTGTTATGTCCCAAGGTAGCTCTGGTCTGCAATTTTCTTTGAACAGCAAACAAATCCAACTAAATCCAGAGATACTGTATTTAACATCACTGTGTGGCAGTCCCCATGCAGAACTTTGGGATGAAGGGAAGAAAATGATAGGCTTGGCTTTCTGGGGGCCTGCAGGCAGGTCGGGGAGACTATCATGCCTACAAACCATTACATCCAGTGGGACCACCACCAAGGGATGACTTTTATGTGAATAGGTACAAATGGGGACACAAAATAGGTGAGCAAAGCTCAGGCTGTCAGGAGAAGAAGCTCTGCTGGAGAGCCCCACAGATGATGTGATACTTCGGCTAAATCTTGGAGGTGTTTGCCTGGCAACAAGTGGGGAAAAGGCCATTCCCAGGAGAGAGAAGAACATATGTAAAGTCGAATATGTTTTGAGAACTTCCATGATTTGGAACAGTTATGGCTGTCAAGTACTGCCTACTGGATAAGTCCTTTATACTTTCTATCTCCTATACTCCCTTGCTTCTACTCCCAGCCCATGACTGTAGACCTTAACGTGGGCTTCATTGAGAAAACAGAAGCCTTCAGCTGGGAACTGCCTTGTCTCCTCACCACCAAGTCAAACAGCCTAGCTGCCTTTTCTCTATCCTCCCTCCTGTTACCTCTGAGCCAGTGTTCCTCCCCTCTCTCCACATGAACCCTTCAATTCACACATACTTATTGATACTTGCTGTGTAGCTTACTGTTCTGATGGTATGAATACAGTCATGAATAAGACTGACAAATCCATGTCCTCTTAGAGTTCATATTCAAATGGGAAAAATCAGAATAAACATCCAAACAAAGAATTATTATCTAGCCAGCAGATACATGAAAAGATGCTCAATATCATTAATCACCATTGTCTAAATGACAATGAGATATTATCTCACACCCGTCAGAATGGCTAGAGCCAAAAATATAAGAAATAACAAGTGTTGGTGAGGATGTGGGGTGGGGGTGGGGGGCAAGGAATCCTCATGCACTGTTGGTAGGAACACAAATTAGTGCAGCCATTATGGAGAACAGTATTAAAAAATTAAAAATAGAACTATTGTACAATCCAGTAATTCCATTACTAGGTATTTATCAAAGAAAACAAAAACACTAATTCAAAAGACAGAGGCACCACTATGGTTATTGTAGCATTATTTATAATAACCAAGATATGGCAGCAACCTAAGTGTCCATCAATAGATGAATGGATACAGAAGATGTGGTGTGTATATGCAATGGAATATTACTCAGTCATAAAAAAGTGAGATCTTGCCATTTGCAAGGACATGAATGGAGCCAGAAAGTATAATGATAAATGAAATAGGTCAGTCAGAGGAAGACAAATACATATGATTTCACTCATATGCAGAATTTAAGAAACAAAACAAATGAACAAAGAAAAAAAAGGAGACAAACAAAAAACCCAGACTCTTAAATACTGAGAACAAACTGGTGGTTGCCACAGGGGAGGTGGATGAGGGGATAGGAAAGTTTTTTTACCTATATTATTATTGTGTTATGTAAGTGCTAAGAAGAAAATAAACTCAACACATAGAAAACAGAATGATGATGATGGTAATAATGGTGATGGTGACAGCCATGTGTGTGCGTGTATGTGTGTGTACAGCTAGGAGGCATGTAAGAATTTCTCAAGAATTAGCATGAGCTGGGACCTAAACAGTGAGGCTGCCAGGTATCTGTTTTAAGTACCTCAGTTCTCAGTTTCTCCTCCCTCTCTATCCTCAATCTTCCCCCTCTCCTGGATCATTTCTTAGTGTCACTTACCCTAAGAAAAACCAAACAGTTCAAGTTTCCTTGACTCCTATTTTCCATCTCGCTATCACCCACTTTCTCTGTTCATGTTCATAGCCAAGAACCTTGAAAGAACAGTCCACACAGATCATCTTCATCTTGGCATCTCCCTTTTGTCCCTTAGACCTCAGCACCACGTTCTATCCTGGCTTCTCTGCTGTCACTCAGACCAGTCTTGTCAAAGGTGTCAGAGACCTCTGTGATGTTTGAATCAACTGACTGATTCTCCTTGATATCTTCCGCTCCTCTATTCTCCTGTCTTCTGAGACTTCACTTGCCTTCACTGTATGCTCCTTATTAGCTGGCTGGCTGAACAGGCTTCTTCTTCTCCACTGTTCAAACTTGAGACCTGCAGGGTCCCCTGTTCTTCTCCTTGGGTGATTTCAGCGACTCTGAAATTTATATTTCTGCCCTAAACATCTCTGAGCTTGAGAATTACATATCCAGATATCTCCTAGTCTTCACCTGTCTGTAAATGCCCTACCATCTACTCAAGATAAAAACCTGGGAGTACTTCTGTGTTTTTCCCTCTTTTGTGCCACATAGTGAATCCACCTGTTAATGCTGTTAATTTCTCTTGCAAAACACTTCTCAGGTCCATCCTCTTTGTCTCTGCTGCTGCCATCCATTGTCTTTACTCATAACTACATGTCCTTTTAGGCATGCTCTATCATCCTTCCTTTATCCATTTTGCAGATTGAGTCATGTTTTGAGGTCTCGAGTCAAATCAAATGTCACTTCTCTGCTTAAAATCTTTCAGGGTCTTGAGGCGCCTGGATGGCTCAGTCGGTTAAGCGTCCGACTTCGGCTCAGGTCATGATCTCGCGGTCCTTGAGTTCGAGCCCCGCGTCGGGGCTCTTTGCTGACAGCTCAGAGCCTGGAGCCTGTTTCAGATTCTGTGTCTCCCTCTCTCTGACCCTCCCCCGTTCATGCTCTGTCTCTCTCTGTCTCAAAAATAAATAAACGTTAAAAAAAAAACCTTTCAGGGTCTTACTGTCACCTGCTAGACTTCAAGACCTGACACTGTCAAACTGCTAGGACTCACTAACCATTGTCTTACATTTTTCCTTAAGGTCTTCTTTCCAGCTTAAGTTTACCTCTTAATTCATGCAAATGAAACCTGAAAACACCCCTCAGGTGATAGTGACTGCCCTGACAAGTCCTCCTGCTGACCCAGACCACTCATACATTTTGAGCTGAACCCCTGACTCATGCCTGCACAGACGGACCATGGAGTGACCTCTGGAATGACCTACAATTACCTTTACCTCATTATAATACTAAAAGCTCTGCCCCAGGAAGAGACCCAGCCTCATTTACATAACATACTATATATATATATATATATATATATATGTATGTATATATATATACATATATATATGAATGTTTCCTTAAGGCACATATGTGACCTTATACCTGCCTCTACATACAATGACAAGGCTTCCCTTTTTAAATATTCATCGAAACTCGAAGCAAAAGGAACCCTTTCACCCTTTCTTGGGGAGCCACAGCTTTGGGAACTATTTCCCTGATCTCCTTATTTGCTGCAAATAAAGTTTTCTTTGTGCAACAGCTCACCTGGTGCAGTTGCTGTGACTCATGAAGAAGCCAACTCATGTTAGTTCATATTCCCACTGCACTTTGGATAAAATCTAACACCATATACACGTTGTTTGAGGTGTAGTGGGACACACAGGTAGGTGCATGCTTATTCATGTAAACAAGTATTCACATATGCATGTACATATTCATCCCGGCCATCATATCCACACACCAAGGTAACCTTGGGTCAGGGATGGGTCAGATACCCATCAGAGTTTGACACACCCAATTCAAAGTATAGTGCCTGGTATGTAACTGGTGTCCACAAATATTTTTTGAATAATAGATTAATGAAGGAAGTTTATTTAATATCAGACTAAGCTTTATTGAATGAGAGATGATTACAAATGTTAGCATCAGCTTTAGAAGATAATATGGAAGACATCTTTTTTAAGTATGATACAGACTCCAGAACGAGGCAACCTGGATTTGAAGCTCAGATTTCTCAGTTATTATCTGTGAGACCCTAATTAAGTTAATTAACTTCTCTGAGCCTTAGTTTCTTACTTATAAAATAGTGATAATAAGATGACCTATTTCTTTTGGTTGTTATAAGGGTTATAATAGATTTATTTATTTATAATAGATTTATTTATATACATTAAGTGCTTCAAAAATATCTGCTACATAGTATTTTCCAGTATTACAATTTTCTTTCTTCCTATTTCTATCTATCTATCTATCTATCTATCTATCATCTATCTATCTAATCTATCTCTGCTCTCTACTTGGTATAGCAATGATTGTAGGGCACCTGGGTGGCTCAGTTGGTTAAGCAACTGACTCTTGATTTTGGCTCAGGTCATGATCTTATGGTTCTTGAGATCGAGCCCCACATTGGGCTTTGTGCTGACACTGTGAAGCCCCTTGGGGTTCTCTCTCTCTGTCCCTTCCTTGCTTGCACTCTCTCTCTCTCTCTCAACATAAATAAATAAACTTAAAAAAAAAGAAATGATTGCAACATTCCTGGCAGGTAGTTTTGCCAAGGCTAGTGATGGGGAAAGCTCTTCCTGAAATCTTGAGCTACTTCTAACTCAATTCACAATGATTTTTTGTAGGATTGCTTCTTTATTAGCATGTAACACTATGCTAATAGTGACTCTGCTAATGCTAACTCCATGCTGTTTCTGGATCCCTGTTCCAACGTGGTCCAGGTTCTCCCACACTAACAAGCAATTCTCAGACACAAAATGGATGTTCTGACAATTTAACTCAATTCTGACACCATCAACCTGGAGGTGATAGCATCAGATTCCACTGGTTAAGGGCTCAGTCCCCCAGGACTGTACCCCTCCCCACCTCCCCAGAAGCCAGTAGCTAGTCCAGATTGTTCCCTGTACTTCTGACCCACCAGCCATAAGTCAGAAGTTCCCACAACCGCTTCCTTGGGTTTGATTAATTTGGGAGAGTGACTTACAGAGTGAGATAAACACTGTACTTACTAGATTACTGGCTTATTATAAAAGGCTGTAACTCAGGAACAGCCAGATGGAAGGGGTGCATAGTTCTGAGGTAGCTTGGGGCAGACTGAGGACAAACTGCAAGCTAGCAACAACCCCCACCCCCACTCCCCAGGTGGGATGTGTGTGATATTCCTCAGGCACTCCTGGCTGCTCAAGGACAAAGGAAAGGAAAGAAAACAAATGGCTGATAGTGTTCACAGTCATGCAGGACATGAGTCTCCATCAGTTTGCAAATATCTTAGTAAATTACAAGAAAAAGGCAATCTCCAGAAACCTATAGACTCAGTTTCCTGGAACCCCAACATCACCCCTCAGTGATATGGGGAGCAAAGGCATTCTTAGATGTGGTCCAAAAGTCACAGGTTATTAACACAACAAAAGATATCCTTAGGACCTTTCTTACTCAGAAACCGACAAGGAGTGAGAGCTCTGTGTAAGAGACAACGAAGACCAAATATGTATTTTTTATTATAAATCACAATATCACAGTAATAATCAATGATATCTCACATTTTACCATTTACAGTGTGTTTTCATAAATATCTCATTTGATCCTGAGGATAGCCATGTAGGAGAAAGGTGGAGAGGTGATCAGTGTTTCAATTTTACCAATGCAGAAACTGAAACTAGGAGATTTGCTCCTTGTCATGCAGTTGCTAGGTAACCCAGGACTCCACTACAAAAAATCTCCAGCAGGGGCTGCTTGTCCCCTGAACAGGCATAAAACCATCCACTGGGGCCAGAACAAAATATTTGAATGTTTTTCTGTGTTTATCTTTTTCTCATTCTTTAAAATTATCTATGTTTTTTGTTTGCTTATAACATAAAATATTAGGATGATTGTACAAATCTATTACTTATAAATTATATATATGTATTATATGATGAAATTAAAATTCAAACTTTTTATTAAAGTATACATTCAGAAAAGTATAAATATCCTAAGTGCACAACTCAACAAAATTTTCAGTGATAACACAACCAGGTAAGCAGCCCCCCCACCCTAAGTAAGAAACAGAATATTAGCATGACACAGACCTCCCTCCTGCTCCCTTTCAGTTACTACCATCCTGTCCTCAGTTCAAGTATAACCGCTGCCCTGACCTCTACGGTATAGGTTTGCTTTGCCAGTTTCTGTAGGTTATATAAATTGATGAGGGAGCATAAGGCAAGCTGACACCCTGCAATCCCCCCCCCCCCCAGGTGGGATGTGTGTCACATTCCTCAGGCACTCCTGGCTACCCAAGAAAAAAGGAAAGCAAAGAAATGGCTAACTGATAGAGATCACAGTCATACAGGACATGAGTCTCCATCAGTTTGCAAATATCTTAGTAAATTACAAGAAAAAGGCAATCTTATCAATAGACTTATCTCCAGAAACCTATAGATTCAATTTCCTGGAGCCCCTAATGTCACCCTCCCCTCCACAGTGATGTGGGGAACAAAGCCAAGAAGGAAATGGCAGGTAAAATTAAATTCCTTTATAATCTGCAGCCTATTGGCAAATACTTGAGGCAAATACAGATAGTAACATTTTTCTTACTTCTTAATGTTAATGTTAATAGCTTATTAGAGAGAAAACAACCTTAACTTGAAAATAGCAAGTCCTCTCTTAGGAATCCTCTTTGATATATGAAAGTCCGGGAGGCCTCCCTTTGCCTTTACCTCCCCCAACTCCATAGTTACTCCTCACAACCCCAGTGTAGCTCTTCCTGCCCATGGGTCCTATCGACATGCTTTAATAAAATAACCTTTTTGCACCGACAGTGCCTTGGCCATCAGCTCCAAATCCCCACCACTCTGAAACCCCACCATAAATGATACAAATGGAACCTTACAGTATGTTTTATGTTGAACCATGAAGTTTGTCAATATTCTAGTTGTTGACCACCATAAAGGCAACTTCATAGAGTTCACTCTAGTGTTTTTGCATGTCTATTTACTCTCCTCCACTTAATTTATATTTAAGAGAGTCATCCATGTATATCATTCACACACATTGTAACCAAACCAACCTGAGTTCCTTAGTGAGTCAGAAACTGCACCAGTTTGAGTTGTCACACAAAGAAAACTATTTTTTTTTAATTTTTTTTTCAACGCTTTTTATTTGTTTTTGGGACAGAGAGAGACAGAGCATGAACGGGGGAGGGGCAGAGAGAGAGGGAGACACAGAATCAGAAACAGGCTCCAGGCTCCGAGCCATCAGCCCAGAGCCTGACTCCGGGCTCAAACTCACGGACCGCAAGATCGTGACCTGGCTGAAGTCGGACGCTTAACCGACTGCGCCACCCAGGCGCCCCAAGAAAACTTTTATTTGCAGCAAATAAGAAGATCAGGGAATGGCTTCCAAAGCAATGACTCCCCAAGAGAGGGTGAATGGGCTCCTTTTGTTTAGACTTAGGATAAATATTTAAAAAGGGAAACCTTGTCATTGTATATATAGGTGGGCATAAGGTCACACATGTGCCTTAAGGAACTGTGCCTATACATATATTTTATGCTATGTAAATGTGTAGCAGTGACTGACACACAGTTGGGACACCAAGGCTTTTCCTTCCAGGAAGCAGCTTTTTTTTTTTTTTTTTTTTTTTTTTTTTTGTGCCAGCACGCGTTTAGTGGGCTTAGACGCAAAAGGCTGAACCCTGAGCGAACCGGATGGGAGGGGGGGGGGGGGTTGCCTTTCGTACAATTTTTGCTCCTTTATCTCCTATATATGGTAACAAATAGTCTGAATGGGCTGTCTATGTTACAGAATCGTGAGGAATCTCATGCACGTGCACATAGCCAAGTTGCCTTCTCTTGTCTTGAGCAGTTCACCACATGCCTTAGGGAGGGGCTTTACTACATTCCCCCCTTTGATGCACAGACCTCCTATTTTGGGTCAAAGAGCATCATCTTGGTTTAGAGGTTTATATTTCATATATATTATATATCATATATTTCATATATTTTATATGTCACATGCATGGCCATTTTCCTTTCTACCATTACCTCAATGAGGCTGGAGATGATGTTATAACCAGGGGAGCTAGGCAAGGTAGGATTAAGCAAACTCCCAAAATCAAGAGGGTAATACCTATGAGGGTTTTGAATCTCCCATTGGCAGTTAGAATAGGTGGTCTTGTGTCTGCAGGGCCCCAGGACTTTTCTTTGGCATGAGAAGTGGGTACGGTATGGTAAGGTCCAAGTGACTCCCTGGCCTGACCTGGTTTATGCAAACACATGAGTCACATGATGAGGAATTTAGGTCTACAGAAGGGGTCCGGATTAGAAGCAGCCAATACCAATGAAGCATCCTATCCACAAAAGGAAGGTGAGCACTAACAGAAACCTCTCAACACACTCCCAGCCAGCTGGGGCAGCCTCTGCCAATCCTATGGTGAAGAGTAGAGGAAGAATCACAATAACAGCAAGGGACAAGCGGTGACAGTGTATCACAGTAAGGAAACAGATTTACAAATAAGGACAGTCTTTTGTTTCATCGGACGGTTGATTCCTCAAGCTTCTGCTGTGCATAGATTAGTCAGCTTCCAGAGTGACTAAAGCAGGGCTGCAGTCTCCCAGAACCTCTGGAGTTGTAGATTGCTTCTTATGGTTTGGTCAGCTTGCACAGCGTTGATGGATCAGTAACACACTCCCAATTTCAAGATGCTGGCTTCATACTGCTGTGGTGAATCTGGTGATCACCTCGGCCACCTTGACTGCAGTAGGGGTGGACAAAATGACACTGAACGGGCCCCTCCTGAAGGGTTTTAGGGTTTGGACATTCCACTTCTTCACCCATACAGCATCTCCTGTATAATAAAGGAGTGAGTGTCTGTGGTCAGACTCACAGGTAGTCCCTCCCTAACCCAATGGTGTAAGGTGGTTAGGGTAGAGCCAAGGGTCTGCATCTGTTGCCTTAGGGTTAGATTGCTTATCTCATTTAGACCCCCCCTTATACCCTTGCTAATGGGGGGAAGGTGCCCATACAGGATTTAATCAGGGGAGAACCTGTCTGCTTAGTGTGGCTACACCTGATTCTTGATAAGGCGATTGGCAACACCTGGTCCCAGTGTAGGTGGGTCTCCTGACATAGTTTACTGAATTACAGCTTCAGGGTTCAGTTCATTCATTCCACCTTCCTGGAGCTCTGGGGAGCTCTGGGGTCAATATGCTATCTGTAATTTCCAGATGATCTTAAACCCCTTTGCCACCAGCTGCACCACCTCAGCCATGAACACTGGCCTGTTATCTGATCCCATAGTTATAGGGATCCCAAATCAAGAAATGAGTTCAGGCCCCTTCTTGTGCCTTTCCTGTGCAAGTAGGGAAGGCTTTCACCTGGCCTGAGAAATTACACACAAAGACCAACAGATATTTACAGCCTCGGACCCAGGGAAGCTCAGTGAAGTCCACTATCATACTTTCAAATGGGGCTCCCCTGACACTCTGCACCCCAGGGGCGACCATGGGTCCCTGACGTGGGTTATTCCAGGCACACATTTCACATTGGTGGCATACTGCTTGAGCTATGCTGGAGTCGAGGGATGTAGAAATATCGGCTCAATGTAGTCTCGAGAGTTGTCCAGTCAATATGGGTTTCCTAATGAAACTGCTTGACAAAAGCTGGAGCCAGGGCCTCAGGAATCGCTACTCGGCCATCTCCAAATTTCCATCATCCACCTGAGAAGTAGCTCCATTTTCAGTCTTAAACTAGGTATTCTCATGTTGTAAGTAATTAGGGTCCCATTCTGCCAGTGGACTAGGGAACAGTGCAGCAGAAGCCACTGATTCTGCTGTTCCCTTGGAGGCCACAGGCTTTGCCTCTTGGTCTGCCTTATGGGTTCCTTGTGCAGCTGAGGTGTCTCCCCTTTGATGTCCCCAACAATGCATGACTGCCACCCTTTTAGAGGCCCACACAGCATATAAGAGTTCGAGGATTTCCTTACCATACTTTATGTCTTTTCCTCCTGAGTTTATTAGACCCTTCTCTTTATATAAAGTCCCATGTATGTGGAGGGTGGTGAAGACATACTTAGAGTCTGTGTATATATTAACATGTATCCCTGCTGCCAGTGGGAGGGCTCGAATTAGTGTGATGAGCTCTGCCTTCTGCGCCAAAATCCCCTTTGACATGGCTTTGGCCTCAATGATAGAATTCAGGGTCACCACAGAGTATCCTGCAAGGTGTTCCACCTCTTTCACAAAACTGCCACTGTCTGTGAAATACTCAGTGTCACAGTCCTTGAAGAGCTGGTCCCTCAAATCTAGTTGGCTGGAGAATACCTCATCCATGACTTCAATGCAGTCATGATCTGTTTGACCTGGCCCAAAAGAGAGTAGGGTTGCAGGGTTCAGGGTCAGCACTATTTCTAGGTGAATGTGCAGGTTCTCACATAGCATTTTTTGATATCTGATCATCTGGGCATTAGTTAGCCAATATTGTCCCTTGTTAATTAATTAATTATTATGTTAATACTGAATTATTAATGTTAATACTGAATTATTAATGTTAATACTGAATTATTAATGTTAATACTGAATGTGGCACTCGGACTGTCAATTCTTGTCCCATAGTTAATTTCTCAGCCTCAGTCTCTAAGAGAGCCATGGCTGCAAGTGCCCATAGGCAGGATAGCCAGCCTTGGGCAACAGAGTCAAGCTGCTTGAAGAGATGCCATGACCCCAATGGGAGATGCCATTACCCCAACGTCTGGGTTAGGACTCCCGCTGTGATGCCAGTACTTTCATGAATGTACAAGATGAAGGGCTTGGACATGTCTGGGGGCCCCAGACCAGGTGAGGGCCTGTTTGTTCTCTTTACAGGCCCTTTGCTGTACTTACTCCCATCACAGAGGTTCCCACTCTCTCCCACTTTGTGGGGGGGGGGAGGCAAAACCCCATAAAGGGGTTTTGTCAAGACCAAGAAGTTAGGTATCCATATTCTACAGAAAACTGTGGCCCGAGAAACTCCCAAGCCTGACGTCACATTGATGAGACTGGGATAGAACAAATGGCCTGTTTTCCCTCTGGGCCAGGTTGGCGCTGCCCCTGGGAGAGGTGAAAGCCAAGGTACTTGACTTTCTTTTGACAGATTTGGGCCTTTTTCCTTGAGAACTTATAGCCAGTTTCCCATAGGAGGGTAAGGAGCTGCCGAGTTCCTCCCATGCAGTCCTCCTGAGACCTTCAAGCTGCAGTAAGTCATCTACATACTGAAGCAGGACACAGTCATGTTGATCTGCTGGGAAAGCTCTTAGGTCTGAGGCTAATGCAGTGCTGAAAATGGGGAGTTTTTAAAACCTTGAGTTTTTAAATCTGGTCCAAGTCAACTGGCCCTCATCACCATTTTCAGGATCCTCCCACTGGAAGGCAAAGATTGGTTGACTCTGGGGGGGGCCAGGTAGATGCAGAAGGTGTAGATTCTAGGCATGTGAAGAAGGCAGCTTCCACAGGGGTGAGACCCAAGAGAGTGTATGGGTTCAGGACAACCAGTGCAGGGTGACAGCAGCCTGATTTGCTGCACGCAGATCTTGGACTGGCCAATAGTCATTGGTGCCCAGCTTGTGGACTGGTAGGAGAGGCGTGTTCCAAGATGAGGGACAGGGTTGGAGGATCCCATATTTTAGAAGTCTCTCCAGGTACTACTGTATCCCCATCTGTGCCTTACAAGGGATGAAATATTGTTTTTGGTGGATGGGCTCTGCCCATGGCTTTAGTTCTACAATTATTGGATATAGGTTCCAGGCCAGTCCTGGTGGGTTGTCCTCAGCCCATACCCCCAGTACTCTGAAGGGCAGCTCAGGTCCCTGTTTTGGCTCCTCCGTGAGACTGTAGAGGCTCCATTCTTCCCCTTGGGGAATCGTGAGAGTCATAATCTTTGTTTCCAGCTTCTGTAGGGTCAGAGCAGCTTGTCTGCAGGAGATGAAAGTAATCTGAACCTCCAGCTCCTCAACAGGTCCCAACCCATTAAAGCCACGGGGCAGTCGGGGAGGTACAGGAAATCTTGGATGACTTCATGACAGCCTAAATTGCATTGCTACAGCAGCAGGAAGGGATGGTGTGTCCGATTGTCTGTGGTCCCCACATGTTTATCTGTGTGAGAGGGGGCCCACGGGTTGGTTCACCACCAAGTGTTTTGCCCCAGTATCTACCATGAAGTTGAACGTGGCTCCCCACATTCATTCAAACCATAGGCTCTTGGGGGCCTAACAAAATAAACCTGGTCTGTCCTAGTCCTCCTCATGGTCCTCCATGGCAACTAGCCCCACAAAATCATCTTTGGGGGCCCTATGACGCCATGATGATGGTTGGTACTGGCCCTGGACCACACAGGTCCTTCTGCTTGGGGCCCTGCTGAGAATTACCCAGCTGCAGGGGACACTCATTTTTCCATTGACTGTCCTGATGACAGTGAGCACACTGGTTCTGTCGTAACTTTGGTCCTATGTGAGATGATCCTCCTTGCCATTCCCCTCTTTGCCCCGACCTCATCTCTGTGAGGCACCTTTCTGGGAGCGTTTCAACTGCTCCACCAAGGCAACAGCTAACATGTCTGCCTTTTTCTGCATCTTCTGGCCTTCTTCCCTTTGCGCCGCCTGGTCATGGTTGACAAACACCTTAGTTGCAACTTCCAGCAACTGACTGGCATTCATACCAGCAAAACCTTCTAGCTTTTGAAGCTTGCCCTGGATGTCCCCTTGGGCCTGACCTATGAAAGCTGCACTGACCATCTGCTGGTTAATGGGCACTTCTGGATCAAAAGGGGTGTAGAGATGAAATGTCTCACATAGTCTCTCATAGAACTGGCTTGGGCTCTCCTTGGATTCCTGGAGCACTTCTGATGTTTTACTTATATTTATGGCCTTTCCCCCCACCCTTCTTTCATGCCATTCAGAAGGGCTTCTTGATACCATTAAGTCCTTGCAAGCCCTCCATCTACACTTGAGTCATTTGGGTCCCATTTGGGGTCCTCCCCAGGGAAGTGAGCCCGAGTATAAGCTTGGTGTCTAGTGTCCCAATGGGACAATTCTGTAACCATTTTAGGGCTGCCTGGGTAATTCGGTGATGCTCCTCTGTGTCAAAGAGGGTCAAGAGGAATTGGCAGCAGTCTGTCCAGGTAGGTTTATGGGTTTGAATTATGGACTGCATTAGTTGAATAATAGCCTGGGGCTTCTCCATATAGGAGGGAGTATGGTGCTTCCAATTTAGGAGGTCTGTGGTGATAAAAGGTTGGTATACAAAAACACACTGGCCTCCTTGGATTTGGCCTTCTTGATCATAATAGACGAGTCCCCCAGTTTCCCTCAGTGGTATCTGTAGGGCTCCCAAGTGTTGCTGCAGGGAGGGACTGTCTCCACTGACCTGATCTTTTAATCACCTTCGAGGAGAGGTGTATGGAGTTAGGACTGGTGATCCGGGTGAGACGGTCCATCTGGAGAGGCCAGTGGTGCTAGAGGTGGCAAGGCTTTGGGACTAGGGGTAGGCTCTGATGGGGTTTTGGCAGCTGGAGAGGTTGGAGACACAGATGGCAGTAAGGGGTACAGTGGGGCATATGGTAGTGGGGTTTCCTCAGGCTCTCCTGAAAGTATGGTTTTTCAGTTTTTGGCTGGCATTTGGAGGAAGCCATGACATGAGGCATCATAAGTTTACAGTTCTCCTCAACACGGACTTTTAGCCAAGGCAGCTGGGATAGGAGGACCAGGCCTTGCCAACAATGTAAGGAAATTGGTCAAGGTGGTCTGGATCCCCTACAACAACCCTGAACACTTGGCCAACTAGTTCCTTATCAAGTGAGCCCTTGGAGGGCCAGCCCACCCGAAACAATGTTTAATCAATTTCACAGAAAGTCTGGAACTTTCTGGGAGTTAATTTCACACCATAATCTTGTGAATATCCCTTTATGAAATTCCTCTACATACACTCTAGGGGAGCCGGTTTACTCTGCTTTCCACCCATTTCCTGCCCCTAACTGACAACTTTCATGCACAAGAGAGGAAAAAGGGGGAAGGGAGGGACTGATTTGTTGAGGATGCACACTTGCTTCCTCCGTTTCCAGTCGCTCTCCTCTCAGAGATATTTCAGGTGCCTCTTAGCATTGGCAGGTTGACTATCAAGCCCTGACCTGGATCAGATTCCTGAGAAGTCTGATGCCACCCTAAGCCATATGAGGTCGCCACAGAACCATGGATGGGGACTCTACACTTGCTTCAACCCATTGGTCAGGGGGAACCATTCTGCTGTCCATCTCATTCACACAAAGCCACACAGTGACTCCAAACCTCTGCCCAGTTCTCAGAGCCTTGGAATTGGGGTTTTGTTCCTTATGGAACTACTCAGGTGACTCTAGGAGGTGATCAGGCTCACATTATGCCTTCTAGGGGCATAAGAACAAACCCGGGTTCTTACCAGTCTGATGGGAAGTGCTCCCTGAGCTGGTTCCTGGGCCTCACCCAGTTCTTTTGTGCATCCAGGGCCCTCACCCTGGCATGCCAGAAGGGGATAGTCTCCTATGGATTAAGTGGCCTGCTGCCTCCAGGTGAGGTCTCCTCTCCTGGTGCTCCAAGGTTCATAGCCTGGAGACAGGGAGGTGAAACATTATCTTTGCCTCTGGGGAGAGCTTTCATGAAATGTAGTGGTGAGTCACACACAGAGAGTGAGGACACTGAGGTTCTTTTTTTGAGGAAGCCACTTTATTTGTGCCAGCACGGGCTCAGTGGGCTAAGACCCAAAAGGATGAGCCCCAAGTGCAGCGGGGGGGGGGGGGGGGCGGGGGGAGGTGGTTCCCTTTTGTACCATTTTTCACCTTGTCTCCCATATATGGTAACATTCATTCTGAATGGGCAGTCTATGTTACAGAGTCATGAGGAATCTTAGGCATGCACACATAGCCAGGTTGGCTTCCCTTGTCTTGAGGTTTTCACCACATTTCTTAGGGAGGGGCTCTACCACAAATGAGGCTGGAACAGAGATTTTAGCATAATAATGAGGTAAAGGTAATGTTAGGTCATTCCAGAGGTCACTCCATGGTACATCTGTGCAGGCATGAGTCAGGGGTTCAGCTCAAAATGTCTGGCTGGTCTGGGTCAGCAGAAGGTCTTGTCAGGGCAGCCACCATCACCTGAAGAGTGTTTTCTGGTTTCATTTGCCTGAGTCAAGAGGTAAGCTAGAAAGAAGAGTTAAGGAAAAATGTAAGGCAATGGTTAGTGAGTACAAGTAGGTAGGAAGTAAGTGTAATGTCTTGGGGTCCAACTGGTGATATCACTGTATGCTTGAAAGGAATCTAGTCAAAGCTCCCCTCACCCCCCAGGAAAGCTTACAGACAAAATTCACAGCTGCCTGTACTTGACCCTAATCCTACATTTTTCTCGGTCACAGGGCCCTACATTTTCAGAAAATAGTCCCCAAGAAGAAAACATGTTCTTCTCTAGCCTGACCACAACTCACATCCCAGAGGAACCCCGCACAGAATCCTGCTGAGAAACATGCCACCTGTGGCTCCACCTGGCCAAGAGTCCACACCCTCCCCACACCCCCATGAGAACAGATGCAACACTCTCAGACCCTTAAGAAAATAAGAAATTAAGTTAAAAGCCCAGCTGAACAGAGGATCAGGGCCAACATCTCTCTTGATGTCTGGACCCTTTCCTCCCTTGGAGAGTGAATAAACTTTCTCCTGCTTGTCACTCTACTCTTCACAATTCTTTGCTGCCCAATTCACTGGCCACTATAATAATGTTGTTCTAGTATATGAATATTTTACAGGAGGGTAGGAGAGACACTGGTCCTTGTCTCACAGATCCAAAGAATGAATCTTGAGGACAAAAGAGAATGAGTAAGTTGATAGAGTTTATCTAGGGAAAGTACAAAGCTCTTGAGGGTGAGTGGGTTCTCTACTGGGTTGCCACCAAGGATTTTTGTCCCTGGCTTTTTATTGAGACCTATCAGGAACTGTATGAGAAATAAGCCCACTGACCCAATCAAAGGAGGGACACAGAGACCCAGAGCACAGTAAAGCAAGGCTTTAATCAACATTCTTGCAAGAGTGGGTGTCTGAGGAACAGGCACACCCAAGGCAGTTACACCAGGCAGTTTATCTCCTAGAATGCAAGTCCCTCCTCTGGTTCCTCATTGGCTGAGTACTACAGAGGTTACAGCCTTACCCAGAGTTGCCTATGCCTATGTAAGGCAAAAAGTAGTCTGATTGGAACAAATGTACATTTCCTGACATGCCCCAGACTTTCGGTCCCTCCTTTGTTCTTTGGTGCATGCCCATTGCAAAGCCTGCAAAAATAAATATGCAAAATGGAGGGGGAAGAAGAAGCAGGAAGTGATGTGTCTAAGGGTTTGGGACTCCACTATGGGGTGGGGGTTGTTCATACATATTTCCAATAGGTTGTAAACCTATTGTTAACTAGACAGCACAGCTTTTATTTAGTATTTCTGAAAATGAATCATCTCATTTACTTGTCACAGCTTAACAACAATTTGTGAGATTCTATTCATGGCAGCTAGCATGGACAGGTCTGGAATGCATTTGTCCTTTTTCTTCCCAAACCCACCTGCATCTACAGCCAGGGACTGTGGGGGCAGGGCGCAGTGGACACGCTGAGGAATAGGAGGGCCAAAGCCAGCCACTTTGGTGGGCCTTGAAGTCTAGGGCATGGCCCGGGTGGAGCCACCACAGCTGCAGTCAGCATCGCTGGGTGTCCCTTATCTATCCCTGCCTACCGTTAGCCCTTTCCCTATTCAAATATACCAAAATTTGTGTATTCATTGATTATAATTTCAGTAGTTTCTGATATTTGGCTATTATGACTAATACTAGAATGAACATTCTAATATCTGACTTTTAGGGATCATATGTGGATATTGACCAGCCAAAGATAAAACTGCAAGCTGCAGAATAAAAGGTGTACATTTATTTGGGTCTCAGTGTTGCAGGATTTTTTTTACCTCAATACTCAGGATTCATTGCCTTGCCACTTCAAAGAATGAAAAGGTAGACACAAAATGAACAGCAGGCAAAAGTTTATTAGAGGATAATATTAGAAAGAATAATATAAAAGTTTTCTTTGCAGAAAGGGGGTATTAGAAAGTGAATACCACCCCCCACCCTGACTATAGGCAAGGGTCTTTGTTTTATACAGTTCTGGTCGACACCGCCCCCCCCTCCCAGCCTCCTGTTTCTTGTTCTTTCTCAGGTTCTACCCTTATTGACTTGATAACTCTAGGTGCTGGGTTGTCCATTCTTTATTGGCTTGACTCCATTGTGTGAGGAGTCAGGCTATGGTCCTACTGCCCTCGTATAATGTAAGTTTTATGATATACTTAGGTATTTTGATTGCAAAATTCCTGAGGGGAACCTGAGGGGGAGTAGGTGGTGTCTGTTACATTCTTAAGAGGGACCTTACACCCAAGAGAGTTTGCTGTGGTCAGATGCTCCCAGCATTTTTCCAAGATGTGTTTTCCCCCCATCCAGGGACCTCAGGTTCCTAACCTTTCCCTCTCTTCCTGTCTTATCCTATGTTTCCTATCATATTAAGGATTGCAGTCTGGAAGAGATAGAGTGGACTGAAATGGAGTGTGCTCTGGAAAGACAAAGGAGGTTAGGGCTTTCAAAGAGGAAAGAGAGAATTTACCTACATTGTTTTCAGCAAAATATGATTAGTGCTGGTTTATACAGTTACCCTAATCTATGCGTGATTGGTTGCTAGGGTTAGTGCTGGGCAGAAAGTTCATTTTTGTCCATTCTAACATGCAACAGATGCCTTGGCTTTTAGCTGAGTTCAGCAACAATTGTGAGAATTTGAGACAGGAGATACACATAAATCCCACCTCCTCAGTGTGCTCCCAGCTCCATTTGAAATATCCCTCTTAGCAATGTTTACTCCATGTTATTCTTTCCCTTAGAACAGGGTGTATGCCTAGGAGAGGAGTTGTTTCATCATTGGCTACTCACAAACTCAGCTTCAGTAATCACTACCAAAGAGATTTCCAAAGTGGCTTCACCAATTTGCACTCCTGATGTGGGAAACAAAGGCAGAAAGAAATCAGGATAAAATTAAATTTCCTTATAACTTGCAGCCAGTTGACAAGTACTTAAGACAGGAAGATTATAGCACTCCTCCAGGAACTCCATACTGTCTTAATGTTAGTGCTTTGTTAGAGGGAAAAACAACCTTAGCTTGACAATAGCTAGTCTCCAGGATCCTGCAAATCTTGAACATATAAAAGTCCTTTTGGAAACTTACCTGTCTTTACTTTCCCCAACTCCCAAGTATATAATCAGCCACTCCTCACAATCCTGAGGCAGCTCCTCTGCCCATGGGTCCTGTCTCTGTGCTTTAATAAAACCACCTTTCTGTACTGAAGACGTCAGCTCTGAATCCTAACACAGCACTTCAGACCACATCACTCCCACAACTTCACCAACCATTGTTTTAATTCCAGCCATTCCAGTGGGTTGTGGTATTCCACTGAGGTTTTAATTTGTATTTCTCTGGTGAGTAGTGAGGCTGAACACCATCTTCATATGTTTATAGGTCATGCACAAATATTTTTTTATTATTAGGGAGTGCAACATAAAAGTTTCAAGACTCAGGAAGACTAGGATATCTCCTTGAATAGTTTGGACTACTGTTTCCTCAGACCACTGTAGGGGAGGATGTTCCCACCTGTCTCCAGTGCTGTGACAGAAAAAGGAGGCAAGGAGCAGAGGGGAGATGAAGACTTCCACTTCTCATCTTTGCCAGGGTCTACCCTGTGTTTGAGCAAAAACTTGTTCTGTATACAACACCCAGTTTTCTGCACCTGAGTTGCATGTTCCTAGGACTCTGGGAAAAATGTCTCTTCAGTGATTGGTTGGAAAAAGCTGTTTTCCCTATATTTAGAGCAACCTGTAAGTGATTCAAATGCTAGAGTAGATGGGACTTAAAAATGATAAAGGAAATTCTCAACTTTCAAAATTTGCTGGTCCTGTTCTTGGGACCCCAGGGAAGCTATACCTTAACATTTACAAAGGTCAAAATGACTTGACAAAACCTCAAAGCTTGGACTCTATTTGTGCCCCAAGCACACATTATACTCTGCATCTTAAAACAAACAAAAAATAAAAACAAAAAGGAGAATTCCAAAAATAAAGATAAGAAAAACAAAAAAAACCCCTCATATCAGATTAAAGTCTGACTAACCATCAAATTAAAGTCAAGTCTTGCACATACTAAAAACATAAGATAAAGTCTATAGCTTTCTGGAATGTTCCTTGTCATGATGATTTGTAACTGTGTAAAAAATGTGTATATAACCTTGTACCAAATGTTCCTTCCCCAGAGCACTCTTCTTTGTGAAGATTGTGTGTCCCGTGCAGCTATCCCTTTTCTTTACCCAAAATATTTTTATTAATATGGCAGGTGATGTTTTATTTTGTTTTGTTTTGTTTTGTTTTAGTTTGAGGCAGAGAGAAAGAGAGAGAGAGAGAGAGAGAGAGAGAATTGGCAGGGGAGGGACAGAAGGATAGAGAGAGAGAATCTTAATCAGGCTCCACACTCAGTGCATATCCCACATGGGGCTCGATCCCACGACCCTGGGATCATGACCTGAGCCAAAATGTGGAGTCAGACATTCAGGCACCTCCTGGGAAGCTATCCTAACTAGAGGTCAAATAAAACTCTTTTCCTTTCTCTTTAAAATTTTAAAAAAGCTTTGTTCAATTTACTGTTGATATAAGATTTTAAAAAATCTAATCAATAAATTAAGAATGAAATGCCTTTTGTAGCAACATGGATGGAACTGGAGAGTGTTATGCTAAGTGAAATAAGTCACACAGAGAAAGACAGATACCATATGTTTTCACTCTTGTGTGGATCTTGAGAAACTTAACAGAAGACCATGGGGGAGGGTAAGGAAAAAAAAAGTTAGAGAGGGAGGGAGCCAAACAATAAGAGACTCTTGAAAACAGAACAAACTGAAGGTTGATGGGGGGTGGGAGGGAGGGGAAAGTGGGTGATGGGCATTGAGGAGGGCACCTGTTGGGATGAGCACTGGGTGTTGTATGGAAACCAATTTGGCAATAAATTTCATATTAAAAAATAAATAAAAAATAAAAATCTAATCAATAAATGTCCTATTTACCTTGGCTAGTCATTTGGTCTCTTCTTGCATACTTTCAGTGATGAAGAACTCACTACTGCGCAAGCAGCCCATTTCATTGCTGGGCCATTTGATTCCTGTTACCAGCAGAAACCTGTATTCCTGTATCATGTGTCACGTATCATGTAGTGTGTCCAGAGTGATACTCCAGAGGCCACTGCCTGCAGGCCTTCCTTGCACTTGCCCCCAATCCCTAGTTCCCGCATGGCTGGCTTCTCTGTGTCCTTCATGTTTCCACTCAGATGTCACCTATTCAGAGATGCTTTTCCAGACTATCTGACTGAAGAGTGTCTTGTCACCCTGTTTTATTTCCTACATTTTAAATTTTATGCATTTGCCTAGGTGGTTTTTGTCTGTCTCCTGTTTGCATAGACTCTGGGAGGCAGGAACTCTATGCATCTAGGTCACTGTTGTATCTTCAGTGCTTGCAACAATGCTCAGCACTGACAAGGCTCTCAATTATTTTTTTAAAGAAAGAACAGAAGAAATAAGTCTAGGTTTGAATCCCTGCAGTCTGATTCCTGAGCCTATGTCCTGAACCACCATGCCTATTGCCCCCACTCCAGACGTTATTTAACTCTATCTTGCACATTAAGCCTTCCTACTGCTCTATTAGATGCTACATCTCTGCTTTTGCCTGCACCAGCACCTAGCATTGGCCAGTCCCAAGTGCAGCCATCTCTGACATGTGGCCAGGCTTGGTGTGGCCCATGGAAGGCCCAGTGTCTCTGTGGTCAGTAGGTGGTGCTGTTGGGAAGAGAAAAGCAGTCCCTAGGGCTTTTAAAGGAGGGCTGGTTGGTTCTGAGACTGGTTGGGCGTGGGGGAGATGGGGAGCCCTACCAGCCCACCCTCTCTTCTTTTAGCCACCACTAAGTGGTAGGTAAGTGTCCATGGGAGAGAAGGAAAAACAGGAGTGGGTGAGTCCAGACCTGCTGCCTACTGGTCAGGGTGTCCTGATGTTAATGACGGTAGTGGGGACTGGGGGGTGTGCATGAGGATGCCCCCCACCTCTCTGGCTGAGGACCTGACAGTTTGTGCCTGTACAAGGCTAACCTAGGGACCTGCCTGTTGGTCTAGTGTCCCTCACCCAACATACATACGTACACACACAGAATGGAGCTGTGGAGGAAGGCAGGCAGTAGTCACTAAGCCTTCTCGGTACACACATAGTTTTCCAGAGAGTTCTCCCCCTTCCAACCTTGGGGTTTGAATTCCTCCAGAATTCTCATTTGCTTTCCCTCTATGCTCCCACAGCCCCAAGCATCATCTTCTCTACTAACACAGGTACACAGTCAGGGTGACCAACTTGTCTTGGACTAGCCCAATGTCCTGCATGCTGGACACCCCCTCAGTCCCAGGCAAACCATGATGGTTGGTCACCCTAAAAACAAAGCCTCTTTCCTCTCTGACTCAAAGGACATTCTGGTTGGCTGACTCTGAGAGTACCTAAGACTTCAGTGTAGTTGGTCCCATGAAGACAGGCAAAAAGCAGAGTGAGGCTCAAGGGCTGTCATCCAGGACTCTCATGCTGACAGGAGATATAGGTAATTACATATAAGGTAGCTGCAAGTGTGTAATAGACCCCTCGGAACCTGTGCAGGTACACCTGTTGGCTCCTTGACATGGAAGCTTTCCTGGAGGAGGAGAGTTTGAAACCCATGGGCTGAAAGACACAAGCAGAGGGAGAATCCTGGGTAAGAGGGAGAGAGGCAGGTGCAAATGGAAAGGAGGCCACGATGGGTCATCAGGTGCACAAGCACATGGAACAGATGGTCCACCCTGGCCCAGGAGAGAAAGGAGGTCCAGAAGGCAAAGAAGCAAGGAATAAAGGGAGAGGTATTCTCAACCTGGACTGGGAAGATTGGATTTGGAAGTTAGTGAGGAATTTCTGTAAAGTGCCACTCAAGGATGAAGTGTTTGGGCCCCAAAACACATGGGAGGAGTCACGTCCCATCACTTATGTATCCTCCTCCTTTCCTTTAGCATCAAGCCATGATCCACACTGTCCCCAGGGTTCCCAGGTCCCCAGGGCTTCCCAGGGGTGTTCTAGAGGCCAGATTAATGTTCTGTCTCTCGACCTCAGGGTCAGGTCCTCTTATTCTTGCTGTACTGTTAAGGTCCTCTGCCCCTGGGTCCCAATTTTGCTCAGGAGAGTTAGATGAGTTAGATGAGTCTTATGCCAGACAGGTTAGAAGGAGGCCTAGTGCTCACACTTGCTATCACTTTCTAGTTGATCACCTCCAACTCATGGGAATGTGACACATCCAAGGACAGCTCCTGTTATCAGCAAACAGATCTCATAGGAAAGTCCTTAAACCGAACCAAACCCATAGCTTCTATCCATTGGTCCCAACTGTGTCCTTTGGAACATCACAGAAATCCAATCCTTTTCTCATAAAAACACTTAGAATATTGAGAACAGCTCTCCTGCTCCCTCAGGTGTTTTCTAGCCTAAATATATTCCACCAGTTTCTAATATAAAAGTCTTCACATGGGTCCCTCCCACCAGGGCCTCCAGAGCCTGGTACAGTGTCTTGCGCAAAGCAGGTTCTCCATAAATGTCCACTGATGCTTTCTTGACACCACATTTCCTCTTGACTTGTGGAGCCCATAGGTCCACACTTGTCACATACTGAGTTAACTGTGTGAAAACTGAGACCAAATCAAGTTAGAGAAAAGAACAAAAGAACAGTTCACAAAACTGGAAGATTTCAAGCTGAAAGTGGCAAGAAGCACACAAAATGAGTGTGACAGCTCAGTTGCCCAATGAAGTACATTGATCTCTAGTAATGACTGACCACTAGACACCTACATTCCTTTTAGGGGAACAGTGATAAATAAACTTACTTGTTTATAACCAATTGGCTAAGGAAGCTGTAAGGTCATGCTGATATGAGGAAAATTTAAATTCACTTACAGTCAGAGCCCACATTTTGGGGGGAAATCAGGGTAATTGTAAATTTCAGTTATGTGGCTATAGGTGTTTGGTCTTCAAACTATGGCCTCCATTTTTGTTTTTTTCCTTAGTGATTACCAACTAGAACTTCTAAATCCAGACTCTCCTTGGTAATGTGCCTCTCCCTCTTTCTGAAAGCTTCAGCACAGATACAAAGAGGTGGGTCCTAGCTGTCCCATGTCCAGGTCTATGTCATTAGGGTCCTGACCCCAAAGTAATAGTGTGGGTAGGGCCTGGGTCAGAGCTCTGTGAGCATGAGAAAGGTGTGGTGGTTCTCATGGCAGAGTTTGATGAAGGCTTGCTTGTTCTCTCATGTATAATCTGTAGGGTTGTCTCCTTACCATCTACTGAGGCCTCTCATATAATCATAGGGCTGTCCTTTCTTTGATATTGCTGGGCTCTCTGCTTGTCAGCCCCATGCTTCCTCTTGACATCTTAGTGTCCCATCTTGGACTCCAATTGGTGCACGCCTTTAGTGCTGGAGGACAAAGACATTTCTTGGTCTTCACTTAGGCTGGAGAAGTGTCATGAACCTCCCTCAGCCCAGTCAGAGACGTTATTGCTAGGAAGGTTCTCTGGTGCCTCTTTGTAGGTTGTGGCTCTGAGGGAACACAGTCTTATTCCAAAGTTGGAAAATGGAAGAGAAAACTTATTCCAACCAAGTAGAGAGGCAAAAAAAACCGTGTGATTCAGGCATCTGGAGATGTTCAGGGACTTGGGATATCCAGGTTTTGGAGAGGCCCTCTGTGGATTGTGGAAAGAAGCTCTCTAGCCCTGCACAGGGATGCTGCCTGTCTGTTCTCCAGCACCTGGCATAACACGTGGCACTTGGTAGGTGGATGAATAAATGAATGAATGTGCAGACAGCTCCAGAAATCTTTCCTGTGTGCCATAGGCACTTCATGCAAGTAAGAGCTCTGTTCTGGAGTCAAGAAGGACTCCAGTTAGAATCTTGACTTCACCACTTACTTGCTTTTTGAGGCCAGAACAGTTCCCTAATAAAAGGGCAACACATGAACCCTGCTTCCAGGATTCCCTCTGAGAATGTGCACAGGGATCAGGGTCCATTTTTGACATCTGCAGACTCAGGCAGTCCTCAGGGCTTTGTGTTGCTGTTTGAAATCTTTCCCCAAGTTGCCCCATGACCCCTCATCTCTTGACTTAGAAAATCTCTAAGATTAAGAGACCGGGTTGACTCCAGTGCTGCAAGACCCTCAGGTCAGCCAAGCAGCTCTCCATTGGGCACACTCCTATGGGCTGACTCAGAAGAGGGGCCTAGGAGTGTGAGTGAGGGGCTCCTTTAGCTCTCAGGAGACTGGCCTTTGACATAAGCGTCCAAGTTAGACCTTGGGGCACCACTGAGGAAGCATCTATGTATTCTTTCATATGTCTTGCTTCTGCTGGACCCTTTCAGTAAGGGGAAGTGGACTACATGGGGCAGGGAGGTGACCTGGGCTGACTTGGCTCTTCTTAAAACTGGGATCGCAGGGCAGACAATTTCAGTCCTTGACTCTATTTATCTCAGAGGCATGCTTAATTCTTGCTTCTGACAAGGATGCTGTGTTTATAAGGTGTCATGGATTCACTTGGGACCCCTTCTTCCATACAACTCTCCTCATCCCCATCTGAGACCTTTCTTCTGAAGGCAAGTATCAGAGAGGAGAGAACCCATAGTAGCAAGAATTCTGGACATAAAGTTCTGAGGGCAGGTCCCAGGCCCTGTTGGATTCTCCCAGGTGTGAAGTGTGTGTATAGATGAGCCCACGATGTGTTGTGGGGGAGGGTGGAGGAGTCCAGGTGATCCTCTGTCATGGAGCCTCTGTCAACATTGTTGTTCTATGCTTCTGTAAGGTCTCTTTCTCATTCCTACTCCAGATTGTCCATAAAAGGGGGAACAAAATCATCACAAGGATGGCCTGTGATTGGGTGGTGGGAAGGAAAGAGCACACATTAAGTCAGACATCAGCCTTGGGATCAGCTTTATTCTGTATTTTACCTTCACAAGGGAGAAGAAAGCAATGAAGCTGAAGAGAAGACTAGGCTGCACCACACAGACACAAATCACATGTCTAAAGAATGTACGTGAAATTACAGGGCCCAAAGCAGAACAGACATCAAGCACAAAGATCAACCAGGATCCCAGACATCCTATCTCATCTGTCCTGTTTAAATTCAACCATTTACATATGTATTTTTTTTTTATTTTTAAAAGCAGAACTAACATTCCAATGTCCAATAATTTGCTGTTCCTTTTTAGAATGCAGAGACTAAATGATTCAATTTTTTATTTCTGTAGTACCACCAACCTCTTCTCTGTATTCATGGTGGTGGTGGTGGTGGTGATTGTACAAGGTCCATCAAATTTCAGCTTTTTTTGAGGCTTGAGTGAGAGGCTGATACTCTGAATGATGAATGAAAGCATCCTTGGCTGTTACACACTCAAGGCTGGGTTAGTTTGTGCCCCAAGGGAGCTGAACTAGGCTTCTGTGGTCTCCCCTTATAACTGCACTATTCCTATGATGGCAACCTTCTATTAGACTGCTGTGAACAATACTTATTCACAAAGATTGATGAAATACAGAGAGAAATGTCTTCAGAGACAACAGGCCCAGTCCTGGAATACTGAGGAAACCAGGAGGCAAGAACAAGGTGCACACAGAGGTATCCACAGGTGAAGGCTACCATAGCATGAGCTTGGGTTGGGTTTTGATCTGTTGGCCATCTTCTTGACCCCAGATGGCATTATGAGAAGTTACTTTCCCTTGCCAGGGGGCAAGCACTTCTCCTGGACTTTCTGTGGACAAACTTCCACACATTTTGTCTGAGATAGCTCCTGGCATGGCTCCACACACTGAGATGGGCATTGGTCTTGGCTTTGCTGTGGGCAACTTTCTTGGCATAATCCCTGGCACTGAGGAAGACAAACCTCCTGAACTTGCACTGGGCACTTCTCCTGGCAGGGGTCCTGGCATGGGGGAAGGCACACTTCCTCAGCATTTGCCTGGCACTGCTCTTGGGACTTTTGAAGACATGGGGGAGGCACACATGGCTGCTTGCACTGCTGTTCATTAAAGGACATCTTAGGGTAGGTAGCAGAACCTGAAACAAACACAAGATTTGAAATTAATTGCATTAACAGTATCAGGCTGGGAACTGGGAAATGAAGGGTTAGTAGAGGGAAATGGGGAGTAAATGATCACTAACCCTAATAACCTATTTGTTTGCTGTTTTTTATTCTTTTCTCTTTTCAATCCCTACGTCAGCTCCCTCTGACACCCATTCCCTAACTGGGAATATTCTCATAGCTCTTGTCTGGATACCCATAGCCCAATCCTACCTGACACCACAGTTCTACCAGAGGTTTCCCCTTCTCCTCTATTTGACAATTTCTTTTTGAAAATCAGATGCAGGATACTAAATGGAATACACAGGATGGAGTGGAAGGCCCAGGAAGTGGCAAACCACTAAAAATCAGTGGAAAGTATAAAGCCCAATGGAGGAAGAGAACAGCCTCCTTAACGTAGAGCAGGAAGCGAGAGGGAGAGAGGGCACAGATGTCTCCACTTACCTGTCTTCAACAAGACTCCACAAAGGATATGGATTGCAGAGCCCGACAAGGTAGGGGCTTTTATATAGTGCCTGGTCCTGCCTCCTACAGAACTGACTGGTCACGTGGGACAATGCTCTAATTGTGGAGTCACCATAACGAGCTTCCTCTGAAATTGCCCATGGTTTGAGTCACTGCTTGGGATGCCTGTTAATCAGCCTCCCTGTGGGCCGCTGGGTCCTCACCAGACCTCAGCAGGGAGGGGTTCCTCTTAGATCTCTCTCATTAAAGGTAGCAGCAAAAGAATGTTCATAAAACGTTATCTCAGTCTGTTAAACTGGGATTGGGTTCCTTGTCTGTCCAAACTGGTTCAGGATGTGGTGAGAGATAAGATCCACCTTATTCATCTTGCTTTCATCAATGGGGAGATTTATGTCTAAGGCCTAGGGTCTGTGTCAAGGACATGTATCGCCTGTTTTGGACATTTCCTCTGGATACCTCTTCATTGGGCCTGGAAAGTCACACTTCCCGACCCAAAGAAAATGGGTTGTTTTGTGGTTCCAAGTGCACAAAGGCCCTACAGCCTCCTGAAGAGAGTGATTTTCCCTCATAGAAGGCTTGAGAGAAATTGGACTCATTTGTTACTTGAAGGGTGAAGAAGAGGAAAAGGAGAAGACAGGTAATCTTCATCTTCTTAATTTTTATTTATGTCATTTCTAAAAGTGGAGTTACAGAGTTTTCACAGTGACCAAGAAAACAGGATATGGCAAGGTTGGTCTGCCTCCTTGCCTTCTCAGAACTCAGGTCAATAAAAGCCAGGGGGATGAAAGGAAAAGTGTAAAAGCAAACACACCCAGTTTTCTCTACATCCAAACCTCGATGTGAGCTGCCACTTCTGTCTTGGGTGCCCTCTCTCTCTGTGACTTGTGAAACCCTAAGCATATTGCAAGGCTCAATTCAAGTCCACCCCCTTCCAAGAGCCTTTGCTGATTACTCTAAACCAGAAACAAATTTACCTCCTTCTGAACTCCCATACTGGTTATTGTTGGTGCTATTTATATGATATTTGCTATAGTTATTGGGAATCCTAGTTATTTAAATACAAGATCTTATTGCTACCTCAGTTGTAGGTTTCTAGAGGGTAGGGGCTAGTAAATGGAAGATCAATGACTATTAATGCAGTGAATGCATTAATTAAGGAATAAAGAAGGTAAATGTAGGAGACAGCTGGAGTAGAGGAGGATCTCATGTATTAGAGGATGAAAAAAAAATTTGTTTTTATGAAAGAAGCCCCTAGAGCACAAAGTGGGGCCTTTTTCTTGTTTGCTAAAGTTGATCAAACCCCAGGGACTTAAAGATGATGGGCCCCTCTAACTTGAAGAAGTATGTTTAGGTCATTTCCTAAGAAAAAGTGTTTGGCTAAAATCAGAGTTTCCTTTAAAGGTTTATACAATTTTTGCATGCTTGATCCCCAAAACAGTTTTTAAAAGGTGAGCTGAGGAAGATCAGGTGACATTTTGGTCTTTAGGACTTGTGCAGAGAGGATTGATGTAGCACCAGCATGGGCCCCCTCAGTGTCCTGTAAGAGGCAGGTGCCCAGGGTGGGAGGGGTCGGAGGTAGGCCTAGGAGAATCATGCTGATGTTATTGTGAGGCACATGATCTCCTGGGGACTGGGGTGAGAGTGGAGCTATGCAGGATGAGGAGAGGGATTTGGAAGATCCATGGGTATATCTGAAGGGGCACGGTCATTTGGAGAACCTGGGAACTGGGTGATCAAGTATAGGATGGGGGGTAAGGGGTTCCTTCTTTTCTTTCTTTTCTTTTTTCATCTCCTCTTTCCTCTTCTCCTTTCCCTCTTCATCTCCTCCATCTTTTGTATGAAATGTTGTCTAAGAAACAAGATGACTCTCTGGAGTTCTAAGAGACAAGAAATTCTCCATCACTGGGTTTATTCATCCCTTTAGTCATTCATGGCTCTGCTTGGAGTCATTCATGGTTCTGAGACTGTGGACTTATGGAGAATATTGGCAAAAGTAAGCCCCCATGCTTGAGAAGAAGGCCCTTTCATGAGTCTTGGATAGCTGCAAGGTCCTGGAAGGCTCCTGGGGGAGATGTCTGCTCTGTGTTTTGCTGGACGGTAAGAATTAGCAGGCAAGGAGGGCAGGCAAAGGTATTGCAGGTGCCTGGAAGAAGGAGTGCTGCTAGAACCCAACTGAGAGGAGAGCCTGGGGCTGACTCAAGAAAGTGGTGGGTGGGAGGCTGGGGGCAGAGCCTGCTTGGTTGAGATTTCCAGAAGTTCTCTACAATAGGATGCACAAGGTGACCTTGCTTGTGCCCCATGCATTTCTGTATCTTTGGCTGAGACTCAGGAAGAGACCAAATAGGATTATGTATAACAATGAAGAAAGCAGGCCATGTTCTCATGGAGGAGGTAATGCGGTTAGGAAGAGGCCAGAGTTCAACTTCTCTCAAAGGACTGTCTCTGCCTCACAGTGAGCTGATGACATTGAAGTGGGTCCGATGTAATCACAAGGGACCTTCAATGTGTAAAAGGGGGCAGAAGAGTCAGTTTCACAGTGATGTGATGTGAGAAAGATTGGCTACTGTTGGTTTTGAAGATGGAGACCAGGCACCAGGAATGTGGACAACCTCTAGAAGCTGGGAAAGGCAAGCGAACAGATTCCTCCTTAGAGCCTACAGAAGGAGATAGAGTCCTGTTGGCATTTTGGTTTTAGCTCAGAGAGACCTGTGTCAGACTTTGGGCTTCCAGAACTCTAAAATAATATATACTTATGTTATTTTAAGCCACTAAAGTTACGGTAACTTGTTACAGCAGCAATAGAAAATTAATATACCTTTCCAATTTCTGAAGATCTTGGAAGTCTTAAATGAAGAAGTAAAATCCCACTTAGCATTCCCTCATTTAAGTACCTACTCACTGGTCATGTCAGCTCCTCAGAGTCAAAGACAAGCTTTGGTGATGCATGGGAAAAGAACTGGATTCAGGACCCCCACTGACCTGGAGTTGATTCAATTACAGAGTATGTGTAATACTGGATACACTACTTAGCCTCTCAGAGCCTTAATTTCCTCTTGTTGAGAAGGGATAACATTATTTCACAGATTCCTTGTGAGGAATAAATTCGAGAACATATGCACCAACACTTAGAGCCATCAAGCTACTTATAGAATGTTAGTGTCATCTGAATCTGTTCAGGACTTAAATCCCTCACAAAGCATTCTCAATTCTCTCAGTTCTTGTTCCATCTCTACTCTCCCCCCAGCACTCTCTTTTCTTATGGTTTTCTAATCACTGGGATGCAGTAGACTACACAAAGGCCCAAAGATTTGGCTCTGTTCCAAACAAGAGGTGTGACTTCAGGCAAGCCCCTGAATCTTTCTGGCCTCAGTTTCATCATCTTTAAAATAGTAAAGGTAGACTAGAAGTCAATTCAGGTCCAATGCAGCTTTGATATTCTGTGATACTGTAAATGTGATCATAAATGATTTGCCCAGGCATCTATATGACTTTGTAAGTATGTGGGTGCATGTCTGTAGGGAGAGTGGTGGAGAGGGTCTCTTCCTCCTTGATTAGGTTATGATTTATAATCCACTTAGTTTTCTGTTTTCTGTGGGTGGCAGTGGCCTAGCCAGGTGGCTGAATGACCTTAGAAAGCCTATCTTTTCCTAGGTGCAGAGTGGGAGTATTTTGGGGTCTGAGTCCTCAAAAATCAACCTTAGTGGTTCAGTATCTGGGGTTGTAGCCTGGACAGCTGTGGGGATATTGTCTCACTCTAAATCTTAAGATTAGGTGACTAAATAGTTTCTGTAACCATCCCCAGCCCTTTAGCAAGACTGGGGCTAATCTGATTGAATGCCATCTGAGATTTAAGATTTTAAATTTCTGCAGCTGTCATTATTGGGAGCCAGGGTATAATTACACAGGATCAGCAGAAGAGAGTCAGGTGTGTGCAGGACATGTTCCCCCCCTTCCCATCAAATAACTATCTTCTTTGTTCAGATCATAAAAGTTCCCAGACTCTTCTGATTCACTCTACTGGCCCATCTGCATATTACAGGGCAGTGGCTCTGATAAAGCTGAATGGTGCAGAATGTGGCTCACCCCATTCCCTGGGAGCAGGTGCCTCTGGAGAGCCTGTGGGCTCCTGGAGGAGAGTCCACCACCCCCTCACTTCCCTGTCTCCAGTGTCACCTGTATAGACAGTCTGAATCAGAGGCTGTGGGAGGGGCTGAGGGTTACTGGCCACTGTGCCCAGAGGGGACATGACAGTACACCTGATTCCCCTTCTTTGTTTCAGTCCAACACATGCTTTAAATAGGAGGCACTAAATTATTTATTAACTGCATTTTTTTAGATGAGGCAAATGAGGTACAAAAATGTTAAGGGCCTAGTTCAAGACCATATGGTGAGCTCATGTCTGGACCAGGCAATGGCCCATGTAAAAACATTTAGGACAAAACCATATTGGGGATTCTTTATAAACTTCAAGGAGGCAACAAAGATGCAGACCAGTCAGTGGCTCTAAACAGTTTTGAGATGATTGAGAAATATACATATGTACACATCTTTACCTTCAGAGGATTCATGGCCCCAAGGTTAAAGACCACTGACACAGGAAATGGGGGAGAAGTGTGTACCCAAATTGTTTATGTTGATATTGGTCTTCAGTCCTTTTCCTCTTTGAGTCTGGGTCCTGGCTCTCTGTGGCCTAAATTGGGGTTAGAAATCCTAGACTCTTCTAGAAACCAAATCAGTGTGAACTTGGTTAAGATGGTTCTCACTCTGGAGCTGGGTTTCCTCACCCAGATTCTGAGGCACTGAGCACATTCCATGCCACATCTGGCAAATTTTATGCTCAGTCATGCAAAAGTCCGCATCTGGCTTATACTGTGATTTGTGGGGTCTGGGGCACAGTTTGATAATGGGGTGGAGGGAATGACCCTATAAATCTGCTTGCCTTCAAAGATATTTGCCTTCCTTTTCTTTAACTCCCTCTCTCCCCATCAAGCCTGCTGTACCACTCAGCAGATGGAAGAACAGGACAGGTGCCACAGCAGATAGGGGTGAGGACTCTCAGCGCTGACCAGCTTCCGGAGTGCTTTTGTGTTCTGGCTTTCTAAGTTCAGTTTCTCATGCCAAGGGCTTTGCATATACCATCTCACAGGTCACTCCTCTCCACACCTCAGTGAGACTCTTCTCATTCTGCCGGAGAAGAAACTGAGACCCCTTCTCCCACTGAGGTGACACAAATTGCCTTGGCTACACAGTTGAGAGTGTAGAGTTCACTTGGAATCTCACCTTCCAAGGTGAGAAATCTGCTCAGAGGCAGGCTGCACTTCCCAGGTGAGGTTGGGGGGAGGACTGGCAGGATCTACCTCTTGTCTGTCATTGAAAGCAATCAATGCCAGGGATGCCCTTTTCTCAGCCCCAGGCCACCCATATTCAGCCCCGTCTCCCTCTCCAATCTCTGAATTCTGGGAATGACGCGTGTGTGGAGGGTAAGGAACACGGTAGCCAGGGCCTCACCTCAGAGTAAACTCCTTTTCTTTGGAAAAGTGCATCCAAAACTGCTGAACATACACTCATTTATCGTTATTGAATATCTTCATTGTGTGCCGGGCCGTATCTGTTCTCAAAGAATTTACAGCCCAATGTAAACAGATGGACAGAATATGGCAGGGTAAGTGTTACAGGAGAAAGGTGTGGATGCTCTGAGACCACAGAAAGGGGCATTTGACCGGCCTGCTGGGGACAGTGGAGGAAGATTCCTGGAGCGGGTAACCTCTCAGTTGGGTTCTGATGGAGATGAAGACCAGCCCAGCCCAATCTTCAGAGGAGGACTTGATGGAAGGAGAAGAATGATAGAGGACAGACAAGTGTAAAGTCATGCAAGCCAGAAACTCTCTGCTGTGCCAGAAGTGCCAGGGGTTACCTGTTGCTGGGCTGCACAGCTCTAGAAGGAGAGAGAAGTGGCAAGGTAAAGCCAGACAAGGAGGTGGGGGCCAGCTCCAGAAGATTTTCCCATGACTGGTCAAGTTATTTGAGCTGTTATTTAGGCAAAAAGGAGCCTTTTAAGGATTTTGCACAAGGAAGTGACATGTTTAGATTGGGATTTTAACCAGTCTACCTTAGCTGCCTTCCACTGGAGGCAGGACTAGAAGGTGAGCTTGGAACCTGACAAGCCAGTTAGGAGGTTCTGGGTGGTATAGGTGAGAGACAATGTGAGCGTTTGTGTTGGAAAGAGCATAAACCCTCAGTCTGAGCAGCATTTCTTCCCAGCCTGGGAGAGAGCATGGAGCTCTGCAGATGAGGTTTCATGTACCAGGTACAGCTGAAAATACCCTGATTTGAGTTTTATGATCAGTTTGTATTTTAGCATCTTTATGTGTTTGGCAATTGACTTACTGTATTTACCAATCTGTTTCTTTGCTGAGCATCAAAAGCTGTGGCACAGAAGTGGTTATGGCTCGTTATTGTCAATAAAGCCTCCCAGGATGTGCTTGTGCTCATATCCCTGGCTGGAGTATTTGGTCATGTGGAAGCAAGAGGGGCAGTTAGGACAGGTTCAGTAACTGGTTCCTTGTTGCCATCTCTACAGCTGACATTTGCATGTGAGGGACGCATGAAAGTGAGCTCTAAGTTGTCTTCCAGCTTCACAGCTTCAAAGCAAGACATCCTTGTGATTGTGTGCCAGCCCTTTCATATAGTACTGGCCCAGCTCACAGTGCCACCCCCAGCTGGCTTGGTCTGGGAGGACTTACAAGTCCTTTTGCAAGGCCAGCTGTATGGTTTCTTGAGAAACCACGATGCAAGAGGGCCTGTGGTAGAGTCTTCTCTTATTGTTTTTCCATGAAAGGAGAGGGCTTGGTCCTGCCCAATCACATTATCTGTGAGCCATCAAGCCTGGCACTGCACAGATTCTTGTGATGCCACTCTTCAAGTGTCGCTTATTTATTTATACAACCCTCTACCATTTGGGGCAGGGCCCTGGTGACTGCCGCTGGGGCTGGCAGTAATTATGGCATTCTGCAGGGAGGTAGCACACTCATCACGTTCTAGCCATCTTTCCTGGCATTGCCTTTGATCCAGGTTTTGCTGGGAAAGTAGCCATTAGGAGATGTGTATCTTTGGATTCATTTACATGGGAGAAAAGAGAATTAAAGTGGCAAATGGATGGTTTCATGTTCTCAGAGATGGCCTCCACCCAGTCTGTGCCCAGAGTCCTCAGAGCAACCCGGGAGAGCACCAACACCTGACCCACACTGCCATAGGGCCATGGGACATCTGAGACCAAGACCATACCCCTGAAAGGAAGGCACACAAAGTGGGATGCCTTCTGCATGTTGTGCACTCAGGTGTAGGAAGATGTTCTTCCTTCTTTTCCTTTGTTTTTGTTTTTATTTTTGTTCATTAAGCAAATAAAGATTTGGGGGGTTTCTGAAGTATTCCTGATTATATAATTTTTTTCCCACTATATGAGAAATAAAAGCTTACTAATGAAAATACAAAGGCTAGTGAAAATAAAAATACTCCACAGGTTACAACTCCATTGTCCTAAAATAACTAAGAATGTTGACAAATTTTCTTCTATTATTATTATTATTATTATAAGTTTTTGGTTAAATATAATTGCTTTTATCCTATATGTCCAACTGGGGCCTTGCTCTTTCCCCCTTAGCACATTTTAATAATTGCATAATGTTTCATCAAGTAAATAGATCTAAATGCATTTAATCAAATTCCTGTTAGATATTTAAATTGTTTCTAAGTCACACTGTGATAATCTGACATACATACATAGCTTTTTTTTTCCATTTTGGAATTATTTTTCTTTCTAAGACATGGAATAACAATTGGGTTCAAGGATTTTATGCTTTTGATGTATGTTTCTATATTCCTCAAATTCTTTTTTAAAAGGAGTTTTGTCTATTTATGCTTTCTCCAACTGTGGCACACTCTTTAGCACTGGGATTCTCAGATATTGTTTAAAAGTGACCATTAAATAGATGGAAAAGACTGTCACCTTATAGTGCTATTTCCTCCCTCCTTTGTGATTTCTACTGAGGTTTAAGAGTTGTCCATCTATTGTCAACAGTTGACCATATGTCCCCTAATGCCCTAAACTAGGCTTCCAGAGGCTCCTAGTGTCCAGGAAGTACCTCTCTGCAAGGACTCTGAGACCCAAAGGACTCTTCACATCCAGAAAATGAGGAGTTGCATGCCTACAGCCTTGTCTAGCTCTCATATTCTAAAAGTCTGCTTCTGCAACTAGCTCATTATATGACTTGGTCTGATGAGGATCCCAGGTGTCTTGGGCACATTTTGGACTATTTGTACTTACTGTACCTTTGTGGTTCTGAACCAGCTTCCAGACTCAGAAGGATATGAAGCTGTTTATATGCCATGATTCCATGGGCAACCAGCCCAGATTTCTTACTGTGATAGCAGAGAATCCTAAACCTACTTCCACTTGACTTTTGTGGGTTGTAATGACAAACTTGGTCACAGAGGCAGGCTCAAACACTTCTGGGCAATCAGGTTTCTTTTCTGGAAGTAATAGCAGCATTTCATGCCCAACTTGTCAACAAGCTGGGTCTGCACCTGGCCAAGGACCTTACCACATGGAGGGGGGTCTGAGGAGAGGAGCAGACCCACCCTGAAGATGAGTAGAGACTGGTGGAGAGGAGGGAGCTTGAAATGGTGACCACACTCCCAGGCCCTGACATCCCAGTTCCTATAGTTCTGATTCTATGCCTCTTCTCCATCCTAATACCCTTCCCAGGAATATAAGCCAATATATTCCCTTTTGTGAATTAAACAATGTTGATGTGGACTTCCCTAGCCACTTGTAAGTAATCCCCACTTTACAACTGTAAATATTTTTCCTGTTCATTCCTAATTGAGGTCCTTACAGATTTATCCTTTTTTGTGTGTGCTGAAGTTTTCCTTTTGGAATTTTATAGATTCACAGGTTGTTGCCCAAATAGAGCATCTTTCACCAGAATTCTCTCCATGGCGACATGTTACAAAACTATGGTTCAGTATCCAAACCAGCCAGCTGACATTAGTGTAGTCCACAACTCCAGTTTTTTTTTTTTTTAATTTTTAAAAGAGTACCTATCTGTGCTTACAGGTATAATTTAGACACTATTGCCTCAGGAGACTTACAGCCTAATAAGGAAAAAAGGCACAGGGCAATTATGTTCAGGTGTGACATATGAGACCTGGGAAGGTGCCATGTGCTCCCCTCTCTGAGTGCTGGCTGTGTTCCATTAAATCAGGTGCTTGGGCACATGTTCGCCCCCTAAGCCTCATGACAACCCTGTAAGCTTACTGCTAGCATCAGCACTCCTTTTACAGAGAGAAGGAAACCAAAGATCAAAGCAGAGCTAGAGTTTAAGCCCACTCAGCCTGTTTTCAGAGTGTTCTGCCCAAGCATTATGCAGTGGGATTAATAGCGGAGGGTAGAATTTTTCCTGAGCCTTTCTGGACCTTTCCTCAATGTACCACTCCTCTTTCCCCCTCATGCCCACTTCCTCTGTCATGAGTACTTGGGCTCCTGAGGCGAACCACTGTAACAGCCATATTTACAGCTCTCTCAGGCTGCAGTCTCTGGATGTGCCCCTCAAGAGATGCCATATTCCTCTATGCAGCAGGTGGGGCCAGAGGGGAGGCCATTTTCAAAAGTTGTTGATTGTAGAGTAAGGGCTCTAGCCTCCCTCTAGAGTGAGGGATTGTGTCTTGGTGGTTTAGTGCTAGAAAACAACAAGCAAAAAACTACAAAAAGAGAAAAAAAAACACAGGAGAAGAAAGCTTTGCACAGCAGAGGAATATGTTTACTTGTCAGTTCATGGCTTCAGGTTTCAGCACCAAGATGGTGAACATGGTGAAGATGTTGGAGGTACTGGGTTGAGTGGTACCCTTGGTGCCTCACTCTGGGGGTGGGCAGGGTGGTGGGCATTTAGGAGGACAGGGCTTGGCACAGGGCTTGGGAGGGGAGGGAGCTGGGCATGGAGGAGGGCACGGTGGGGGGCACAGCGAGGGGCATGGTGGGCACTTTGGTGGTGGTGGGCACTTCTCCCGTGGACACTTCTCAGAGCACCGTTGCAGAAGCTTCTTTAAACAGCTGGGTTGGCATTTGGCCTCACACTTTTGTTCACATCTGGGATCACAGTTCTTGGGCTCATTCTTGGGGTCACTAGATTTATTTTTATCATCACTCGACATTCTTTTTTTTGATTTTCTGGGCCCTGTAAAGAAATATGCAACAGGTGGTATGTGGGAGACCATACTGCAAGATAGGAGAGGACCAGCAATGCCTTCCCACTCATATCTCCTTCCCATCCTTGCTCTTATGAAAACTTTCCCAGGGTGGTTTGGGCTCTAGACCAAATTCTTATTGAAAGGCTGTCCTCTTGTCCTTGGAGTGGATGACATTTCTTGGTCTCTCCACCTTTACTCTGCTTTTTGTTCACTTACTCTTTCCTCCATTCCGAATCTCCCAATAGGAGTTCTCAACCTAGCATCCTGGAACCACCCCTCACCCATGATAAAATCATATTTAATCATATATTTATCAATTTAATTGCTATCTTTTGTAACACCCTGTGTTTTAATTGATCTAAATGTACTATTCTGAAGTCATAAGTTTGGTTAGACTGCTAAAGGCATTCATGGCATAACAAGGGTTTTAAAGAACTCCTTTAGGGCCACCTCCATCTGGAGATGGAACAAGAAGATATAATAATGGGTCTAGGGACTCAGGACACTTCTTTCAATCCTGTGTCCTGCCTAAGACCTCAAAGCCTTGATTTCTTCACTTGAGAACTTGGGATGGGAAGATAATTCAATTTCTACCATGGCTGAACTCCCATGGGCCACTATGGGACTCTTCCTCCCCATGAATACAGGAAAGGAAGAAATCAGGAGAGGAGGAGATGAGCTGGGAAATTCTAATTCTTCTGAAAACATGAATGTGAGAGCCACAAAATATGATTTTAATGAAGAATTTTTTTTTTCTCCCTCTGTTAAGTTTTGGCCTGAGCTAGGTCTTCTTCTATGGATGGTTTTACTTCCAGGTATGAACACGGCTTTTCAGTCCCTGAAAATACTTGCAAGTTGTATCTAACTGGTACACCTTTGGTTTCCTTTAAGAATATAAAGTAAACTTTTATCTAATTTAGTTTTAAAATCAGTATAGCTCTCTGGAGAAATAGATCATTAAATTAAACTCCAAATTTGTTAAGAATATCTCTTTCAAAGGGGATAAAGCTACCCCCTTTCTTGTTACCAAAAATGAGAGGAGGATTTCATTCAAAAATAGCCATCGTCTTAACCCTGTTCAATGCATGGGATGCCATAGGTCATTCTCAGGAAAGGAGAGAAAAAAGACGGGGCATTTCCAGTTGTCCAAATGCAACTCACCCTTTTGTATTGGTAGTGAACTTGACAAGTAGTCGAGTGAGGTGGGTGGTATTTCTGTGCTTGAGAAGGTGGATTTTCCCTCTGGCTCCTCTGTCCAGCTCTGAGGAAGCTAGGGGGTGGGGGAGGGAAAGCCCCAATTGTGACCTCATCACTGCATCATCAGGTAGCTATTGTTGTGTGACTCCAGAGCTCCCAGCTCAACTCAAGCCCTTGAGAATAGACTGCTTCTTCACCCCCCTTTTCTGTCTTTCAAAATTCATGCTGGTGAAATCAGACCATGGTGAATACTATTGAGTTCTAAGGATAAGAAGGCTCATTGTTGCTAGTAGCAGAAAAACTCTGTTTACACATGGTCTCCCTTTCCTCCCAAATTTTACCTCTTTTGAACTTGGTCCTCCACCTTTCTAGTAGAGCTTCCTGGATTGCTCACAGTCATTTTCATTCTCTTCTCCCTAGTTTCTAATACGAGAGTCTGAAACCTCTTTTTGCCACTCCACTCATCCTAAATTATTTCAGCTCTTTTTCTGTGTTTCTGCCTATATTTCACTGATTGTTGTGGTTTGCAATTTTTTTTTAATCAGGGAGTGGATATCTCTTGATGTCCAAGGTAAACTCTCCTTATTGTATAGAGCTTGAGTTGATATTCCTGACCAGTTCTGACATATTGTGTTAACCACAATTCCTGCCTTAGAGTAGACAGGTTTGCCTCTGAGAAAATTCCTTCCTTGCCTTTTCAAAGGCCTGGCCAGTGGATCTCTATGGCTGCACCAGGAGTGTGTCTGGGTGGTAGTAGGAGGTTGGTGTGGGAAAGGCAAGTGGGTGGGATACATAGTGTCTTGGACTCAGGAAGTTCATCTTGGCTGATGACTTTTGGTTAAAATTGTGAAATGATTGTCTAAGGTGTTGACAGAGACTTCTGACAGCAAAGGGTGGGATGGACTAGTGGATGGGGCAGTGGAGCAAAAGATGCAGTAGCCTGTTTCAAAGAGATTATAAACATCTTGAAGTCTGAAGTAAGGTGGTGGTAGTGGTAGGAAAGGGTACTAATGAGAGAAGCATCATCAGAGAAGTGTATTTATAGGATTTAGTTAATGGGAAATTGAGAATAAAATTATGAAAGATGACTCCCGGGTGTTATTGTTAATGGGTGCTGAAGAAACAGAATATATTTGTGTTAGAAGATGAGTTTGAGTCTGAGCAGGTTGAGTGTGGTCACAGTGGAACATCTTAAACGGTTATTGGAAGTGTGACTCCTGCCTTGTGCCACTGAGCAGACTGAGACCTTGAGTTATATTCAGTAAAACAGGTGTTTGCTGAGTGGATAAGGATGAGAGAGGATTGGAGGAGAGAAAAGAAAAGGTACTGGGTAGGATGGGGAATCCCAGTATAGGGTTTATTTGGTATTTGCAAAGGATAAAGAACGTCATACAAAACTTAAACCCAAATGAATCCAAATGAAAGGGGAGAGTGGGCAGAATTTAACCCCCTGTCACTAGGATAAGTGTTGTACCCATTATCATGATATAGCCTACCCCTCCATCCTCATTTTCTTTGCTCTATAATTTTCGTAATTATGAGCTCTAGCTCTTCAAAGCTGTTGAGAAGCAATTTCTGCACCCATCTCAAGAGACTCAGCTCCATCTGCTGTTCAGCTCTGAAGCAAAGTTAGCAATCTGGTTATGGACAAGGCAGTTATTTGTGATAGTTATGTCAAAAGATGTGATTTTGACTGGCTATTGTCTAGCTATTTCCTCTTCACTCTCTCCTTTCTCCCCTCTCCTATTTCTTGCTCAAGAAATTCCCACTGAATGAAAGTATATCATCCATAGGACTTCTACTAGGACATTTGTCCTTATCTTTTCAGTCTTTAAAACCCTCCTCTAAAGGCCAAGACTCCTGGCACTATTACGTTTAGTCTCCTGGCTATCAGCCTCACCTTTGGTTCAGGGTTTGGTCAACAACTGGCTGACGGCAAGGCACTGCCGAGGTGAATAAAGAACAGCCTCTGGACCTGTTGGGTATCAGAGGAAAGGAGGCTTAAATGAGAGAAGAGTGGGTATCAAACCCCCAGGTTAAGAATGAGGACCCTGGAATCAGGCTCTGGGTTCAAATCCCACCATCATTTTTTTACTTACCACATGGCCCCTATGATTGACTTCACTTTCTAAATCTCAGTTGCTTCATCCACAGAATGTGATGATAATAATAACACCCATCTTAGGACTGTATGTAACTTATACTGAGCACTCATAACAGGCGCATTTCCAAGTGTAAAACCTACACTGTCACCCAGGACACTGTCTCATTCTACTTATGGGCTGCTGTGAAGATTAAATGAGATTCTATGAATAAAGAGCCCCCAGTAAATGTTTGCTGTGCATGTGCATTATTATTTTTGTCAGTGTTTTCCTGACTCTTTCATCCCTTGGCTTGCTGACTATCCTCCCTACCCCACAATCTTGTCCCTGAAATCTCACTTCTCCATATCATTGTTTCCTGCCTTCCAGTTAACATTCCTGATGGTGTTTACAGGAAGAATAGATATTTAAGTATTCATAAATGATTTCAGTTTTGAGTAATTATGTAAGAGTTGATGTAAGTGTTATTGATAACAGATAGTAATTTAAACATCTACTAGTCCAAAAAAGCAGACCATTCAGCGGTTTATCTTTGTGAGCCTCAAGGCCTTGTCTGGCTGCATATTGTACCAGGACAGGGATTCTATGTGTCGGCAGTTTAACTTCACTTGGTTCTTCTCTCTGTTTTTTAGGTGAAGTCTTCTTTTTCTGTTTTTTTTCCCTCTGTGTAATTTTTGTCAAATAAACAGTCCTTATAAGATAGAGTCAAGAAATGACTCTATTCTTCCCCTTGGTGCCTGTTAAGACCTTCTTTGAGAGGCTGGTTCTTCCCTTCCTCCTGGGAAAAATCTCCAGAGTATGAGAGACTTTTAGAATCATGCTTAGACAATAAGTTCTCTGGTCACTTCTATTAATTGTAAACAATCTTATTTTAGTAATCAGAAGGTATATTTGCTGGAATTAAGATGGTGGAGAAGTAGGGGGACCCTGGGATTTCCTCATCCTTCAAGCCCAGCTGCATTGAGGTCAGATCACTTGGAACACTGAGAAAATTGATCTGTGGAGTTGTAGAAGGATCTCCACAGTTAGAGAGAGACAGCTTGGCAGGTGTGAGCTGTGTAGAAGTGAATTGGGTGGGGGGGGGAATGACAGTGCCATTGAGGGGAGGGAACCCTTTTTGTGGAGAGACAAAAGGCAGAGAAAAAGGGGGGGAGTGAGAAAATGCGGCATAGAGTTAGCACAAGAGGAAAACCTCTCTGGACCACAGAGTGGGGAGCAATAAGTACCGACTGTTGCAGGTTTTTGTTGTTTGTTTGTTGCAAACAGCATTTGGAGCTCAAACTCTGAGGTTTGGGAAGTGCATGACTTTCCTGGAGTGGAACTGTTGTGTGTGCTCCTAGAGAGAAGGAGGGAGCTGACCCGGGAGTGCATTGCATGGTGTAGGGATCACCATGCACACCAGGAAAGAACATTTCCCTTCCTGGAGTACTCTTGGAAGAGGGTACATTGCCTCCCCAAAGATGAAAGACTTACAGGTGCCAGTAAAAAGCCTTTCATCAGCAGGGAACAGAGGTGCCCCAGAAGGAATATAACCTTTGCTGCTATTAGCAGGGCTACACCGTAGATTCTCCACACTATAAAGGCAAGAGACTGTTTTTCACCGACAAGAATTCAGACACAGAATGGAGAAGCTCTACTCTGGAGGAGAGTGGGCAGACCGTGCAGTGCCAGGTCCTTAAAGGGTTCAGATTTTGAAGCCCAGCCACATGCCAAAGAAAAACATGGGAGAGCTGTGGTGCAGGGCAAGCTGACTCTTCTTGCTATTCTGTGAGGGCTGCATAAACAGTGGGGGTGTGAGATCCCTAGTCTGTGGATGAGAGATTGGGGTCGTTCCATTTCCCCCCCAAATCCAACACAGTGGGACATCAGAGAGCATCACAGTGACTCCCAGTGGAGGCTGGACCTGCTTATAAAAAACCCTGCCCTTCTGTGCCTAGCAACTGCTTATTTAGTGGGGCGAGACATTCTGACCCAGTACACTGGACCTCTCCTCCAGAAGACCAGCACAGTCAACAGCCTCCATGTACCAGGACTTTAAAATGACACCTACAGCCCTTTCTTTTTTTCTTTCTTTCTCTCTTTCTTTCTTTCAGAATCAGGCTCATAGTTTCTTGTGTGTTTTTTTGGGGGATTTTTTGTTTGTGTTTTTTTTCCTTTTATTCTTTTTTTGGATTAGTCTTATTCTTTTTTTCTTCCTTTTTTTTTCTTTTCTTCCTCTTTTTTTTCTCTTCATTTCCTTTATCTTTCCTTGGAATCACCCTTATAGGGTATTTTTTATTTTCTGTTTAATGTTTTTTTTGGTCCACTTTCCTTTTTTCTTTTTTTTGGATCAGGCTTACTCCGCCTTTTTTCCAGGGTTACTTCAACAAACAAATCAAAGCACGCCTAGTTAAAGGTCAAAAAACTCCACCACTGCAAGCAAGCAGGTGCTCTGCAGAGAAATGACCAGTGGTAAAGAGCAGCCAAAATGCAACATCAGAGTGCACACAGCATACACCAGAAATACTTTCTGAAATGCCAGACCCTGGACAATGTATGACCCCCCCCCCCTTTTTTTTGGAGTTTCCCTGTCTCTCTTTTTTTTATACTTTAACTTTATTTTTTATTTTTTAAAATTTACATCCAAATTAGTTAGTATATAGTGAAGCAATGATTTCAGGAGTAGATTCCTTAATGCCCCTGACCCATTTAGCCCATTCTCCCTCCCACAACCCCTCCAGAAACCCTCAGTTTGTTCTCCATATTTATGAGTCTCTTTTGTTTTGTCCCCCTCCCTGTTTTTATGTTATTTTTGTTTCCCTTCCCTTATGTTCATCTGTTTTGTCTCTTAAAGTCCTCATATGAATGAAGTCATATGATTTGTGACTTCTCTGACTAATTTCACTTAGTGTAATACCCTCTAGTTCCATTCACGTAGTTGCAAATGGCAAGATTTCATTCTTTTTGATTGCCTAGTAATACTCCATTGCATATATATACCACATCTTCTTTATCCATTCATCCACCGATGGACATTTGGGCTCTTTACATACTTTGGCTACTGTTGATAGTGCTGCTATAAACATGGGGTGCATGTGTCCCTTCGAAACAGCACACTCGTATCCCTTGGATAAATGCCTAGTAATGCAATTGCTGGGTCGCAAGTTCTATTTTTAGTTTTTTGAGGAACCTCCATGCTGTTTTCCCGAGTGCCTGCACCAGTTTGCATTCCCACCAACAATGCAAAAGAGATCCTCTTTCTCCGCATCCTCACCAACATCTGTTGTTGCCTGCATTGTTAATGTTAGCCATTCCGACAGGTGTAAGGTGTTATCTCATTGTGGTTTTGATTTGTATTTCCCTGATAATGAGTGATGTGGAACATTTTTTAATGTGTCGGTTGGCCATCTGGATGTCTTCTTTGAAGAAGTGTATATTCATGTCTTTTGCCCATTTCTTCATTGTATTATTTGTTTTTGGGGTGTTGAGTTTGATAAGTTCTTTGTAGATTTTGGATACTAACCCTTTATCTGATATGTCATTTGCAAATATCTTCTCCCATTCTGTCAGTTGCTTTTTAGTTTTGCTGATTGTTTCCTTTGCTGTGCAGAAGCTTTTTATTTTGATGAGGTCCCAGTAGTTCATTTTTGCTTTTGTTCCTCTTGCCTCCAGAGATGTGTTGAGTAAGAAATTGCTGCTGGCAAGATCAAAGAGGTTTTTGCCTGCTTTCTCCTTGAGGATTTTGATGGCTTCCTGTCTTACATTGAGGTCTTTCATCCATTTTGAGTTTATTTTTGTGTATGGTGTAAGAAAGTGGTCCAGGTTCATTCTTGTGCATGTCACTGTCCAGTTGTCCCAGCACCATTTGCTGAAGAGACTGTCTTTATTCCATTGGATATTCTTTTCTGCTTTGTCAAACATAAGTTGGCCATATGTTTGTGTGTCCATTTCTGGGTTCTCTATTCTACTCCATTGATCTGAGTGTCTGTTCTAGTGCCAGTACCATACCGTCTTGATGATTACAGCTTTGTAGTATAGCTTGAAGTCTGGGATTGTGATGCCTCCTGCTTTGGTTTTCTTTTTCAAGATTGCTTTGGCTATTCTGGGTCTTTTCTGGTTCCATACAAATTTTAGGATTATTTGCTCTAGCTCTGTGAAGAATGCTGGTGTTACTTTGATAGGGATTGCATTGAATATGTAGATTGCTTTGGGTAGTATTGACATTTTAACAATATTTGTTCTTCCTGTCCAGGAGCATGGAATCTTTTTCCATTTCTCTGTGTCTTCTTCAATTTCTTTCATAAGCTTTCTATAGTTTTCAGTGTATAGATTTTTCACCTCTTTGGTTAGATTTATTTCTAGGTATTTTATGGTTTTTGGTGCAACTGTAAATAGGATCGATTCCTTGATTTCTCTTTCTGTCATTTCATTGTTGGTGTATAGGAATGCAACCGATTTCTGTGCATTGATTTTATATCCTGCAACTTTGCTGAATTCATGAATCAGTTCTAGCAGTTTTTTGGTGGAATCTTTTGGGTTTTCCATGTGGAGTATGTCATCTGCGAAGAGTGAAAGTTTGACCTCCTCCTGGCCAATTTGGATGCCTTTTATTTCTTTGTGTTGTTTGATTGCAGAGGCTAAGACTTCCAATACTATGTTGAATAACAGTGGTGAGAGTGGACATCCCTGTCTTGTTCCTGACCTTAAGGGGAAAGCTCTCAGTTTTTCCCCATTGAGGATGATATTAGTGTTGGGTCACTCGTATATGGCTTTTATCATCTCGAGGTATGATCCTTTTATCTCTACTTTCTTGAGGGTTTTTGTCACGAAAGGATGCTGTATTTTGTCAAATGCTTTCTCTGCATCTATTGAGTGCATCATATGGTTCTTGTCCTTTCTTTGATTGATGTGATGAATCATGTTAATTGTTTTGCAGATATTGAACCAGGCTTGCATCCCAGGTATAAATCCCACTTGGTCGTGGTGAATGATTTTTTAAATGTATTGTTGGATCCAGTTGGCTAATATCTCATTGAGGATTTTTGCATCCATGTTCATCAGGGAAATTGGTCTATAGTTCTCCTTGTTAGTGGGGTCTCTGTTTGGTTTTGGAATCAAGGTAATGGTGGATTCACAGAAAGAGTTTGGACATTTTCCTTCCATTTCTATTTTTTAGAACATCTTCAAGAGACTAGGTGTTAACTCTTCTTTAAATGTTTGGTAGAATTCCCCTGGAAAGCCATCTGTACCTGGACTCTGGTATTTTGGCAGATTTTTGATTACTAATTCGATTTCCTTACTGGTTATGGGTCTGTTCAAATTTTCAATTCCTTCCTGTTTCAGTTTTGGTAGTGTATATGTTTCTAGGAATTTGTCCATTTCTTCCAGATTGCCCAACTTATTGGCATAAAATTGTTTATAATAGTCTCTTATTGTTTTTATTTCTGTTGTCTTGGTGATGATCTCTCCTCTTTCATTCTTGATGTTACTTATTTGGGTCCTTTCCTTTTTCTTCTTGATCAAACTGGCTAGTGGTTTATCAATTTTGTTAATTCTTGCCAAGAGCCAGCTTCTGAGGTTTCATTGATCTGTTCTACTGTTTTTTTTTTGGTGTCGATACCATTAATTTCTGCTCTGATATTTATTATTTCCTGTCTTCTGCTGGTTTTAGGTTTTATTTGCTGTTCTTTTTCCAGCTCATTAAGGCGTAAGGTTAGGTTGTGTATCTGAGATCTTTCTTCCTTCTTTTTTTTAATTTTTTAATTTTTTTTTAACGTTTATTTATTTTTGAGACAGAGAGAGACAGAGCATGAACAGGGGAGGGGCAGAGAGAGAGGGAGACACAGAATCAGAAACAGGCTCCAGGCTCTGAGCTGTCAGCACAGAGCCCGACGCGGGGCTTGAACTCACGGACCGTGAGATCATGACCTGAGCCGAAGTTGGACGCTTAACCGACCAAGCCACCCAGGCGCCCCCTTTCTTCCTTCTTTAGGAAGGCCTGGATTGCTATATACTTTCCTCTTATGACTGCCTTTGCTGTGTCCCAGAGGTTTTATGTTGTGGTGCTATCATTTTCATTGACTTCCATATACTTTTTAATTTCTTCTTTAACTGCTTGGTTAGCCATTCATTCTTTAGTAGGATGTTCTTCAGTCTCTAAGTATTTGTTAACGTTTCCAAATTTTTTCTTGTGGTTGATTTCAAGTTTCATAGCATTGTGGTCTAAAAATATGCATGGTATGATCTCAATCTTTTGTACTTACTTAGGGCTGATTTGTGTCCCAGTATATGGTCTATTCTGGAGAACGTTCTGTGTGCACTGGAGAAGAATGTATATTCTGCTGCTTTAGGATGAAATGTTCTGAATATATCTGTTAAGTCCATCTGGTCCAATGTGTCATTCAAGGCCATCATTTCCTTGTTGATTTTTTGATTAGATGATCTGTCCATTGCTGTGAGAAGGGTGTTGAAGTCTCCTACTATTATGGTATTACTATCGATGAGTTTCTTTATGTTTGTGATTAATTGATTTATATATTTGGGCACTCCACATTTGGTGCATAAATGTTTACAATTGTTAGGTCTTCTTCATCTATAGATCCCTTGATTATGATATAATACCCTTCTGCATCTCTTGATACAGTCTTTATTTTAAAGTCTAGATTGTCTGATATAAGTATGGCTACTCCGGCTTTCTTTTGTTGACTATTAGCATGATAGATGGTTCTCCATCCCCTTATTTTCAATCTGTAGGTGTCTTTAGGTCTAAAGTGGGTCTCTTGTAAACAGCATATAGATGGGTCTTGTTTTCTTATCCATTCTCTTACCCTATGTCTTTTGATTGGAGCATTGAGTCCATTGACATTTAGAGTGAGTACTGAAAGATATGCATTTATTGTCATTATGATGCTTGTAGAGTTGGAGTTTCTGGTGGTGTTCTCTGGTCCTTTCTAATCTTTTGTTGCTTTGATATATATATATATATATATATATATATATATATTAAATAAAATATATATGTATTTTCATCTTTTCTCCCCTCAAAGAGTCCCCCTTAAAATTTCTTGCAGGGCTGGTTTAGTGGTCACAAACTCCTTTAATTTTTGTTTGTCTTGGAAAATTTTCATCTCTCCTTCTGTTTTGAATGGGAGCCTTGCTGGATAAAGAATTCTTGGCTGCATTTTTTTTTTTTTTCTGATTCGGCACACTGAATATATCCCACCACTCCATTCTGGCCTGCCAAGTTTCTGTGGATAGGTCTGCTGCAAACCTGATCTGTCTTCCCTTGTAGGTTAGGGACTTTTTTTCCCTTGCTGCTTTCATGATTCTCTCCTTGACTGAGTATTTTGTGAATTTGACTATGATATGCCTTGTTGATGGTCGGTTTTTGTTGAATCTAGTGGGAGTCCTCTGTGCTTCCTGGATTTTGATGTCTTTCCCCAGGCTAGGAAATTTTTCTGCTATGATTTGCTCACATAATCTTTCTACTCCTATTTCTCTCTCTTCCTCCTCTGGGACCCCTATGATTCTGATGTTCGTTTTTAATGAGTCACTGATCTCTCTAATCCTTAAATGGTGCTCTTTTGCCTTAATCTCCCTCTTTTTTCCTGCTTCGTTATTCTCTATAAGTTTGTCCTCTATATTGCTGATTCTCTGTTCTGCCTCATCCATCCTTGCCGCCGCTGCATCCATCCGTGATTGCAGCGCAGTTATAGCATTTGTAATTTCATTCTGGCTATTTTTTACTTCTTTTATCTCTGCAGAAAGGGATTCTAATCTATTTTGACTCCAGCTACTATTTTTATTATCGTGATTCTAAATTCTGGTTCAGACATCTTGCTTGTGTCTGTGTTGGTTAAACCCTGGCTGTTGTTTCTTCATGCTCTTTCTTTTGGGGTGAATTCCTTCGTTTTGTCATTTTGAAGGGAGGAAAGGAATTAAAGAGGTAGAAAAACTGAAATTAAAAAAATTAAAATTAAAAATTAAAAATGCACACACAAAAATCGAATAGATAGATGATGCTAGATCCTAGGTGTGTTTTGGTCTGGGTGTAGAAAGTGGTTTGACAGATTAGAGAAACAAACAAAAAAAAACCCAAAAAACAAAAAAACAAAAAAAAAGGGGGGGAGAGAAAAATAGGAAATTGTTTGAGAATTTGAAAAAATATATACAGTAAAGTAGACTAAAATACACAAAAGTAGAGAATATAGTAGAAAAACTTATAGAAAAATATTTTTAATAAAAATTAAAAAGAAATATGAATTTTTTCTGTGTTTAAGAAAAAAGAAAGGACACGAAAAAGAGAAAAAAGGTAAAAAAGGAAAAAAGAAAATAAATAAAAGAAATCATTTGAAAATTTGAAAAAGTGAATACACTGTAGTAGACTGAAATAAAATGATGGGAATAAGATAGAATTTGAAAAAAATTGCATACAAGCAAAAAATATAGTAATAAAAATTAAATAAAAATATTTTTAAAAGAAATTGAAAGTAAAAATGAAGTGTTTCTCTTTCTACATTCAAGAAAAAGAATAGAAATGAAAAATAGAAAAAAGAAAAAGAAAGAACAAAAAGGAAATTGAAAATTTGAAAAGGTGAGTACACTGAAGTAGACTAAAATAAAATGATGGGAGTAAAGTAGAATTTGAAAAAATTTACACAAAAGTAAAAAATACAGTAATAAAAATTAAAGAGATATTTTTAATAAAAATTGAAAATAAAGATGAGTTTTTTCTCTTTCTGTATTCAAGAAAAAGAAAAGAATTGCAAAAGAGAAAAAGGAAAAAGAGAGAGAGAAAAAATTGAATAGATGAACCTACTAACAGATTGAAGTAGGACTGAAATTGTTTCTTTTTCCCCTAGAGGTCAGTCCATGTAGCTCTTTATAGTCCATAAATTAAGCAGGCGGTGAGGTTTGTGTTCTTGAAGAGCGAAGTTGGCCCAGTTGGGCAGGCCTCGGTGTAACAGCTCTGCTCTCCACTAGATGGCGCTGCTAGCCTACTGGGGTGGATTGTTGCAGTGCTCGTTAGTGCACATGTGCATGCGCGTGAGCGGGAGCGGTGAAAAATGGCACCACCCTGACACCCAGTCTGCTCTCCCGGATCAGCAATTGCGCACTGGTCCTCCGTCTTCAGCTCTCATCCACTCCCCACTTATCCATTCTCTGTGACCAGGCCCCAGGCAGTACCTCTCTCCCAAGTTTTGTCTCAGAGGCTGTTTTCCCCAGCCCCTTACTTCTGAAGGACTGCGTCTTTGACCCGCTCCACCCCTCTGCGGGAGGGTCTCACCGAGCAATGGCCAAATGAGACATGGCCAAATGTCGGCTGCACCCAGGATGAACCTGCTAACAGATTGAAGTAGGACTGAAATTGCTTCATTTTCCCCTAGAGGTCAGTCTATGTAGCTCTTTATAGTCCATAAATTAAGCAGGTGGTGAGGTTTGTGTTCTTGAAGAGCGAAGCTTGCTGGACACTGCTGTTGCTGGTGCCCCGAGACTGAGGCCAGGTGCCAGCCTGCCCCCAAAAAGATTGTGAGACAGTGTAGCCTCAGCCTGTCAGGGATGGTGGAAAATCGCAACACACATCTGGCACCAGGCTTCACCCTCAACAACCTTGCTCCAGCACCAGTGAATGTGGCTGCCTTCCGGGGTCTGCTGGGACCAGGTGGCTTCAATCTGTCCAGCAGTGGAACCTCTTTTCCCTGTGTGGCCCGAGAACCTCCCAGGCCCCACTCTGTTCCTGGGGATTCACCTTTCCCACCAGAGCACCACTAGGTATCGAGCTGCGGAGTTGCAGCCTTTGCACTCCCCTTGTTTACAGCCTTAATGGAATTTAAACCCTCTCCTTTCTCCCTTTTTAGTTTAGTCCCTGCAGCTGTTTCCAATTTTCCACTTTCTCTCCAGCTGCTTTTGAGGAGGGGTGCTTTTCCGCATGCTACCCCCCTCCCCAGTCTCCGTCCTTTCTCCACCCACAAAAGGGGTTCCCTACCTTTCAGGGCTTCTTGCTCCCCAAGTTCAGCTCTTTGTGTCATGTACCTGCTGAAATCTGTGGTTCAGGTTGTGTAGTTTGTTGTGTTAATCTTGCAATCAGTTTTCTAGGTGTGTAGGATGGTTTAGTGTTGGTCTGGCTGTATTTCATGGACGCGAGACACAAAAATCTTCCGTGTATTCCACCATCTTGGCTTCTTTTCGACCCCCTTTTAATATAGCAGTACTCTCAGGTGCAGGAAACATAAAAAGCTTTTAAAATACACAAAAGACAGAAATGTAGCCAAAATGACAAGACAAAGGATTTCCCTCCTCCCCCCTAAAAAAGGACAAGAAGAAATCATAGCCAGGGACTTGTTCAAAACAGATATAAGCAATATATCTGGACAAAAATTTAGAACAGTCATAAGACTACTAGCTGGGCCTGAAAAAATCATAGAAGACACCAGAGAAACCCTTGCTACAGAGATCAAAGACCTAAGAACTAGTCAGGATGAAATTTTAAAAAAATGCTATAACGGAAATGCAAAACTGATGGATATAGTCACCATGAGGATGGAAGACGCAGAGGAAAGAATAGGTGATATAGAAGATAAAATGGAAAAATAGTAAGCTGAAAAAAGAGAGAAAGGAAATTATTACATCATGAGGGGACACTTAAAGAACTTAGTGATTCCATGAAACAAGACGATATTCATATCATCAGAGTCCCAGAAGAAGAGCAAGAAAAAGGGACAGAAGGCTTAATTGAATGACAGATGGGAACTTCCCTAATCCGGGGAAGGAAACAGGCTTCAAGCCAAGAGGCACAGAGAACTCCCTTCCAAATCAATAAAAACCGGCCAACACCATGGTGTATCATAGTGAAACTTGCAAAATACAAGGTAAAGAGAGAATTCTGAAAGCAGTTAGGGACAAACTGTCCTTAACTTACAAGTGTAGACACACTTATAAGGTTAGCAGCAGACCTTTCCACTGAAACTTGGTCAAAAAGGAGTGGCAGGAAATATTCAATGTTCTGAATGGGAAAATATGCAGCGAAGAATCCTTTATCCAGCAAGGCTGTCATTTAGAATAGAAGGAGAAATAAAGAGTTTCCCAGACAAACAAAAACTAAAGGAGTTTGTGACCACTAAACCAGCCCTGCAGATATTTTAAGGAGGACACTCTGCATGGAGGAAAAAAAAAAAGAAGACCAAAGAAACAAAGACTACAAATGACCAGAGAACATCACCAGGAACGCTAACTCTATGTTAACACACTGAGACTACGTTAATATTTTACCATAATCACTGTGACTGTAAATGGATTAAATCTTCCAATCAAAAGACATAGGGCATTAGAATGGATAAAAAAACAAGACCCATCTATATGCTGCCTACAAGAGACTCACTTTAGATCTAAAGACACAGGCAGATTGAAAGTGACAGGATGGAGCACCATATACCAGGTTAGTGGATGTCAAAGAAAGTTAGAACAGCCATACTTATATCAGAAAAACTAGATTTTAAAACAAAGACTGTAACAAGAGATGAAGTAGGGCACTGTATCATAATTAAAGGGTCTATCCATAAAGAAGATCTAGCAATTGTAAGTATTTAGACCCCCAACTTAAAAGAACCCAAATATATTAACCAATTAATAACAAATATAAAGAAACTCATAGGTAATAAGGCCGTAATAGTAGGCCACTTACAACAATGGACAGATCATCTAAGCAGAAAATAAACAAGGAAACAATGGCTCTGAATGATACACTGGGTTAGATGGACTTAACAGATATATTCAGAACATCGTATCCTAAAGCAGCAGAATACACATTCTTCTCGAATGCACATGGGACATTCTTCAGAATTGAGCACGTACTGGGTCACAATTCAGGCCTCCAAAATACAAGATTGGATCATGCCATGCATATTTTCTGACCACAACACCATGAAACTTAAAGTCAATCACAAGAAATGGCTAAACTTAACAACTCAGGAAACAACAGATGTTGGCAAGGTTGTGGAAAAAAGGGAACCCTCTTGCACTGGGAAGCTACTCTGGAGAACAGTATGGAGGTTCCTCAAATTAAAAATAGAACTACCCGGGGCGCCTGGGTGGCGCAGTCGGTTAAGCGTCCGACTTCAGCCAGGTCACGATCTCGCGGTCCGTGAGTTCGAGCCCCGCGTCAGGCTCTGGGCTGATGGCTCGGAGCCTGGAGCCTGTTTCCGATTCTGTGTCTCCCTCTCTCTCTGCCCCTCCCCTGTTCATGCTCTGTCTCTCTCTGTCCCAAAAATAAATAAAAAAAAAAATAGAACTACCCTACAAACCAGGAACTGCAGTACTATGTATTTATCCAAAGGATACAAAAATGATGATTTGAAGGAGCACATGCACCCCAATGTTTTGTGGCAACAATATCAACAATTGCTAAATTATGGAAAGAGCCCAAATGTTCATTGACTGATGTATGGGTAAAGTGATGTGGTATATATATACAAAAAAAGATTAAAAAAATGAAATCTTTCCATTTGCAACAACGTGGATGGAACTAGAGTGTATTATGCAAGGCAAAACAAGACAGTCAGAGGAAGACAAGTGTCATATGATTTCGCTCATACGTAGAATTTAAGAAACAAAACAGATGAACATGGATGAAGGGAAGGAAATATAAAATAAAAACAGAAAATGAAGCAAACCATAAGAGGCTCTTAAATACAGACAACAAATTTAGAGTTGCTGTACAAGAGGTGGGTGGGGGAATAGGCTAATTAGGTGATGAGAATTAAGGAGGACATTTGTTGGGGGTGAGCACTGGGTGTTATATGTAAGTGATGAACCTCTGGTTCTACTCCTGAAACCAATACTGCACTGTATATTACCTAACTTGAATTTAAATAAATAAATTGTTAAAAAAGAGAAGGTATAGTTCCTGAACATTGGATTTCCTTCTCTCTCCATCTTGGGACCAGAAAGGAGAATATCTTCTCTATTTGTTTTTTTGGAGTTTCTCCTCCTCTTCTCTCATTCACCCAGCTGCCCCTGGTTTTAGGAAAGGGATTGCAGAGGGAGGAGACATAAGGAATAGACAAGTTCTTACATGATTGATACTGTTCTGATGTCCTGATGCTTATGAGATTTCTGGGCTTGATAGTGATTAAACCTGACCTTTTCACTTGTGGTGAATTGGAATGTTCTTCAGGGGACCCATCCACCCCTACTTGGGGTGTTGATCACAGTGCTGATTTCATATGGCTCCTACAGCACCTAGGCATTTGGCAGTTCCTCTCTCCAGCTTCTCTCTGCTGTGATTACCTCCCCTCCAGGCAACACTCTTTGATAGGATTTCACACAGCCCAAGCAGCCAGCTCTCTCTCTCCTGGGCCATAGGTGGCCCATGGGAAACACTCATAATCCTTCCTTTCTGTTTTCAATTACTGTTGGTGATGTTTTCCTGATGTTATGCATTTTTGCTCATTTTATTTATTAGGTGATAGAAGTTCTATGACATCTTCATGAACATGGTTCTGTATTGATCCAGTTTGACTTTGCCGCAGTATTTGACAGTATTGTGTTCTCTTTTTCACCTCTTTCACCTTGGGCTCCTCTATTATCTGGATGGTGCCACATTTCTCTGGCCTCATCTACCCTCCTCCATGAAAAGATCCTCTTCCTCCTCTGCTCAATCCTTTCAACCTCACCTGGCTCCATTCATTTGACACATTGTTGCTGACCTCATTTTCTCTCACTGCTTTCTACCACCTTTATTGCCAAAGAAATCCAAAGCCCACACTCTTCCTTCTTTTCCATGACTACATGTTCACATTCATTGGATGTACTTTGGCACCTCAAACTGATTTCACAAAATCAGAATGTGTCACCTTCCACATCTTTTCTAACATGTTCTCTTGTGTGCTCCAACTCTGCGAAGCATGTTCTCATATACTGAGACTTCTAGTTCAGAAACTCAGGATCATCCAGCCTCTGCCTCCCATTCAGTCTTACACCAAATGTGCTAGCAGCACCTGCCAGTTATATTTCCTGAACCACAGGTTTGTGTTCCAGTCTGGCATTGGGAGCCACCATGAGCATTTCTCTTCTGTGGGCCCCATCAGCCTCATGGTAACTGCTGTTGCTTCATTGAACTTGTCATTGTCACAGGTCTCTCAAAGTGTCCCAGCTCTAATTCATCCTCCACAGCACTCTCACAGCGAATTTTAGGAGAGAAAATGCAATATACCAACAAACTGAAGATGAGGCCAAAGAGTCTCAAAAGTTGGGTCTACAAAATTCTTCCACCTCAGTTTTCTACCTTTACCATAGATTCTGGGGTTAAACTACTTGTGGTTCCCAAAACGTGCTGGTGCTGGGCTTTTTTGACTCTGTGCCTTTTTCTGTCAGTCACTTCCTCCCTCCTCCCACTCCTTCCTCCCTCTTTATTCCTCTCTCCTCGAACTTCTAGGACATTTGTCCTGGGCATGATTTACCTGACCCTCCCAGGCTGTTAGTTGTCTGAGCCAGGCTCATTCTAAGATTCATCCCCACATTGCCTACTTATTTCCCAATTTCTCTTCCTCAAATTATAGGCTAGTCTAGGACATCAACAAATACTTATTTTTATCTCTGTACTCCTAGTCCCTACCACACAGCCCAGCACGTCTTGGTCACTCAGTAATTGATGCTTATTATCAATGAAGAGATGCAGCAATATTTCAGTAGCTTTGCCGTTGCTCTTCTCTTAAACTGAAATTCCTCCCCGCTCTTGTCTGATTGATGTTTACTATTTTTTTCACCTTCTAATTCATCCTGAAAACTCTGCCTTCCATTCAGACATACCTGGGCCCCACCTGCTATAGTCAAGAGATGCTACCTCTGAACATCCCCCATGCACTCCCTACAACTTGGTGCCCTCACCAGTTCTGCTGGGAGGCAGTGGATGTGTACACATATGTCTACTGCCTCACAGGATGCTCTGCTCCATGAAAGGGCCTTCTTATTCTTCTTTGCATCTTCAGTGCTAGCCCAGGACCTGATATATAATAGATGCTCAGTGAATGTTTGGGTAATAAATGAGTGGATAAACAAGACAAAATCTAGCAAGGGAGTTAAGAATAAAGTAAACTGTTTGTCAGAGGAGGGAGATCTGGATTCATGAAGGTGGGGGTGATAGTGAGGAGATCTGTCTCCAAGCACTGGCTTCCATCATCAGTTCAGAGACTCTGGGAGGCAGGCACCATTGGACCTTATGGGCTGGAAATCCCAGACCACCCATATTCATCCAGGATACAGCTCCCATCTGGGTCAGGGACCCAAGCAAGCAGAGGTGGACTCACATGTCACTCTTGTGTCCCAGGCTTGAGGATCAATCTTTTCTTCCCTGGAACTAGTGCCCCCTTTGCCCTGAACCTCTCTTCCCTCCCCCCTGCCATACACACCCAAGCCCCTTGCCTGTAGAGACTTGCTTCGGGAGTAGAGGGAGGACACAGGACAGGGTACACTTGGAAGGGCATCAGCGGACATGGTGGCTTTTAGGCAGTGGGAAAGTGGGAGTCATTCTCCTGAATGAAGCCCCCCCCCCCACTCCCTCTGCAGTGACCCATATTCTTCTCAGGTTCTTCCCAAGGCTTTTCAACCAGCTTCTGTTTCCTGTGTGCTACTGTGACTGTGTCACCTATCCATTTCCCTGCAGGAGGGAAAAATCTGGGGTCTTGCTGAGACAGATATTTGAATGGAAAGAACAGAGATGAAGAGAAGCCCTATCTGTGAGCTGGGTGCCTACTGCAGGCTCAATCTCTGTACATGCAATAAAAGACTGGGGACCAATTTTCTTCACTGAAGGTGTGACTGCCAAGTCAGGAAATTCTGGGGCAATTTCAGATGATTTAGAACATTTCTTATCAATTTTGGAATCATCTTTTCTTTACAAGGTCTTCATATTTTTGGTAACAGGAGGGAGAGAACAGTTTTCCTAATGATCTTTTACCACCAGGAGTCAGCACAGGTTGGGCTAGCAACAGCTGGAAGAGCCAGCCCAGTCTAATCAGAAGATAGAAGGGGAAGGAGGCACCCATTGGGCTCCAGGGATAATCCTGAGAGTACTCTGGTCTAATCCCTCTTGTTTCCTAGAAAGCAATGAGGGATCTTGGGGCAAGCTGAGGGCAAATTACAGGCTGACGTGCATGCACACACTCTCACACACACACACACACACACACACACAGGTGGAATATGTGTGATATTTCTTGGACACTACTGGCTACCCAAGAACAAAGGAAAGGTTTAAGTACTTGCCATGGTAATGTGGGAAACTAAGGCAAATAAAAAATTAAATTCCCTTACTGCCTATAGCCTATTGACAAGTCCTTGAAACTGGCAGAGTGACTTCCCTCTAAGAGCTCAGCTGCTTCAATGATGACACTTTGCTAGGGGCAAAGAGAACCTTAGCTTAACATTATCCAAACCTTGAGGATCCTGCAAGTCTACCTCCTGTATCTCAACTGCCCCAAGATATATACTTGCAACCATACTCCAAGCTTATAGCCCCCCAATATGCATATGAAGGGTCTCATGACTGAACTTTTATTAAATGGTAATAATTTGTGCTTCCCTAGAAATAGCTAGCCCCTCAAGGTCCTGGAAACCTTGCTTCCAAAATTCCTTAGAGACTGACTCTATCCCTGCCTCTTCCCAGCCTGAGGGTATATAATGAGTTACCTGTCACGACCCCAGTACATCTCTTCCTGCCCACAGGCCCTGTCCCTGAGCTTTTTTTTTTTTTTTTTTAATGTTTATTCATTCTTGAGAGAGAAAGAGCATGAGCAGCGGAGGGGCAGAGAGAGAGGGAGACAGAATCTGGAGCAGGCTCTAGGCTCTGTGCTGTTAGCACAGAGCCTGACACGGGGCTGGAACTCACAAACTGTGAGATCATGACCTGAGCCGAAGTTGGCATTTAACAGACTGATCAGGTGCTCCTGTCCCTGAGCTTTAATAGAATCACCTTTTTGCACCAAAGACATCTTCAAGAATTCTTTCTTGGACGTCAGCTCTGGACCACCCCACAAACCCCCTCGCCACCACCCCAAAACTTCATCAGAAGAATCTGGGATGGGTCACTTAACTGCCTGTGGGAAGCCAATGGACTGTGAAGGTTTTATACTTGGAACCCATGACAGCTGGAATTTTGTGGGGCTGTGGGTGCTCTATGGGTGAAGGAGGTGCATGAGGGGGGCCTCAAGTCTGAATTTGGGTGGTGGCCTCAGAGGCTGCATGTCTGCTTCAGTGGACATTCCTGGGGGCACCGTGGGCACTGCACTTGAGGCGTCCATGCTGGCTGGGGCCAGTGGGCAGTGTTCAAGGACCTGAGGAGTATTGCTCCTTTATTGCTGCTGTGATGACATCTCTCTTGAAGTCTTAACAGAAACCTTTCATTGGTGGGCTGAGAACTCACAACGGGATAATATCCATGAGGGACCCAGAGGGGAGGGGTGTCTCTCTGCCAGCTCCCACATTTTCTTACCCTCTGTGATTGCCTTCTGTCTCCTGGAGTTAGCTACAATCACAGGAACCACCATGGCCACATCCACCAGAAATTCATTTCAGAACATGGACCCTGTGCCTACCTCCTGGAGCTGCTTATCATTGTGTCTGTCCTGTCAGACCCACCTTTTTATAGGACCCCTTATAGTTAGAGGAATATTGGTATCTGAAACAACTCAGGATGAGAGAGACGAAGATGGGACAGAAACAGAACATTGGACTGTGTAAAAACTGCTTTAAAAAGGAGTAAGGAGGGGCACCTGGGTGACTCATTCGGTTAGGCATCTGACATTAGCTCAGGTCATGATCTCACAGCTTGTGACTTCGAGCCCTGAGTCGGGATCTGTGCTGACAGCTAGGAGCCTGGATCCTGCTTCGGATTCTGTGTCTCCCTCTCTTTCTGCGCCTCCCCCCAACCTCCGTTCTGTCTCTCTGTCTCTGTCTCTGTTTCTGTCTCTGCCTCTCTCTCTCTGAAATAAACATTAAAAAAAATTTTTTTAAAGGAATAGGGATGGTTAACCTGAGGAAGAGAATATTTGGGAGGGCAAGAAATTGTTTATAGAATGTGTATTCGTTTTGTATTGCTGCATAACAAATCACATAAACAGCAGCTTAACCAACACACACTTATTATTTCATGGTGTCCTTGGGTCCAGGGTGTGGGCACAACTTAGCTGGGACCCCTCCTCAGGGTCTCATGATACTGAGATCAAGGTGCTGGCTCCTGCATTACTTTCTGGAGCTTCGGTCCTCTTCCAGGTTCACTGGATTGTTGGCTGAATTCAGGTTCTTCCAGGTGTAGGACGGAAGTCCTCAACTGCTAGAAGCCACCCACCCTCCTGCCATCTGGCTGACTCCATCATAGCACTCCTGAATTTATCAGCTCCCAGGCTGGGGTTAAGCAATAGTGGCTGGTAAAGCTGCTGTGGGAAGGGGAGCAAAGCCTGGATTTATGTACTTTTCAAGGTATAAATCCTCCCACCTGGGCAATTTCAAGATAACCGGTGGTTTAACAACAGTCTTCCAAAATTTCTGAATATTTAACAGTCAAGTCTCCTGAGTATCATCTCCAGCAGACCACTGGAACTAGTCTAGGGGCTCCAGAGCTCATACACTAAGTGCCCTTTATGCTCCTACCCCTTCTCTGTCCTCCTACCTCCTGTCTCCTTCGGTAATTTCAGGCAGAAGGAATGAAGTTTTGTTTTTTTTTAATTTCCTATTTGCTGTAACAGATCACCACAAACTCAGTGATTTAATACAACTTTATTCTCTTAGAGTTCTGGAAGTCAGAGTCTAAAATTAAAGTGTTGGCAGGGCTGAGTTCTTTCTGGAGCTTTCAGAGGAGATCTATTTCCTTGTCTTTTGAGCTTCTACAGACTGCCTGAATTCCTTGGCCCATGGCCCCTTGTTCACATCACTCCAGTATCTTGCTTCTATCATTACATCTACTATGACTCACTCTGATCCTCCTGCCTCCCTCTTATGAGGATCCTTGTGAGTACATTGGGATCACATGGATAACCCAGGATACTTTCCCCATCTCCAGATCCTTCATGGAACCGCATCTACAAAAATCCCTTTTGCTCAGTGAGGTAATGTATCCACAAGTTCTGGGGATTAGGGTGTGGCTATCTTTGGGAGACATTATTTAGTCATTCTGTCACAAGAGTATGTCCATCCATAAACACACATCATTTAGAGTTTTGGTGGCTGTTCTGTTTGCTTATCTCCCCTACAAAGTTTTGTGCCTTATATTTGCATCTCCTTAAATACAGTAAGAAACAGAGCTGTTACAGAAACATCACACATTGTGGCACCCCCCCCCCAATGCTTCAGGGGGAGTTTTGAAATTCTATATTTCTTTTCTTTTAGCAATTCCTTGTATTAAAATGAACTCCACAATATCCAATGTAGGGGTGGCATTGGGCTTTCAACTACAAATACGTAACTTACAACTGTACACAGTAGAGCTCACATACTGTTTTGAATCTTTTCTGTTTACTTAGCATTGTAGCTGAAGCAAGGTATAATAATCTAAATACAGTTTAAGGGAAATATTTACTCTCTACTTTCCTGAGGGTCCTGCAGACCTCACAGCTCCTCAGCTGTCCCATGTGCCTGACCTCCTCTGCCACCCATGTGCCTGACCTCCTCACCCTGGAGTAGGCTTCCTCTGGGAAGGAGGCTGAGGAGCTGAGAGTGGAGCCCATTTTGGGAGCTAGTCAATTGGGTTTAGAGACTGGAGGGGTATTCCAAAGAGGAAGGAGTTCCTCCCCATTTCCCTGTGCCCTGTTTTCTCGGATAAGCCATTACTCCTTTTCTTGTAACTCCTGCCATTCTCCAGCCTCCCAAATCCACCTGTCTATATCCAAAATAGTCTGGACATTAACTGAACAAAAGTCAAGATTCCTCAGGGATAATATTTTTAATGGATCAAAGAGAGGAAGGGGCATGATTCCATTGGAACTGAGGAAGGGGTCACAGAGCCAAAGGTTAGTCCTGGGAAGGGTCTAACTAACTGAGAGATGGAGCAGGGAAGGGAGGGAAGGCAGGTGGCTTCAACAACTACTCTGTGGTATGGAGAAGAGGAGAGTGGCTTCTCATGTGAATTTTAAGATCATTTAGGAGAATTCTGTTTTCCCTTATAAAACCTGAAGAAAAGTTAATGTTTTCTTTCTTTGTGGGTAGAGGGTGCTGCGATGGAAGAATGGCCTTGTTTGTCCACTACAGGTGATGGTAGCCAGAGAAGGACACACCTGTCCAGGCTCCAAGGGGTGCCCTGAGAACATGTCACATCTGGCCAACTTCCACTGTCTAGGTACTTGGGAAAAGCTGGTGGACAAACTGTTTCATGATTTGCCTAGAATTTTGGGCAGTAGCCTTTTCTGGGACCATATGTGGTTCCATATTGTTGGGTGAAAATAGAGTCTATGGTGAGAGGAAAGAAAATCCACCTGCTTCATGACTGTGTTGAGGAGGGTACCTTCCGAAGAGTCATTTCTGCTTTGACAGGTATTCTTGTCACGGAGGAAGCTGCACAGGGGCACTTCTGCTGTCTGGAGTGTCAGGGATATGGTTCAGGCCCCTTCAGAGGGCAGGACTCAGGGTCCAGGGGAGGGATATGGCAAGGGATTTTGCATTGTTGCTATTGCTTAAAAGACATCTCTCTTTATTGAAGAGAGTCTATAAGAAATACGTTTTTGTTTTGTTTGTTTTATTTTGTCATTGGTACTTCCTCAATTAAACAACCACAGCTGTATCTTCAGGGACAACCTTCCCATTGAACTTATTGGCATATCTGTTACATGACACAGAGCCCAGCATGGGTAGCAGCTGCCAAATGAGAAAACATTTTGGGACCATAAGAAGGTTTTCCTGTGACTAGCCTCTCTTTCCACCCTGAGGTGACCATTCTTGCATTATGGCACTCCCTGGGCTCTGCCATCTGAGCAGTGCCCAGTCTAGGGGAGGGGGACAGCAAGCCTAGCATCAGTGACATAGCCAAGTGTGGATCCAAAAAGCTGGGGACTTAGGTCAGAGAGACTTGGCTGTTGACCCTTTGTTGTCACCCACCAGTTATATGAAGAGGAACAAACCAACTACCTTTATTTTTCCTCAGGCTTCCCCTTAAAATGGGATAAACAATGACCACATCCTAAGATTGTTGTAGGAATTAGATAAAATTTGATAGAGAGGTGAGTACACTGTGAATACCTACTGCTAGTCCAAAGGAAGAAGACAAGGAGAAAATAAAAACCAGAAATTGTGTCGTGGTGTGTGTGGGGAGTAAGGGGTCATACTCAGCCTGGTAGAGAAGAATAGAGTCTAGGGGTGAGGGAGGGGCAAGAGAGCTTCCTGTCTTGAACACCTGAAAGGCCACCCAACTTGAAAGGTATGTGTGTGTTGAAATTTCCAGCAGTGATGACAGAGTAACCCACCTTAGACATGAGGAAAAATGTCCTCCATGGGGTTGATGACAGAGGAAGACTTCTCCATCCTGAATCATCCTCCATAGTGACTTTTGGATGTTTTCAATATTATGCTGCTGAGGAGGGAGGCTGCACTTTATCTGTCCAGGGCTCCTTCTGGTCACATAGTCTCTGAACTTGAACAAAGTCAAGGGTCTAACCTCTGGACAGGCCCCTTTCTTTGGCCAGTATCTAACCCTTTATCTCTTCCCTATTATTTTGTTCTCCACATCATCTCCTGCTTAGCTCACTCTGTGATGATATTTGAGGGGGTATTATAAACTCTCTCCCAACTGGACTTCATGGTCCAAAGCAAGCAAGCTGTAAGCAGGAGCCATCTTGCAGGTAAACAAATCTTAGAATATAGAAATATTAGCACTCAATCTTAGTATTTTTTTTAACTTAAGGGCTCCACCCAAGCCTACTTTCTTGTTTAGCCTATAATGTCATACAAACCAAGGAAAATGAAGGAGCACTAGATTGAAAATGGGGATGTCCACTGTCCAGTTTGACCTGACTTTTCCACATCCTCCTTCTGGGACTTTGGGAAAGTCAGTTAACATCTGTAGCACACACTTTTCTCACCTGAAGCATGTTATGTTGTAGTTAATGGTTTCCAAATTTCTCAAAGAAAATCATTCTATAAAGATTAAAACAGATTAGACCCCATAATGTGGGTGGGCCTCATCCTATCAATTGAAGGCCTGACTAGAAAAAAGACTGACCTCCTCTAAGGAAATTCTGTCAGTAGACTGCCTTTGAACTTGAAGTGCAACTCTTACCTAGGTCTCCAGCCTGTCCACCTACTCTACAGCCTGTCTGCAGATTTTGGACTTGCCAAGCCTTCAAAGTCACATGAGCCAATTTCTTACAAAATGAATATATGCCCATCCTATTGGTTCTGTTTCCCTAGAGACTCCTGACTAATACATCTGCCCAAAATATAAGGTGTAGAGGCAGGTGTTTGGCATAGGACTTAAAGGGAACCTTGGAAATGGATAAAGAAGATATGGTATTGGTATATATACACAATGGAATATTATTCATCCATAAAAAAAGAATGAGATTTTTCCATTTGGGACAACATGAATGGACCTAAAGGGTATTCTGCTAAGTGAAATAAGTCAGACAAAGAAAGGTAAAAATCATATAATTTCACTTATATGTAGAATCTAAAAAACAAACAGACAACAACAAAAAAAGAGAGAAAGGAACTTATAAATACAGAGAACAAATTAGTTACTACCAGAGGCAAGAGTGTGTGGGGGATGGGCAACATAGGTGAAGGGTATTAAGAGGCACAGTTATTAAGAGCTTACAGTTATAAAATTAATAAGTCATGGGGATGAAAAATTTGGCACAAGGAATATAGTTGCTAATATAATAACTTTGTGTGGTGACCGATGGTCCTACACTTATTATGGTGAACCCTGTGTAATGTATAAAATTGTTGAATCACTACGTTGTACACCTGAAACTAATAGAATATTATATGTCAACTATACTTCAATTACAAATTTTTACAAATAAAAAATAAAGGGAACCTTGGTTATGGCATAAAATAAGCATGGGGGATGGAGGGCTAAAAGAAATTGGATGATATAGCCCAGTTTCCAAGAGTCCACCCCCACATGATCTTTCACCTTGGGTTTCCACACTCAGGTAAACTGCCCTGTTGGAGCCTGAGGGGGTGGCCATGGACTGACACACACATGAAACATCTGACTCATCCTAGGCTGTCCTTCTTGGGGAGGAAAAAAATGCTGAGTTAAATATTAATCCCACCTAAAAACTATCTTCCCAGAAGTATTTAAAATAATGTTTAACAAAATATCTGGGTACTGTGACCCAGCCAAACTAATACAAAAATTAATCACAGCAGGTAAAATCAGGCAATCCTCAATCCCACTAGCAGCTAGAAAAACACACACACTTACATGGAGATATATGCACACTTACACACACACACACACACTCAAATGCATGTACATACAAGTTTACATATGAGCATGTATGCACACAACACACTCCTACACAACACACACACAGTAAATTCCAAGGCAAAGCCTAGTGTGATAGAAGGTGTGCAGTTAAAGACGCTTGAATAAAATTTAAATGTTTGTGAGTAATCTAGGGTTTAGTCCATGTTATTACTTCACTTTCCCTTGAAACATGGCCCAAGCACTAGTATTTGGGTGCTAGGTCCACGAATAGCTCCCATGTTTGGTTTTGTGATTTGATGCCATAGAGAAATGCAGAAATAGCTGCTACTGCTTCTCTCTCTCTTCCTAACATCACTGATCTCACATTTTCACCTTCTGCTACAGAGAAATGGATTAGATTTTCCTTCCAGTTTTCAATGATTAAGAACTATTTATGGAGGTTGAGCCAGAGTTTCTGATTTACTTTTGACTCAAGACATTGTTCTATGTAGGCAGGAGCCATCCACCTGCCCTTTTTCTCCATACTTGTGAGGTCTTCACAGCTCAATGAGATGCTCTGAGCCAGCAAATGTGAACTGGCAGTGTCTGGGACACTGGATAGCCTGCACTATCCCAGGGAAAGGCATACATAAGAAGAAATTCTCCCTTGCACAAGAAAGCAGTTGTAAGGTCTTACAAGGCAAAATGGAGAAGATTGGCTTTGCATTTTTCTTTATGCTATTGCAGCCATGACAGGCATTATCCTGACTCCTTGGACTGACCCAGGGACACCTGCAGGAAAAGGGAGTACAGGGTCAACATTGAGGTGATGGTTAAGAGGGTGAGAGATTTGTGTAGCTCTGGGAAGGATTGTGGCTGATTCTGGAGCACGGGCCAGCTCTGAAGGGGATTATTCCATGGAGGGGAAGTAGAGGAAGTGACAGTGTCCTGTCAGGAGGCCAGGATTGCTGCCTCAGCCTGTCCATTCTTTCCTTCTCACCTCAGAGCAAATTTGCTCCATGAGAAGCCCCTTATCCCAAACTGGGGTTTGTTCCTGTGCTCTGTATTTCTATAGCACCCTGAGCATAATTTCACTCTTCACATATGCCTCACCTTATCATCTCTTTATATACATGCACTCTTCCTTGACTGTGAGTTCTAGGGTGGTGTCCCTGTTCCCACTCCTGACCCACTGCCTGGCACCTTGTAGGTGCACCCTATTTGCAAAATGGCTTGAAGGAACACCTGACATCTAGAGTCAGGGTCATATGCACAGCACATCAGGACTGCCTGTAACCTCTTTTCTTCTGCTTAAAACTCTTAGATAAGAGTGTGGGAGAACAGAAATTCTTAGTCCAGGATGCCCAGAGTCTCAAGAGATCCCATTAGTTGTCTCTTCACACCTATCCACCTCCCCAGAAGGCCCAAGGGGTGCTGCAGAAAGACCTTCAAAGGGAAAAACAAATGTCGTTACCACTGGAGAACTGTCAAATTTGGTTTATTGGTGCGTAAGCAGATTTTGTCAAGTGTTTTTAGGTACTGGTAAGTAATATTCTGCAACCAGAAAATAATGGGGAACCACTTAACATTACATTATTCACTCTCTGCATATTACATGTTTACGTTCTGCCTTATGCATTGGAATAGAAATCCCTTGAGGACTCTGACTCTGTCTGTTTCAGTGCCTGAAGCACTGGAGACTCACACCCAGTGGAGACTTAGGAAATACTTGCAGACTGACTCTTGACTTACTCCCAGGCAGGTCAGAAACTGGTTAAAACAACCACTGGTCCTCTCTTCATGAGACTTAAAATCTCTGAGACCAGGAAGAGCTTGAAGAGACAGGGAGGGAGGTGGCTTTCTGCCCATGGTTGGGGATGGCTGGGGAGAGTTCTTGATGATCTAGCATGAGAATGACATATGGAGAGAGAAAGGAAGAGAAGGAGAGAAGAGATGACAGAGTGAAATGGGTGGTAGTGGTGACAGTAGCCAGACACCAGCAGAGAAATGGGGGAGGGGAATGGAAGGGTATGGAGGGGAGGGGTGAATGAACCAAGCTGACAGTGACAGTACATACATTGAACACTCTAGAGACTTTTGTCTTTCTGGAATATATTTGACATATAATACTGTGTAACTTGAAAATGTACAATGTGCTACTTTGCTATATAAATATAAATATATATATATATACATATACAATGTATAAAAATATTATAATATAATTGTTGTGGCAATATTACATAATTTTGATATTGACCACATTACATGTATTTATCTCATTACATAGTTATAGTACAATATTATCACCTTCATTCATCATTACTATATTCATCATTACTGCTTATTTACTACTCGTTGCAAGTTTGTGCCATTGGTACATTAATCCTATCTCTGTTCTACCACTGGTAAATACTGTTTTACTGTTTTGTAGTGGGAGTAAATTTAGTTCCTGAAGTGGAATCCCCTGGTCACTAAGTGGTTTCTGGCACTTGAGTCAAACCAAGTGGTTTTGAATCGAGCTCACCCCTGTCACTTGGTGCACTCATCTGACCTTGTCCTGGAGCTGCACCTGACAGCCCTGCTCCCCACTAACAGGTGTGCACATAAGGCTGTTTGCTGCTCATTGGGCCCCTCACCAGCATTCTTGCCTCTGTGGCCAGACAGGCTAATTAGAGAGGGACCTTCTCCCCTACCTCCTTGTCTTCCATATTATAAGACCTGAGGAGCAAAATCAATTGTGGAATTAAAGCATAGAACCCTTTTTAGTTAAATAAAACACCTTCAGGGTTTTCATACTGCCCACTAACAAAGCATTTGCTGCTGGCCCAGAGTTCTGCTTAACATTGTTCTGCATCACCTCCCTGCAAAGGGAGAAAGTAACTCCTCCCTCTGCCTCCAAGTCAGTTGAGGACAAACCTAGCCATGTGGAGCTGTCACTCCTACAGACTTCCTTGAGCCTGAAACCCAAATGGAGAGACCCAGACTGCAGCTTAGAAGGGCATATGTCATGTAGCTTTAAGGGCAAGTGGGAACACAGACCAGGTGTGAGGTCTTGGGAAGTTTCCAGATGAGGAGGTAGGGCTTAAAGTAATCTGTGTGGGGGTTCCCCACACACCACCATCCCCTTTTGCCCTTAATAAATATTTTAGGAATTAATAAATACTTGCAGACCAACTCTTAATTTACTCTTGGCCAGACTGAAATGGTAAAAGGTAACATTGGCCCTCTCTTCATTACCTAAAATCTCTGAGGCCTGGAAACCTGGAGAGTTAGGGAAAGAGATGGCATGCTGCCCACGGGCCCTGCGGGTTCCTGACCACCCAGCATGAGAAAAACGGAAGACAGAGAGAGAAATGTGATGATAAAAACAGTGTTAAAACACAGCCCTAAGTCTTTCAAAGATGGCCTGTTCCCTGGGGATCAAGACTCCAGGACTCTTGTCCTATCTCTCCCATAACCATGCCACTGATGGCTGATGATCTGAGTCTGATGCTCTCACTTCCTACAGCAAATTCTTCCAGAATGCTTGAAAGTGTAGTTAATCAGAGGGAACCTGCTAAACTGGAGTTTTAGCACAATTTTTGACAAGTGTTTCCAGGAAAAGAGTGGGATACCAAAGGACAGGAATCTGCTGGGAACCCCCTATTTCTTCCTTGTCTGGCTGCACCCAGGTTAAAAGGGCCCTGGTGTGGCCCTGTTCATGCAGTTTGGATCCCTGAGTCCTGGAGCAGCAGGGGCAAGTAAGTGACATGGCTGTGCTATAGGGAGTGAGGCCTAGCTGTAGCCTATGGGTTGGAATCTTTTTTCTTTTTTCTTTTTAATTTTAATTTAAAATTTAATTTAAAATTTAAACCCAGGAAAACAGTTACAGAAAGAAACAGAAGTGTTACATGGAAGGTGGGTTGAACAAACCACAGTGAAGATAGAACATGAGGTCCTGTATTTATGATGATGAAAGTTTTAGACACATAAATCCATGTCCTGTGTTGCACAAGTGTTTGCAGTAAAACTGGCCCCAGGGCTCCTCTTTCATAGTGCCTTTTCCATCCCTTTTATTTCTTTAGCATTATTCCCTTTGGTAGAACTTCTTGCCCCTGTCCCAAGTATGATAAGGCATCACACACATGTCTGAGCTGGAGGGCTGAGCTGTATCCTTAGCACTTGGGCTTAGAGTCGCTGTGATTTTCTGCGGATTTTTGCCTTTGGTATTTATTCCTGACTATTTATTTGGACCTTAAGCATGGGCACATGTGCACCCCCAGCCAGGAGTTGCCATGGGGAACTGAATCTGGGAAGTGTGGAGGGATAGAACAGAGAGAGCAGGGTAAGAGAGAAATCTCTCCATCAGTACAGGCATGTAGACCCAGAGACTTAAAGATTGGCATGGACTCCCCTATGAATTAGAATCTCTGCATCAGCAGGGCCTGGCTGCTTCAGCTTTGGGCCAGTGCAGAGTGGAAGAGACCAATTCCTGACCCCTGTCCCCACTCCCATGCTGCCTACACCCCCTGGAGGACAACAGATAAATCTTGTTCCCCATGTGGGCCAGACTTTGGGGTGAAGGCAGTCTGCATTATCGCCTCTCAAACATGTTCTTCTCCAGGATGGACATCATGGGCTTCTTTCTCTTTCATGACAGTGTTCTGTTCCAGGCCATGCCTATTGCCCTTCCCCTCACCTGATGCACCTGAACATATCCTTTTTAGGAACAGAGCCCTGGATAGGCTTCAGTTCTCCAGGTCAGATTTACCTTTGGCAGCTGCAGGGTGAATATTTCATTATCAGCCATGATCAGTGGGGGATTCTCTGGGGCTGGCTGTCATGGTCATGAGCAAGATGGAAAAGTCTAAGGCTCTGAGAATTAAGAGTAGGAGAAGATGGAGGTCCTCCCTGGAGAACTTGGCATGCTCTCTTCTCCTAGCTAACAGTGCTCATCTCTTGTTCTTGAAGGCTTTTGTCAATCCAGGAAGGATGTCCTATCAACAGCAACAATATAAGGTCCCCCAGCAGCCCCCTCCCCAGATCCTTGAGCTGTGTCTGCCCAAGGTGCCTGAGCCCTACTCCCCAGCCCCCAACCAGCGGAAATGCCAGCCCCCCCCCCCCCCCCGCCACCCTGTGCAGCATCCCCATGCCAGCAGGAATACACACCAAAGCAGAAGTGATACCTCCGAAGCCACCACTCCCTCCCCCTGGCCTGAGGCTGCTGCATCCTCTCTCTGCCCACCCTGGACAACCTCTTTCCATTATCTACAGGGAACATCACAAAGCCCCCAGGAGAATCCACCTCTCAGCTGACTCAAAAGGAGAATAATAGCTCCTTCATGGGGTTTCCAGCAACTTTTTGAGTGATTCCTCTCAGCTTCAACCTTTAGAAACGGGAGTGCCTACACCCCAAGACTGAAGTGCCATGTGATCCAGGCCTTCCCTGGAGCCATAAGTACACATGGCTGTAGTCCAGACAGGACACTTCCTCTAGCTGCTACCTCTTTCCACCCGAGATCATTGGAATGACAGAAGAATCCTCCTTCAGCTCTGCCTCTTGTCTTTCTCCAAGTGTTTTGAGGTTTATGCTTTTAAGTAACTGACTTAAAATACTGGAAAATTCCCCTACTTTCCCTCCCTTCCCACATTCTTCAGTTATGACAATGAGGTCTTGTTTCCTATCACCTGTCTGATCAATTCATTTTTCAGAGGCTGCTGACAGTCTCTCTACCCCAAGCCTGGGTACTCCCAGCCCCGCGCTGCTATGACCTCCCACTTCCCCATTCCTTTGATAAATTCAGTCGTTCCTGAGTGGGTCTGACTCTGCTCACGCAATGGCTGGGAAGGGGAGGGGAGAAGCTAGCCTGGATGTGTAGGTGCTTGGAAAGACCACTAGGGGGCACTAGGGAGGCCAAACGCAGAAGATGCTGGGGTTTCCCCGCGTGGGGTACCCACATTTTGCCGTCTGCACTGAGACTGGACTCCCATTTCCATGAGCCAGCCCCGAGTCCACTGATGGCCCCAGTGGCTCTCCCTTCCCCAGGGCAGGTGCAGCAACCCGAAAAGATGGGAGTGTGTGTTGGAGGTGTGACTCCTACTCGGGCTGGAGGCCTCCACTGTGAGCTGGACCCTACCTGTCCATGGCAGCCCGTGTTTTCAGGAGTGTGGTCTCTGTGCCAGGAAAGACTCTATCGTGCTGAGAGTCTGAGGTTCTTTGAGAGGAGTTTAGGGATTTTCAGTTAGAAATATGAGGCCTGTGTCCTCCTGCTTCATAGTTGGACTATGTGTATTATGTGTACCATGTGTATTATGTGGTGTGAAATAGATTTCCAGGCCCAGGATGGAGCTGCTTCTGCTGGCTTGGGCCACATCAACAAACGGAAATAACCTTCAGTCGCTGTATATGTTCAGATCCACCAGAAAGACTGTATCCAGTAAGCCAATCCTGCAAGGCGAAGCCAAGTCTGGGCTCTGTGCTTATTTCTTTGTACCTCTTTCATTTACTGATTTTCTCTTCCCCGTTCCGTATTCTTTATCCTGTAAAAGCATCCTGCCCTCTGTTCCATTTTGCAATTCTCAGGACCCTTGGGAGCAGAGGCTGCCTGCTTCATGAATTGTTAAAGTTTGTATCACCTAATTTGTCTTTAACAACGTGTATTTATTTTTAATGATAGTATTTGTCAATGTGATGACGAGCTTGGGGCAGACTGAGGACAAACTGCAAGCTAGCACCTCCTCGCCCCCCACCCCAGGTGGGATGTGTGTGATATTCCTCAGACACTCCTGGCTGCCCAAGGACAAAGGAAAGGAAAGAAAACAAATTGGGCAACTGATGGAGATCACAGTCCTACAGGACATGAGTCTCCATCAGTTTGCAAATCTCTTAGTAAATTACAAGAAAAAGGCAATTTCCAAAACCTATAGACTCAGTTTCCTGGAGTCTCAATATCACCCTCCCCTCCAAAGTGATGTGGAGAACAAAGACAAGAAGGAAATGTCAGGTAAAATTAAATTTCTTTATAACCTGCAGCCCATTGACATGCTTGAAGCAACATCTCTCCAGGAACCCCCTACCCTCCTAATGGTAATGCCTTACTAGAGGGAAAACAACCTTAGCTGGACAATAGCAAGGCCTCAGGTGTCCTAGGAGTCCTCTTTAGCACATCAAAGTCCCTCTGGAGGCCTCCCTTTTGACTTTACCTCCCCCAACTCCGTAGGATAAAACCAGCCATTCTTCACAACCCTGGTGCATCTCTTTTCCTATCCTCATGCTTCAATAAAATCACCTTTTTGCACCAAAGATGTCTTCAAGAATTCTTTCTTGGTCATTGGCTCCAGACCCCCCATCACCTCAAATCTTCATGAAATAGGCTGCAGGTTATAAAGGAATTTAATTTTACCTGCCATTTTTCTTCTTGCCTCCCCCCACCCCCCATCACTATGGAAGGGAGGGTGATATTGGGACTCCAGGAAATGGAGTCTATAGGTTTCTGGAGATTAGTCTATTGATAAGATTGCCTTTTTCTTGTAATTTACTAAGGTATTTGTAAACTGATGGAGACTCATGTCCTGCACTGTGAACATGTCCTGACTGTGAACACTATCAGTTAGCCATTTGTTTTCTTTCCTTTCTTTTGTTCTTGGGCAGCCAGGAGTGCCTGAGGAATATCATACATATCCAACCTGGGTGGGGGGGAGGGGTGTTTGTGGGGTGTCAGCTTGCTTTATGCTCCCTCATCATTCACTATCCAGTTCTAAGAGCAAAGTCAAGCAAAAAAAAATGGCAATTGGTAGATACTTGTCGGAGGAAGTCTTAGGATAAAATTCTGATGGAATGTAGGAGAAAATAATTGAGTTAGTTTTCATGGGTTGTTCCCTATGCATGGAATGCCCTTTCCTTCCTTCATTCACCATCAACTTTTAGTTTACATTTGCCCTGCAGACTCCCCTTAGTATCTAAATCATCCTGGCTCCTCCTCAAAGTCTGTCCCATGCATGCCCAGCACCCCCATTTTACTCTCTAGACTGAGTGTTGTATAATGGTCAGTTCACAGGTCTGTCCCCAACCTGTCCCCACCCTCCCCAATCTGGAAGACTGGTGACTTATCCCAGAGGTCCTGGGCTATTTTACTCTGCATCTCCAGCACACAGCTCAGGGTGAGCATAGTAGATGTTTAACAAATTATTGTCATTTGATTGAACAAGGCACCATTTAACAGTAAATTTGAGAGATGAAAATAATGAAATACCCAGAAAATACACGTTACTTCATGAAACAAGAGGAGACACAGTAATGAGAAAAAGTTCTCTGAAGGCTTCATTGCTGCACTGGACTTCCTGGATTCTATGTCTTTTTTTAGGCTTGGACATCCCAGAGAGCTAAGGGCATTGTTGGGTTGACAGCCTCCTCTAAGGGAGGACCCAGGCAGGACTGGTTCACACTTCAGGATCCCTGTTTAGAGCTGAAGCTTCCATTCACTGAGCCCACAGAGCCCTCCCCTGTCCACCACCCCTGCCTGCTTGCTCTTCCTCAGGGGAGGAGCACTTGGGAGGGAGGCAGCTGAATAATGAGGGGAGGGACAGTGGGCTGTTTCTAATTTAGCTGTATTCCTTCCTCACTTCTCAGTAGCCCATGACTGTCCCTAGGGTCTTTTAAGGACAAGCCCTAATGATTTATTCATCTGCCCAAGTCACTCCTTCCTTGTAGGAACATTCTCCCCTTCCCCAGGCCTAGAAAGAGGGCAGAGTCAGGGATGTTCAGACATCACTTTTATTGGAGGGACCCTCAGGGAAGTAACATCTTCTCAGAGAGTCCAGAAATGGCCAGGGGCAGAGGGAGGGGTGAGCTCTTCTTAGACAGGAAGAAGTGATTTATAGGATATATAAGATTGTTTTGGTTGAAGGTGAGGAAATAAAGTGAGGAAATTCTGAAGAATTTTAAACTGTTTAAGGCAGTTTTACTTTCTTGGCTATTGGCTATTTTCCATCATCTTGGTTACTCAAGTTCTCCAGAATGGTGAAATCCAGAGGTACAGAGAGCTAAGGAAGGACAGTTAATTCACACTTTAAATTATCTTTGGGACCTGACAGAGGCAGCAATGGTGGCAGAGGCAGCAGCCAGAAGAACTGACTGGTCCTGTCCATAGCAAGTTGGAAATAGAGAATGGTGTCCAGAAATGATGCCTAAAAAAACATGGCCCCCTTGGCCAATTCTTGCTATTTCCTGAAGGGGGTGCTGGGAAGCACTGTTGATAAACTGCAGTCACATGGGTGGTCTGTGAAGATATCTTTCTCCTGGAATAGATTAAAGTCACTCTTTGGCTGTGTTGTATTCTCTATTGATGCCACAAGAAAGGGATTGGAGAGAGGCAGGGGGCAACTGAAGCTCAGTGCTTTGAGGGCAGGGAGCCTCCAAAGAGCAACTTCTGCCTCCATGGTCTTCCTGTTAGCATGGGGGAGGGTGTACTTCTGCCAGCTGGGGAGCATGGCTTGGGGACCTGAGAGGGGGCTGGCAGGGGACTGTGCCTTGTGGTCGCTGCTGCAGGACATCTTTCCTGGACTGATGATAACCTGCAAGAAAGAGGAGATAAACTTTTTCTCTGTAGCAACAACAATAGAGGGCTGAGTATTTCATGGGAGAAGTGCTCTCTCCTTCATGCACTTCCTCATCCTCAGGGACTAAGGTCTCCCTAGCCTTATCACTCACAGCCATGACCCCCAGCCTACTTCAGCCTCCACAGTGTGGACTCTCAACCAAGAGGAGGCTTCTGGGACTGCACTAAGATGCCCGTGTCTGCCCACATCTACTCTAGTCCTGGATGGTTGGGACTAATGGGTTGGAAAGAATTGAGAAGTAGTGCCTATTAAAAAATGGGGAAAAATTAGGGCACCCGGGTGGCTCAGTTGGTTGAGCATCCGACTTCGGCTCAGGTCATGATCTCGCAGTTTGTGAGTTCAAGCCCCGCGTTGGGCTCTGTGCTGACAGCTCAGAGCCTGGAGCCTGCTTCAGATTCTGTGTGTGTCTCTCTCTTTCTGCCCCTCCCCCACTTACACTCTGTCTCTCTCTCCTTCAAAAATAAATAAACATTAATTTTTTTTTAAATGGGAAAAAATTGAGTGTGGTGGGGTTTAGTCTCAGGAAGCAAAAGTTTAGAGGAGCATAAGACTGCACATCATTCATGGCTGTGGCTGTCTCTCTTCAAGAAAGCTCTGAAATTTTCCAGAGAGTGGGAACAGAGTGAGTAGGTGTTAAGAATTGAGGATGAAGTTCCTAACATGCTATTCTTACCCCAACTTAGCAGCTCTTCCTGAGTGAGCTCTCTGACCCAGTAAATATTCAATTAAGTGCCAACTCATCATTTAGAAGCCTGTTGATAGAGAATATTTAGTTTGTTTGGAGGCAGAACTGGATGGCTTTTGAGATGTCATGTACATTTTCCTGTCTTTTCATCTGTGCCAGTTCTGAACATATTTTGCCTTTTCCCTTAGACTTATTGGGTAATTCTCTTCTCCATCAGTGCTGTCCTTGGTTACTATAAAATCTTATCTCTGTTTCTGCAGGGAAGTTAATATATGCCAATTAAAGAGTCAAAATTAAACATCAAAAATAGTACTCAGTAAAAACCATAGGCTTTTGTTACCCTAGCCTGAGTGCAAGCTCCATATGATTATGAAGGAAGAGCAAAAGCATGAGGAACTGAGAAAGTTAAGCTGTAGCCCAGGTCCACAGAACCACATCTGGGACCTGGGGCTAGGGTTCCCTGGTCTGCAACTGTCATCTCATTGATGGGAGCCCAGTGCCCAGCGGTACTCAGGCCTGTGTGTCAAGGGACTTTGGTACTCACAGACCTGCAGAGATTTTGTTGCTCTAAGCTCTGGGTGGGTCTCCTGCTTGGCAGCTGCTTGGTGTCACTCCCCATGGATGGAGGTGAAGGAGTGAAGGGGGAATGGAGGTAGGTACACTTTATTCAGCTACACTTTACTCACTTTACTCGTCCAAGTCTTGAGATGTCCTGGAGTCTACAAGTCGATGAGCAGCAAGACTAGCTGAGCCTCTCATCTCTAGGAGATGGGCCTTGTACAAGCAATCCAAGGCTAGGATGTAGCAGCTTTCCCATTCCCCACACAGCCCCACTGTCTCTTTCAGGTACCTGAAATGAAGCTACTATCAACCTTATCACATACCACTCCAGCTCAGTTTTAGGATCAAATGAACTTCAGATGGTTTAAACAGTCATTGAGCATCTATCAGGGCCCTGACTGTGTGTGTGTGTGTGTGTGTGTGTGTGTGTGTGTGTTGGTGGGCAGTATAGGGGTGTGGTGTGGAGATACAGAAATCTCTGGGGGATTTTACAGTCTAGGTGGAGATGGGGTAGGGTTATAGATGCTTAGGCACAGAGTAATAGTACAGAGACATTAGCCGGAAGTTTGAGCAACATGCTGTGAAAGCCTACTTGAATGGGAGGCATGGGTCACAGAAGCCCTCCAAGGGAGGTGTTGACTCCAGGGATAATGTAGAGGGGATTTTGTCTCTTTCTAGAACTTTCCTATGTGTTGATCCTCCCATGGTAGTTTACCTAATCTTCCATTCTCCAGCTGCCTTCATGGAAAAATACTGCACCCTTTTCTTCTCTTCACCAGGAAGGCTCCCTGGACCAGTGAGTGGGCAGAAAGAAGGTTTCTTGTGCTTTCAAAAAAAAAAAAAAAAAAAAAAAAAAAGGAAAGCGCAACCTAGTCTACAACTTAAAATGGTACTTACCTTGTGCTCCTTATCTAGGAGTAGTCCAGGGCTCTCTGACCTTTTAATGGTACAAGTTTCTAGGAGGTGAAACACCTCAATGGTTTGGGCAAGGCAGTGAACGAATGGAAGTTTTTAGTTATCCAGACAGTAGTTTTAGCTTCAAGTTATTTTAAAAATTCTGCCTGCTAATCTTTAAAGAGTAAACTCTAACAGGGCATCTAGGTGGTTCAGCCAGTTAAGTGTCTGACTTTGGCTCAGGTCATGATCTCATAGTTCATGAGTTCGAGCCCCCATGTTGGGCTCTGTGCTGACAGATTGGAGCCAGCTTCAGATTCTGTGTATCCCTCCCTCTTTGCCCCTCCCCCACTCATGCTTGGTCTCTCTCTCTCTCAAAAAATGAATAAACATTAAAAAAATTTTAAATAAATAGACCCTTGGGAAGTTGTGAAGAAAATATCTGCTATACATCTACAAAGCAGAGACAGCTTGAGGAAGATTTACGGCCAGGAAAAGAGATTAATAATAACATTTAGAATAAGAACCAGATGCTGCCTCTGATCTCTCTGTTTCAGAATCTGAAATCACCTGTGGGGATACTCCTGGGCACAGTGAATGGACCTATGAATCTATAAAGGAGTGGAGAAAGGGAAATGGATGGAGTTTGGAGAAAGACACAACCCTTCCCAATCCTACTAAAGGTAGACATTAGTTATTTCCTCTCTTTTCTACACTTACTTTTGGTTGTTCTTGACATTTCTTACCCTTTAAGTAATTTTTTGTCAGTAGACTCTGACCTGATTTTATCTCCACGGAAATAAGAGGGAACCTACTCTGTGGCTGCCAGAAGGAGGAGAATTGGGGAAAACATAGAATATGATTAGATTCAAACTTCCATAATCACTGATTATGGATAGTTCCTAAGGGAGGTCTTGGGAAGAAACCCGCATAAGAAACTAAGGAGCCATCCTTTGCTCTACCTTCTCTGACTTCCATGTTTGTATATCACCCAGCACATGCGCTGCTTCGTGATGTTTGCCCTTGTGAGATGAAATCTAATGGTCCATGTAGCACATACCTGTCCCCACCATCCCAGTAGACCACTGAGGAGCTTCTCTAGAGAGTTACAGTTTCCTCTTCTCTTTATCTTCAGGTTTTATCAGTTCCAGACACTTTATTGTTGCTAATCATTAATGGTTGAAAGTTCAGAATTTAATTTAGCAGAGTAGTTAAATGTAAGTGTTCCCTGTCCCTCCAGTAAGCTGAGGCTGAAACCTGAGGAGAACTTCCTGAGTCCTCCCACACCTGTGCTATCACATGTGCTCAGGTTCAGAGCTGCTGTCCTACAGTGACTCACTAGACCAATGGTTCTCAAGATAGATGGAGATGCTGGGGGTTCCCAAGATGCTCCAGTGGGGTCTGTGAGTGAAAATATTATCATAATTAATATTAAGCTGTTATTTCCACTCTCATTTACCCATTAGTCTACACTAGAAATGACAGTAGAGACTACATAGCATGTGGTGACATCATCACTGTGACAGCTAGTGCAATGCCTAATTGTTGATAAAGTGTCCTAAAATGTTCTCAGATTTAATTTTGAATATAAGAAATAGCAATAGATAAAATTCACAAGAACAAAAGCTTTTTGTTTTCCTCATTGATTTTAAGGGTATACTCTTTCCCAGTACCAAGCATTTGGAGAACCACTGCAGTGGATAAGCCTGTCTGGGGCCATCCCTTGCATGATGAGCCCTAGACAGATCCAGGGTGGCAGTTCTGGTCCCAGGACCTTGCAGAACTCATCTCAGCCCAGTCTACAGCCCTGACATTGGTTGGTGGCTCCATTGCCATCACTATCTACCTCCTCTGTGTGGCAAGTCTTTCCCAAGAAATGATAGGTCCTGGGTGCAGCAGTGGACTTGGGGGACAGCTGGTGCTTTGGGACGCTGATGATGGGTGGCCAGAGAGGAAAAGGAGACCTGCTGGCTTGTGCTGGGTTCCCATCTCCCTCCCCTGGATCCCCAGATCACCTCCAGGGTCCTCCCAGTGATTTCCCTCTCAGCCTCTGCTTCCTGAGTACTTTGTCCCTCTGTGGCTTTCTCCAAGTCCCAGTAAGAAAGCAGAGACATGAAGATCCTTTACTGATAAGAATAGAAGAAGGAACATTGTAGGGTTTGGATTACTTTTAATGGGTTCATAGTCCAGATAGGGGTATGAATTCGGGTTAGAGAAACTTTGTTAGGGGTTGTGGAAATTATGAGAAAGGAAATACAAACAGAACTCATTGCCTTCACTGAGGAGTGTGGAGTTGTGCTCTGAAGAACTCTGGAAACTTTTGGTTGATTTGAACAGTTTTTTTGTTTTCATTTTTCTACCATGTTTGCTCCTCGAAACCTTCATAACAGAGGCAGGTTGCTAAGCAAGGAAATCCATGTCCTTGTAGTGATCTCATACAGCCAGCAGAAGGCATCATGGTAAAGGAGGCTGTGGATGGACAGCAGTCAAGAAGGGCAAGAACAGATCAGGACTTTGGGAAACGTTTGAGAACTTCTGTCTACCCCATGTGGTCTCCTGGGAGGGGGCTGGGAGGAGTCGCTGATTTGGGGAGGAAACACATAGACAATGAAGACATCTTTTTTCTTGAGTCTGAAGAGAATAGCATCTTTTAAGTATTGTGTATCCCCTGTTGTTGCTGGAGGTGAGGGGATAAAGGGTGGGGCAAGGAGGTGCAGTATCTTCAAGACCAGGTTGGAGAGGGTAGCTTCAGAGGTGTCACTTCTGCTTTGACAGGTATTCCTGATGGCAGGGAGGACACTTAACAGGGGGACATTTCCACTGGCTGGAGGGTGAGGACAAGGCTCAGGCATCTTCAGGGGGCAGGAACCTGGGGAGGGGGCTGGCAGGGGAATTTGCATTGCTGCTGTTGCTGATAAGACATTTTTTTTAGATTGAAGATGAGCTGAAACAAAAAAGTAAAGCCCTTTAGAAGGAGAACACATTAGTGGAAGAGATTATCTCCAAATTAGAACAGGGAAACACACACTTTCATGTTACTTCTTTCTTTAATATAATGTTATGACCATCCTATATCACTCCCTCCCATGAACACCCACCCCACAGGAGCCTCCATGGACCACAACAGGCAATAAAGAGAATTTTCTTAGAAGCTTCCCTACAGATGCCCAGTGTGTGCCCTGTCCTTCCCAACCAGAGATTTGGTTCTTTGAATGGAGCATGTTCACTCTGAAGGGATTCCAGAGAAAGAAAAGATTTGGAAAGTATCAGGAAAGTGTGCCCGAAAATACAAGGTAAAATGATTTTAGAATAGTCAACTTGAAGAAAAGCAGGTTCAGAGACTGCAGAGCACCTGCTGTTTTGAATGACCTGTTAAATCAGAGTCCAATTTGGAGAGATTGGACTGTATTTCTTCCAAATACCATGAAACATTTCCTTTCTCTGGGATGGTGCCCCTATTTGACACTGAGGCATCTCGTCCCCTTACTCTGCCCTCTTCAGCAACTTCTCCAGTCCTTCAGTGTCATTCCTGACTCCTTTAAACGTGATCACTGCTTCTTTAAGGATAAATAACATCCCTTGGCACCAGCTATCTTAGAGTTAGATTCCAGAGCAGAGCCAGAGTCAGGAGACCCCTGCCAGGCATCCAGCTTGGGGTCAGAAGCTTGGACATGAAACAGGAGAAATATTCAGGGTACAGCATAAGGAAGAACAAAGACTAGGGATTATGAGCTAAGTTCTGGCCTCAGCTTTACCAGAATCATTTAACTGACCAGGAGCTTTTTCATCTATACCTTTAGTCACATTAATCTCAAATTATCTTCTATTTTTAAACAATAGTCAACATACTTTTTCTGTAAAGGGCCAGATAGTAAATACTTTAGGCTTTCAGGCCAGATAATCTCTGTCACAACTGTTCAGCTCTGCCATCACCATGCAAAAGGAGGCATAGACAACACATAAACAGATGCACACTCCTGTGTTCCAAGAAAGGTTGATAAGCAGTGGGCTGGGTTTCATCTGTGGACCTTAGTTTTACTGACTTGTGATGCAGACCCCTGACTTTCTGCATCTCACTCTGGTTCACTGTGTTGCCTACCTGGTCTTTATTTTCTGCTCCATTTTTCTGATCTGTTCCTATTGCTACTTCTGATCATCTGCCTTTTCTTTTCTATACCCCCAATCATAACTGTACACATGCTTCTTGGTTCCTCCAGTGGGAACCCATGATGGCCCCTTTGAGGGCTTCCTATTCCATAGAACAGAGCCTCCCCACTCACCTGCCTTTCCAGGTTGTTCCAGGCTTCAGGGATTCAAGTCCATGAAGAAGCTCAGAGCAGGGTCCTTTTATCCTGGGCTGAGCCTGTGCAGGAGGAAACCAAAGGGGTTTCTCCATAATTTCCTGCTGTCCCAATGTCTCAATCAACTCTTTTTTTTTTAATTTTTTAACATGATACAATTTTGAGAGTGAGAGAGACAGAGCATGATCAGGGGAGGGGCAGAGGGAGAGAGAGACACACAGAATCCGAATCAGGCTCCAGGCTCCAGGCTCCAGGCTCCAGGCTCCAAGCTGTCAGTATAGAGCCTGTCATGGGGCTCAAACTCACAGACCATGAGATCATGACCTGAGCTGAAGTCGGACACCCAACCAATTGAGCCACGCAGGCACCCATCAATCAATTCTTGAAGACACTTGTCAAACTCCCTTTTTGCATACAAAATTCCAGTTTGGCAGCTTCTAGGTAAATAACAATATTTCTATTTCCTCTGGAAAGATTCAGTAAGAGTGTAATGGAGGAGGCAGAGGGACATATAGACACAGGTGTTTTCTTCAAGTGTACCTTGCCCTTCAGTGGAATTTGGGTGGATATGAGGAAGGAAGAGGAAAGAAGTCCCTGGGCTGGAGTGTCCAGAGATAGAGTAATTTCTAGGCATGCCAGAGCTAGGTCTTACTGTACTTCATATTCCCTGAGTGTCTCTTGCCCACATCTCATATAGAGTAAATGAAGTTACCATCTACACCAAACACACCACCACTAGCACTTTTGTTTGAGGTCAGATTAAGTTAAAGTCATTAACCCAGCAATCATTGAGTACCTGCTAGGGGCCAGGTCTGTGAGTAGGGGAGGATACAATAGAGACTAAGACCAAGCCCAACCCCCAGAAAAATCCATAGTCTAGTAGGAGACACATATGAGCATGCAGAATGAAAGGACCATGCAATATAGCAGATACTTGGTCAGTGCACTCACTATCTCCTTGTCAACTGGGAGGTTACATGGAAGAGGATTCTCCTGTACAGGGGATTCTTTTCCCCTCTAAAGTTGTCCTAGGCAAGTTGTCCTGAGAGCTTGGCTTAACTCTCCTTCTTCAGTGTCACACCATCCTGCTTCTTTAGGAACAACTGACACACAAGGATCTTACGTGGTACCCTGTATTTCCAAGGAATAAAATATGAATTTCCTCATTGGTCACTGGCTATGAAGCGCTTTCATTCTTGGGCTACTTTTCTGACCAAGCCAATGATTTTAGAGTCCTGGGCACCACCTCTTCCCACCGGGTAACTCAAGATTTATTATGATACTGAGAAAGTCTACATACTGTGGGCAGAACAAAGGGTATTTTAACCAGAGTCTAAATCCCCAAATAATTTAGCATATTCTACATTCCAAATTTTAGCAGAGACCCCTCATTAATGGAAAATGTAATGAATGTATGGACATTTTAACAACTTATTCCAATGCATGAACACAAGTGTTTTTCCATTTATTTATACCTAAATTGACCTATAGTTTTAATGCATATGAATCTCAGTACTATTATTTTTTATAGAATTTAACATGATTATTTAAAAATTCAATTTTAAAATTTGGTTATATTGAATGTATTCAGGAAATATAACACACTTCTGTTGGTAGCACTTGACAAATTTTATGAAAATGTACATGAAAAGACAAATAACTAAGAATAATTAAGGATTTCTTAAAATATAACAAAGTTGGAGAAGTTTAACTACCAGATATTAATGCTGCAGTAATTAATACAGTGTGGTATTACTGTGAGGATAGTTATATAGACCAATGGAACAGAACAGAGACTTGCTCGTATACATGACTTGATTTACACCAAAGGTGACTCGGCAGTGCAGTGGGGGAGGGGTGATCTTTTCAATAAATGGTGCTCAGATCAACCTAATATTCCCATGGGACTACAAAAAAAATCTTGACCCCTGCTTTAGTATAAACAAAAGTTAGTTCCATGTGGATTATAGATCTAAATTTGAATGGTAAAATTATATAACTTAAAAAAATAGAGAAGAGTATCTGCATGATCTTGTCCATAGGAAAAATTCCTTAAACAGAGAATAAAAAGCATAATTGTAAGTGGCAAAAATGATATATAGATTTCATTAAAATTAGGCATTTCTGGGGCTCCTGGGTGGCTCAGTCTGTTAAGTGTCAGACTCTGGCTAAGGTCATGATCTCATGGTTTGTGGGTTCTAGCCCCACAGTGGGCTCTAAGCTGACAGCTTGTAGCCTGGAGCCTACTTCAGATTCTGTGTCTCCCTCTCTCTCTCTCTCTCTCTCTCTGTCCCTCCCCTGCTTGTGCTCCCTCTCTCTCAAAAATAAATAAATAAAAATTAAAAAAATAAAATAAAATAAGGCATTTCTGGTTAGCAAAAGACAGTGCTACAGTTGCAAAAATACAGGCCACAGAGATGAAACACTATTCATGATATACAAAATCTCACAAAAGACTTGTGTCCAGAACACACACACACACACACACTCCTATAGATCAATAAGAAAACAAGAAACAAACAAACAAAATGTCCAAACAACTTGAACAGGCAGTTCATAGAAAAGTATTTTCAAATTTCCAAATAACTATCATAAAATGCTCAAGTGCATCAGCCATTAGAGAAATGAAAATTAAAATCACAATGTATTACCTCCACATAGCCACTCAAATGACTAATATGAAAAAGAGAGACCATCAAGATTAATTAAAGTGCGGAACAACTGAAAATTTCATATACCACTGACAGAAATAATAGTAGGATACACATTTTGGAAAAATTATTGGTATTCACTAAGGATGAATATACCCCTAAGTTCTTACTAGCCATTATATTACTAGGTTTGTACTCAACTGAAGTATATGCATATAATTACAAAAATATATGAACGTGAATGCTCATAGTATCATCATTTTTATTTTTTATTTTGTCTTATTTTTTTCAAAACATTTTTTTTAACATTTATTCATTTTGAGAGATAGAGAGAGGCAGAGCGTGAGTGGGGAAGAGGCAGAGAGAGAGGGAGACAGAGAATCTGAAGCAGGTTTCAGGCTCTGAGCTCTCAGCACAGAGCCCAACACAGGGCTCGAACTCACGGACTGTGAGATCATGATCTTAGCTGAAGTAGGACGCTTAGCTGACTGAGCCACCCAAGTGCCCCAATAGTAACATCATTTTTAAACATTTAAAATTGGGAAGTACTAAACTGCCTGTCAAAAGTAAAGCAGATACAAAAATAGCAGTATATTTCCCCAAAGACTCTAGTGCTACTACAAGAATGAACTATACCTTCAGAAAATAAACGAATCTCACAAACACAATTTTGATGAAAAGAATCCAAGCAACAAAGAATTCCTACTGTATGATCCCCTTTATGTAAATTTTATAAACAAGAAAAGCAAATCTGTGGAGTTACAGTCAGGATAATGGTGATATTTAGGGGCCAGGGGATAACTGGGAGGGCACACAAGGTGGACTACAGGGATGTGGTGACATGCCATTTCTTCTTCTCTGAGTTGGTTACATGGTTGCTTAGCTAGTGGAACTGTATTGAGCTGTATGATTTCCCACTTGACACTTCAAGTCTAGTTCAATTAAAGGTTCCTTTAATGAAAAGGAAATCATCAGAACTCCAACATTCCTGCAGTGTAGTGAATAAGAGAGAGATGATGAGGTTGGCAGAATAATCAGTGCCATAGCAGAGTGTTATAGGACAGCAAGGACTTTGGATTTCATTCTTGTTACAATGGGAAGATACTTGATAATTCCAATGAAGATGGTATAATATTATAATATTGTTGCTGAAGTTTCCCTGATAAGGGATTGCCGTGGCACAAGATAGGAAGGAGACAAGATAGGAGACTTTTGCTATGGTTCAGATAAAGAATAATAGTAGCTCCAAATAGAGTGAGAACACAGGAGATTATGAGAAGTTGAGAAATGATTCTATTCTTGTGTGTGTGTGGTTTCAAGTTTTTATTGAAATTCCGGTTCGTTAACATATATTGTAATATTAGTTTCAGGAGTAGAGTTTAGTGATTCATCAACACTTACATACAACACCTAGTGCTCATCACAAATGTCCTCTTTTATACCCCTTACGTATTTAACCATCTGCCACCCATCTCTCTCCATCACCCCTTGGTTTGTTCTCTGTCTTTAGGAGTCTCTTATGGTTTGTTTCTCTCTCTCCTCCCCCCCCCCATTCCCATAGGTTCATCTGTTTTGTTTCTCAATTCCAAATATGAGAGATATCATATGATTTATTTGTCTTTCTCTGATTGACTTATTTTGTTTAGCATAATACACTGTAGCTCCTTCCATGTCATTCCAAATGGCAAGATTTCATAGTTTTTAATGGCTGAGTAATAGTCTATTATGTGATTATATATATATAATATACACACACACACACACACACACACATATATGTATATATATACCACATCTTCTTTATCTATTCATCAGTTGACGTACATTTGGGCTTCTCCATACTTTGGCTACTGTTGATAGTGCTGCTATAAACATTGGGGTGCACGTACCTCTTTGAATGAGTATTTTTGTATCATTTGGGTAAATACCTAGTAGTGCAATTGCTGGATCATAGGGTAGGTCGATAGCTCTATTTTTAGTGTTTTGAGGAACCTCATACTCCTCCCCAGAGTGGCTGCACCAGTTGCGTTCCCACCAAAAGTGCAAGAGAGTTTCCCTTTCTCCACATCCTCACTAACATCTGTTCTTTTTTTTGTTGCTAATTTTAGCCATTCTGATGGCTAGTGAGGTAGTATCTCATCATAGTTTTTATTTGTATTTCCCTGATGATAAGTGATGTTGAGTATCTTTTCATGTGTCTGTTTGCCCTCTGGATGTCTTCTTTAGAGTGTCTGGTTATGTCTTTTGCCCATTTCTTAACTAGATTATTTGTTTTTTTGGGTGTTGAGCTTGATAAGTTCTTTATAGATTTTGGATACTAACCCTTTATCAGATATGTCATTTGCAAATATCTTCTCCCATTCCATAGGTTGCCTTTTAGTTTTGTTGGTTGTTTTCTTCATTCTGCAGATTTTTATCTTGATGAAGTCCCAACAGCTTATTTTTGGTTTTGTTTCCCTTGCCTCAGGAGAAATGTCTAGTAAAAAGTTGCTCAGAGTTTGCTGTGTTTTCCTCTAGGATTTTCATGGCACTTCTACAGTCTCATGGAGGAGCCACAACAGGGACCTGAGCTGCCTTTCAGAGTACCGGCATTATGGGCTGAGGACAATATACTAGGACTGGCCCCAATATCTCCAGTAATTGTAAAACTAAAGCCAGAAGTAGGGTCCATCCACCAAAAACAACATTTCATCCCTTGTAAGGCACAGATGGGGATAGAGAAGCACCTGGAGAAACTTCTAAAATATGGGATCCTCCAAACCTGTCCCTCATCTTGGAACACACACGCCTTTCCTACCAGCCCACAAGCCAGGCGCCAATGATAATTGACTGGTCCAAGACCTGCATGCAGTTAATCAAGCCACTGTCATCCTGAACCCAGTTGTCTTGAACCCATACACTCTCTTGGGTCTTATCCCCACGGAGGCTGCCTTCTTCACATGCCTAGACCTCAAGGATACTTTCTTCTGCATCCGCCTGGCCCCCCGGAGCCAGCCAATCTTTGCCTTCCAGGGGGAGAATCCTGAAAATGGTGACAAGGGCCAGTTGATTTGGACCAGATTGCCTCAGGGGTTCAATAACTCCCCTACCATTTTTGGCACTGCATTAGCCTCAGACCTAAGAGCTTTCCCAGTGGATCAACACAACTATGTCCTGCTTCAGCATGTAGATGACTTACTGCAACTGAAAGGTCTTGGGAGGGATGCATGGGAGGAACTCGGCAGCTCCTTACCCTTCTATGGGAAACTGGCTATAATTCTCAAGGAAAAAGGCCCAAATCTGTCAAAAGAGAGTCAAGTACCTTGGCTTTCACCTCTCCCAGGGGCAGTGCCAACCTGGCCCAGAGGGAAAACAGGCTGTTTGTTCCATCCCAGTGCCATCGACATGACGTCAGACTTGGTAGTTTCTCAGACCGCAGGTTTCTGTAGAATATGGATACCTAACTTCTCAGTCTTGGCAAAACCCCTTTATTAGCCAAAAAATGGGCAGAGCGGGAACCTCTGTGATGGGAGTAAGTACAGCAAAGGTCCTGTAAAGAGAACAAATGGGCCCTTGCCTGGTCTGGGGCCTTCATCTTGTACATTCAGACATGTCCAAGCCCTTCATCTTCTCTGGGGCCTTCATCTTGTACTGAAAGTACATTCATGAAAGTACTGGCATCGCAGTGGGAGTCCTAACCCAGATGTTGGGGTCATGGCATCTTCTGGTGGTATATCTCTTCAAGCAACTTGACTCTGTTGCCCAAGTCTGGCTATCCTGCCTATGGGCACTTGCAGCCATGGCTCTCTTAGAGTCTAAGGCTGAGAACTTAACTATGGGACAAGAATTGACAGTCTGAGTGCCACATTCAGTATTGACATTAATGGAATACAAGGGACAATACTGGCCAACTAACGCCCAGATGATGAGATATCAGAGAATGCTATGTGAGAACCTGCACATTCACCTAGTAGTGCCGACCCTAAACCCTGCAACCCTACTCCCTTTTGGGCCAGGTCAAACAGATCATGACTGCATTGAAGTCATGGATGAGGTATTCTCCAGTCAACCAGACTTGAGGGAGGAGCCCTTCAAGGATTGTGACACTGAGTATTTCACCGACAGTGGCAGTTTTGTGAAAGAGGTGGAACACCTTGCAGGATACTCTGTGGTGACCCTGAATTCTATCATTGAGGCCAAAGCCACGCCAAAGGGGACTTCAGCACAGAAGGCAGAGTTCATCGCGCTAACCCGAACCCTCCAACTGGAGGTAGGAGGTACGTGTTAATATATACACAGACTTTAAGTATGTTTTCACCACCCTCCATGTACATAGGGCTTTATATATAGTCCTATTTACCTGTTTACCAATTCTGGACCTTCTGTCCTGTGAAAGCAGCTTTCTGCTTGTGTACTATGCTGGGGGTGCTTTCGCCCTGTTTACCTAATCTTGGATGGTTTTATCCTAAGCCTTGTTAACCCATTGGTGCAAGCTCTAAACTTGTTCCCCACAGGGGATCAATGGTCATGGGGGTTAGAGAATCAGATCCCCAAAAACCTTATAATAGGAGAAGAATATCCCAGACCTACTACCGGATTTGGGCTCCTCAAAACTTCAATTATTGGGAAAAACTGCCTTGCCCAGTGGGGAAGAAAGTTCACCATCTCTGTTGAAACTTAACATGCCTAGACCGAAGATTTTATAACTCAACTACCCAGGAAATCCTGTGGTGGAGGTCCCAAGATCACTTTGAGCCAGATCCCCACCCCTTATCTAACTTCTCTCATCTCCAAGAGGCCTGGAACAATGTCGACACAGACATCAAATGGCAGGCCCAGGTGGACTATACTGGAAGAACAGCCTATACAGTACTTCCTGCAGGTTGGTCAGGGTCATGTGTGCTGGGAACTATTTGTCTATCTTTCTTCCTGCTCCCATTTGCCAGTGGGGGAACATTTGGAAGTCCAAGTATATGGGGACAGGGAGACTCACAGGAAATGATGTGCCTTACAGATTGGCAATTGGAAAGATGACGAAAGGCCTCCCAAATGTATAATCCAGTATTATGGCCCTGCCACCTGGTCAGAGGATGGGTCCTGGGGCTACCGCACTCCCATTTACATGCTAAACTGCATAATCAGACTGCAAGCAGTTGTAGAAATTATAACCAATCAAACTGCCAGAATTCGTAACTTAGCCAGCCAAGCAGCAAACCAAAATGTGCAATGCTATTTATCAAAATTGCTTGGCCTTAGATCACTTGCTTGCTTCAGAAGGAGAAGTTTGTGGAAAGTTTAACTTGAGCAACTGCTGCCTACAGATAGACGATGAAGGGAAAGTCATAGAGGAGATCACAAATCGAATGAGAAAGGTTGTTCATGTCCCTGGAAAGGTTGGGACTTATTTAGAAAGGTTGGGAGTTATTTAGAGGATGGTTTTCAACTCTCAGGGAATTCAAAACCCTCATAGATATTATCCTCTTGATTTTGGGAGCTTGCTTAATCCTACCTTGCCTAGCTGCCCTGGGTATATGGTCTGTCTCCAGCCTCATTGAGGCAATTATAGAAAGGAAAACGGCCACACATGTGATGATGTTATGGAAATATAAACCTCTAAACCTAGATGATGCTCTTTGACCCCAAACAGGAGGTCCAAGCATAAAAGTGGGGAATGTGGTAGAGCCCCTCCCTAAGGAATGTGGTGAAAACCTCAAGACAAGGGTAGGCAACCTAGCTATGTGAGTGTGTATGACATTCCCCACTATTCTGTGACATAGACCACCCATTCAGACTGTATGTTACCATATATGGGAGACAAAGGAGCAACAATTGTACAAAAGGCAGCACCCTGCTATGCTTGGGGCTCATCCTTTTGGGTCTTAGCCTGTTAAGCCCACGCCAGCACGAATGAAGCTCTTCCTGGAAAGAAAACCCTCGGCGTCCTGACTCTCTGTGTGTGACTTGCTGCTACATGCTAACCTCACAGTCAGCAGAAGTGATTCCATCAAGGTCTCAACAATATTTCCACACATCCTCTTTCTTCTCCTCTGTCACCTTTCCCTCCTCTCCCTCTCCTACTCCTCTTCTTTTTCCTCCTTCCACTCTTCCTTCTCTTATTCCTCCTCTACCTCCAGCTGCTCCTCCTCCTTCTCCCTCTCCTTCCTTTCTAATTATTGGCTCTCCAGTCTCTTATGGCTCCTCCTCTGTCACTTTTCTATCTCTTCACTGGCGGGGCACTCACTTCTCTTTCCATTAGTTTCTGCCCTTCCTAGCCTTAAATTCCACTCTCCCACAAGAGACTGTGCTATGGATGAGTGCCAAGTGAACTGGATCTCCCAGGGAACCATGTTTTATTGGAGAAAGAGAGGAGACAGGTGGGCTGTCACTGGACCAGCTGGCCAAGGTGGTGGAGAGTATGCAAAGGATGGATTTAGTCCTCTATGAAAGTGGGCGAAGGGACCTAATATGCACAGCCTTTTATTGAGTTGTCCAGACCTCCAGGCACCTTTATCAAATAGGAAGAGACCTAGGGAAGGAAAGTAAACCTCTGTGCTTCTTGGATGTGCTTGGATCCAAGTATGTGTTGAATATGTTTTCCCATCCAGCAGCTAGAAGAGGTAACTCTGTCTTGACCACAGTAGATGATAAGATAGAGGTAGCTGTGTCTGGCCTGCAGGGAAGATCCTGAAAGGATGTTACTTTTATTTTCTATGGTCAATGCCCCCAAGAAAAATGAGTAACAGTAATTTTATTTGCATTATAATTACTTCTGAGGACATTGCTTCTGCTATAGTGGGTATTCCTCCTGACTCGGGCATACTCCATCTGGCTGTGAGGGGCAGGGCAGAGCTCAGGGCCCCTGGGTGAACAAGGCTCAGGTAGCTGGGGAAAAGACCAGAAAAGGACCTTACCTTGTTGCTGCTGCTGAAAGGATGTCTTTCTTGGATCTAAGTAACCCTGTAAGATCCAAGAGACAGAAACATTTAGACATCATGGCTCCCCAAGTTTGAAATAAAGTTCCTTTCTCTATAGTTGAGAATTCCTGGTTTTCTTAGCCAGAGTCTTCTAGGCCAAGTTGGCCAGAAGAGCTACAGCAACCCTATAAAGGTATACCTCAGACATATCTAGGGCTTGGTTCCAGACCACTGCAATAAAGTTAATATTGCAATACAGTGAGTCAAATAGATTTTTGGTATCTCAGTGTGTATAAAAGTTATGTTGACACTATATTGCATTTTATTAGGTGTGCAATAGCATTATTTCTAAAAAAAACCAATGTACATAAATATATTAAAAATACTTTATTTCTAAAAAGTGCTAACCATTATCTGAGCTTTCAGTGAGTCATATCACTGACCACAGATCACTATGAAAAACGTAATGTATATTTGATATATTTAGAAAAGTTTGATATATTTAGAAAATTATCAAAATCTGACAGAGAGACATGAAGTGAGCAAATGCTATTGGAAAAAAATGGCACCAAAAGACTTGCTGGACACAGGGTTGTAATAAACCTTCAGTTTGTAAAAAAGTCAGTACCTGTGATGCCCAGTAAAGCAAAGCCCAATAAAAGGAGGCATGCCTGTTCTGTAGAGTTAAAACCTGCCTGCTAAATAATAGGAGGTCCAATGCCTTGAGACTATAACCACCAGACCTCACTAGACCAATGCTCCTGGAAAGGCATCACACTGTCACAGAATTACTGACATCTCATTCACTTCACCTGCTTTCTCTTTTAATCCAGCAATCTCTGGGTTTTTTGCCTACTTTTTTTTCATATCTAGAAACAAAACTTCAGAGCAGTGATGGAACTCCTCCAAAAGCAAACCATAGGCAAATGAGAGGTGGTGCCTTATTGTTTTTTCTTACACATCACCTTTCATTAAAATGATGAATATTTTGGAAATGATCTAATAAAAATCAATGTTTGAAGGAAAAAGAGAATATTTAATAAATCTCTCTTCCCTTATTATAGTCTACTTTGCTGCATAGTTTTTTATTAGTTTATATTTCTCCCTATATTAGACACTGCAGTCCCCAGGGAAAGACTTTGTTCATTTATCTTCATCATCAATCACAAGAACAGGCAAATGGTTGGAAGTCAGTAGAAGTTTGTAAAAAAATGAAAATTGAATCATGTATGTATTTTAAATGTATAGTTTTTTATAAATATGCAGAAAAATAGTTACTTGGCAGGAAGTGGTTAATAGACAAATTATGTCTCATAGTTAAGTTTCAATATAAAGATTTCCAAAGTTAACCTAGGATTAGCATGATGTCTACCTGTCTGTAATCTAACTATTCTTTTCCATTAAAACCTCACCTCAAAGGAAGCTTCATTCTAGGTCTAACCATGCCATTTTCTTCCAGCCCAGCTAGGAACCCCAAACCCCTAGAGGACTTTTTTCTCTTTTCAGAGATCTCTCACTCACCTATGTCTCCAGGCTGCTTCCTACCTCAGAGAACCCAAGTGGTATTAGGAGAGCCACAATCTTGCAACTTTGATCCCAAACTCAGTCAAAGATAAAGAAAACAAAGGGGTTTCCCCCAGTTTCCTGTTTCTTGAGTGTCTCACTTCATGTCTTGAAAGGACTCGTTTAACTACTTTGTATTGAGATCTCCAGTTTGGTAGGTACTAAGGAACTAGCAAGGTTTTCATCTCCTCTGGAAGGGCAATCTGAGAGCAATGGGACTTGGGGGAGTTTCCACAGTGCCTCTGGGCCTCCAGTGGGTGGTGGGCAACCATGGTGAGGTATGCACCTCACTGCAGTGGCTCCAGGAGTCAGGACCTTTGAGCTGGTGGAGAGCATGTGTGGGCACTGGAAGGTGGTAGGTACGTAGCAGATGATTTGAATTGATCATGTTCTAATGCTACAGAAAAAGGTAATCCCCATAAGTCCGGGCCATGAATTGTGGTAAGTTCTGCCAGGAAAGAATTATGTGGATTTGATAGATAAAAAGAACTATTACAAAAAGCTAAATGAGACCATCTGGAGAAATAGACCATGGCTTCCAAAGTTATGATTTGAAAGTAGTTTTGTCAGGCAGGAACTCCTGATGGACCCTGGAAGGTGGGAAGTAAAGTGAGAGTATGAACCAATTCCCAGTCTTCTCTCATGGAGCATTGGTTGGCTGTCAATCCCTTCAGGATTCAGGAGGATGTTGGAGTCTTGTCTGTTATCTGAGGCTATGGCACATAGGCAAGGGACAGAAGTAGACATTGATCATTGGAGTAAAGGAGGAGGCACAGGGCAGAGCTAGAGAGGGGAGCAGTGGTCCTTAGTATTGCTGACAGCCACTATTGCACTGGGTGATGTGTTTGCTTTGTGTTGCCTGGTAAGGAAAACTGAAATTTTAGAGCTGTAAAATGTGAGAAGAAATATGTGCCAGGGAGATAGGACTCCCACTTTTTAGTAGCTCTGAAGCTGAGAGGCCAATATAGTAAGAGATCATTACAAAAGATTTCCAGTTAATTTTTAGCATTTCAGTGCATGGTGCTTAAGCTTTACCAGGAGAAAAAGTTAGAAATTACCTGCTTTAGAGGTGTCCAGAGTGATGGGAGCCTTGGTGGGGTAGGAGTGCCAGGCAGGTTGAGAGTTAGCACGTATAGTGGAGTTTCAGGAACTGAACAGGTATGTGATGTGATCACAAATGTTGGTGTACCCCAAGGTCTCTAATGACAGCCTGAGGAATGGACCCAGCAGTTATGAGAAGGCGAATACGTTCTAAAGCCTCCTGCAACTCAGGAATCTTCTATGCTTACATGCAATCTATCAACTCGATGGTTGTTACAGTTATTTACTCTTCTCTGGACTTCAGTGTTTATGTGTAGTTAAGATAGACCTGTATTTCAGGGATTCACAGGAGTGCTGAGAGAAGTTGGAGGAAGGGTATTTACCTGTTAATATTTCAGGAAACTAATTGCCTGGGGGAATTCAGGTTAAAATGCAAACAGAGGAGTTTGGACACTTCAATCATTCTGGCATTAAAGACAGGTGTGACCAAGTAACTGGTAACAAGAGTAGACTTGCCTGGAAGGGTCTTCTTCCTTGAAAGGAAGAGGGTCAGTCCTCTCACCTGGTGTGACAGCCCAAATCCAAAGGTGTGGCACGAGCTGATTGTGGGTCCTGGATTCTCTAGGCCTTTTAAATTTTCTGCACTAGTTTTGGGCAACACCTTAATCCTCCCCACCGACTGCCTCTCTGAGTCTCTGACCAGCCAACAATAGTTCAGATGGGTTTGTGGAGTCTGGGCTGAATTGCCATAGGCAGATTGCTCTCAGTGGGCAGTGGGCAATGACAGGGCAGGGGAGGTAGTATGTTATGAATGTACTGTGGGGCAGGGCCTTTAAGTGGGAGGAAAGTACATGTGGGAATTGACAGGTGAGTTTGTGTGGTCCTAGGCTGAATCACCATATGCTGGTTAATTCTGAGAGTTGAAAGAAATTTTCTGCAGAAGCTATGGCATGACACCATTTTTCTCTTGATCTCTCTGTCAAGTGTTTCTACCTCTATGCCTTTCTCCTTCTTTCCTCTTCCCTCTCTCATGTCCCATTGCCCATTTGTGTGGGAGTTGATTTCTAGACCTTGTCCTTCTTTTCTGCCTTCTATTTCTGTCACACAGAACTATGCTTCTCTGCTCCTTTTCATTGGCATAGTCTGCTCTGGTGTCCTAGAAGTTGGCTTTTGTGTATTACAAAGATAACTAAAGGGCTACTTTGGTCTACAGAATTAATATTCAATGTATTTAGGTTACAAAGTAAAATACTGTTTTTGTGTGTGTGTGTGTGTGAACTTTAAGTTTAAATAACTACTAATATTGATTCTATTAAAATTCTCGAAATTTTCATAAATTTAATAATTTATTTTCAAGAAGTTTTTGGTCCATTTAACAACTTTAAATAAATAAACTAATTATGTACTTTAATATAAACTTACAAGGTTAATCTAACATGCCAAATTTTATAAATATTTTAAGTATCAAATACATATACATATACATATACAGATATATATATATCACTATATATATATATCACTATATATATATTTTATATATATATATATATATATATATATATATATATATAGTGAGAGAGAGAGAGAAAATACAATTGCCATGTCAATACGTATTGGCACCCAAATGAAGTGTTCCCATAACATATGCCCTCCTGATTCAAATTGCACATGAAGCAGAAATTCTCTATTATTAAAATCTGTATCTTCCTTCCCAGGTTCTAACCTCCCTCACTATTTATTTGGATTTTCCATTTCTTTGGGTATTTTAGTATATTTTAATATTCTCCTTGGTTCTAAGAACATATCAATGCCATTCCACAGGCTCATTTATACTCTTATGTAATTTCTTCAAAACCTTTTTGAAATGGAAGAATTTTAGATGGTGTAATATAAAGTAAAAGCATTTAGTAAAGTCCCTAGTATAGAGGTCGCTTTTAGGCAATCTACTTGAATAATGGAAACCTTCCCCCTTTAACTATAGCCCCCCTCCCACTGTGTTATGGCAGACAGTCTTTCCCTCACTGTCCTGCCCACAGCTCCCTTGTGGTATATTTGATGAACTTCTATCTCCTTTGTTCTGCCTTGAGTGAATTATTTCACCACCTGCACCACTAGCTTCTACCCCATCAGGAGACCTCACATTTGGTGGTCCATACAGGGAGACTTTGCCAGCCCAGGGCTATTTCCAGATTCTTAAAGAGTTTCTTGGGACTTTCCTTCAGTGGACCAACTTTAGTACTCTGGGGAAACTGACAGCTTCTGGCCAAGGTTACTCCTCAGTGAACATCAAAGCCCCAAGGGGAACCAGCCAGAAAGGGTGAAGGATTTCTCTTTTTGCTCTTCAGAGGGATCCTTCCCCCTCTCTCTCTTTTCTCTTTATGGCCCTTCAGTAGCCTAACCCTAGTACTTCCCTGAAAACTGAAGATCTCTGGCCAGGGCAGCCCCCTGGTGTGGTCTGAAGGTCTGAGAGTGAACAGCTCAGACTTTCCATGTCTGTGAGGGCAAAAGACCCCTTCCCTCTGCTTTTTCACTCATCCCCTGAGGTCTGCTCCCAACACGCTGCACAGCTGGCAGTGGCAGCTCATCCAGAGTGAATCCCCACAATGGTATGGATTTGGTTGGGACCCTTTTCTGACTCTCAGCCACCTTACTTCTTTTGGCTCCTTCCTCTCTATTCCTTTGTCCTCACAGATTCAGCCACCTTGATGTAAGGGAAAACACGTGAGCCCCCCAACCATTTTCTGACCTGGTTTGTCCACCCAATGTCTGGCTCTTCCTGTTACAGGGGACACCCAAACAGGAAGTGCCATGGCTATTTGTGGCAATCCTCTTCTTGGTGGGACACCTCAGAAAAGCCAGTGCCCTGGTATAAGGTCCAATTCTTGGTCAGATCAGTGGAATGCCCTGAGTATAACCATGATCACCAGTTGGAGCTCCCTTTCCTTTGGTGGGATGCCCCTTTAGGAATTGGCACTGAGAGACTAAGAGAAAAATTACCAGGTGTACTCACAACTGCAAAGAAAAGACCCCCCCCCCCCCCCCATTCTCAGAACCAGCCAGGGCGTGCCCGGTTGTGGTCTGACCTAAAGGCGGGAACCAATCAAGTTCTGCTGAGTGTTCAAATTTAAATGTCAACCAATAACAGCTCTGTAACCGCAAAAAAATCCCTAACTTGTTTGTGCCTGTCTATAAAAGAAGCTGTAAGATCCTCACTAGGGGCCTCTTAGCGTCACCGGCAACGAGTGCGCGGAGGACCAGGTTCGAACCTGCAATAAACGACCCTTGCCGCTTGGCTTTGACTCTGGACTCTGGTGGTTTGTTTTCGGGGGGTCTCTCGAATTGGGGCATATCAGCACCCAGTCTTTCCCACTATGGGACAAACTCCCTCTATTCCTTCAGGATCACCCTTGAGCTTTATTCTTAAAAGCTGGAATTCCTCCAAATGGTCAGAGGTTTCATATGTGCAAGCCTTCATGGCATTTTCTCCTGAAACCCTGACATCTGAAAAAAGTGTTGAATGGGTCTGACTCTGTTTCATGGACATCCTGATGAAGGTTTTTGGAGTGGTGGTGGGGCTCCTGGGGTTTGGAGCTGATGGACAAGAAAGAATGTTTGAAGATGTCTTTGGTGCAAAAAGGTGATTTTACTAAAGCACAGGGACTCGACCCATGGGGGGGAGGAGCTGCCCTGCACCCTGTGGACATCCTAGTTCTATATTTAGGTGTTGGGGGAGGTAAAGTCAGGGGAAAGTTTCCAGTGAGATTTTCATATGCTAAAGAAGACTCACAGGATACTGGAGCCTAGCTATTGTCAAACTAAGGTTCTTTTCCTAGTAGCAAAGCATTAACATTAAGACAGGAAGGGGTTCCTAGAGAAATGTTTTACTCTGCCCACCTCAAGTATCTGTCAATGGGCTGCATTTTATAAAGGAATTTAATTTTACCTGTCATTTCTTTCTTGCCTTTGTTCCCCACATCACTCTGAAGGGTCATGTTGGGGCTCCAGGAAATTGACTCTATAGATTTCTAGAGATTAGGCTATTGATAAGATTGCCTTTTTCTTATAATTTACTAAGATATTTGCCAACTGATGGAGACCCAAGTCCTGTATGACTGTGATCTCCATCAGTTGGCCATTTGTTTTCTTTCCTTTCCTTTGTCCTGGGGCAGCCAGGAGTGCCTGAGGAATGTCACACACATCCCATGGGGGAGGGGGGGACAGTGTGGTAGTTTGTATTTTGCCCTAAGCCTGCCTTACGCTCCCTCATCAATCTGACCTTGCACATAAGCTACCAAACCTGAAATTTTGAAGTTTTGCCAAATTAAATGATAAATTGGATTGAATTCATTGGATAGTTAAGTCTTTTCCAAATAAAATAAAATACTGAAGTATTAATTGCTAAACACAAAGTTTATCTGCTTTTGACTTCTTATTTCAGACAAACTAAAGGTACTTAGGTCTGTTGGAAAACATGCTTTGTGCTTAATTGATTCATAATTTTGCCATGTGAACAATTCTGGTGTAAAAGACAATTCACAATTGGTTACTAGTTTTCACGGGAGATTAAGGTTTCTAAGAGTTAAAATTCTGCTAAATGTAATTTAAAATGATGGAAATAATAAGGAAAGAAACTTTGTATGTAGGAAAGCAGGAGGTGGGTAAGAAAGATATAAGGAGTGAGAATACATTCCTTGAAGGAAAAAGAAAATAATTTTGTCCTAAAATGAGACTGGTTGTTTGGAGAGAAAAGGCTTTATTTAGGGCAAAGTCTACATGCAAAAGAAAGTTGTAGAAGGTTTGTGAAGGGAAAGGTTTAGAATTTGTGTGTGGACAGGATGGACTAAGATTTAAATGAATGGATTTTAAAAGTACACAGGTATAAGATTGAAAATTCTGCTTTTTTCTGTTAAAAAGATAAAGTTGGGGTACCTGGGTGGCTCAGTCAGTTAAGAGTCCAACTTCAGCTCAGGTCATGATCTGGTGGTCCATGAGTTCGAGCCCTGCATCGAGCCCTGCATGGGGCTCTGTGCTGAGAGCTCAGAGCCTGGAGCCTGGTTCAGATTCTGTGTCTCTCTGTATCTCTCTGCCCCTCCCCCACTCACACTCTCTCTCAGTATCTCAAAAATGAGTAAATGTTAAAAAAAATTTTTTTAAAGACAACATTTTCTTGGGTTGTTGGTCTGCTTTTGCTAAGAAAATGTAAACAAAGGTTTTTTTCCCCCTTTTTTCTGTCCAGTTTCTGTTTTGTCTTTATCAGTTCTTTGATGATCCATAATCCTATTTAAGCATATTCTTTATAACTTTCTGAGATTTTAACAAACTTCCCTGAGATTTAAATTGTAAATGAATTTTTTGACTAATTAGGTCTTTTTATGTGTCATGTTAAATTACTCAGAAGCACTGTTTAGCAAATAATGATAAGCCTTAGGTTACAGTTATTTGGGCAAATGCTATAGCCATCCTAGAGATTATATGCAGTTCTGAAAGTTTTAATGTGTTTTGGTAACTCTCATATCAGATCTTTAACCATGTACATTTTTGAAGGTTTTTTTTTGTCATCTATAGTTATTGTTCTTACTCTCTTATGATATGTGTTTCATTTTCAAGAGATTCATAAAAAGGACTTTTTATAAACACAGGTTTTTGATATCTGTGAAAGCATAAAACTAAAATAGGTAAAAATTTCCAGAACAAAAAGCTGTATTCAAACTGAACAAGAATTAGTTCTCATGGGACTAAATGAATTGAGGAAGATGATTACAGTTTTTGTAACTCTTGTTTGAACCATTGCTGGTTCTCTAATGTTTGCCCTTCCGGATTTAGGAAACTTTCTCTTAAGATATCTATGACTTAGAGAAATGTGATAAAATGTCTTCTGTGAACAAATTGAAGTGTTTAACTTTTCTCTCTACCTGAACCCTCTGAAGTTCAAAAGTTCTCAGAGTATTCTCTTTCATGGCAATTATAATTATTTGCATAAGTTCAGTAAGAATCTGTTCTTGTAACAGAACATAATTGGAAGCACTGGTTATTTACCAAGGCTTTGACTTGAATGTCATATTTGAAAGACACATGTATAAACAACTTTACAGAGCTTATGGAGCCTCTTGGGAAGGTTGGCCTAATACCTTGCTTACAGTGTTCTCAGAAATCTTACCAGACTGGTATAGGAACCTCAGGATATTTGGGGAACCTCAAGAAGAAGAATACACCCAAATTGACAGGTATTGCAGGCATGTCTGATGGCAAGTATTTGGCTTGGCTTCTCGTCTTGAGAGTCTACTAAAAGTTCAATCTAGAGATTCCTTATAAAAAATTCCAGCAAAGCAGATTTTAAAGGATATATATGATTAATCACTATCCTTTCTGAGCTTATATAAATAATTAGGCCAAGTTTGTTAAAACTGAACTTGTTTTACAAACACATTATGATTTGGTTATCACTGGTTGAAAATGAGGGCGATTATAGAGAGAAAATGTTTCAATAACACATCTTTGTAGATATTAGATTTTAAGCATTGAGACTCAAGAAAATTAGATTACTCATTTACCATAAGGGCTTCTCTGGAGAAGAGTTGCCCTGAAACAACCAATATGGGTAAGACCCTTTGAGTTACTATACAGAAAGAAAGGCTTTTCTCACTGTAGACCTATCAGTAGATGAAGACTATAATGTTCTGTTAAATTAATGAATACACAGACCATATCCTCCCTAAACCTGATCTGACAGTTACTAGCAACCCACCCATAAAAACTCAGGAAACACGGTTTATTTAAAGGATTGCAAGTCTAAGACAGCAGAGTATTTAACTCCAAATTGGAAGGACCTCTACTGGGACATATTATAGTACCCCACATCCATAAAGTTAGAAAGACATTCCTCATGGACTTATATATGAAGGATTAAACCTATACCTTCCCCACAGGAATCCAGGGTGTCAGCTAACGTGTCTTCTTACTCCTATGAATCTATAGAAGACTTCCAACTTCTCTTCAAACAATAATGATGGATGTACCTTTCTTTTTCATTCTCTGTTCTCCAGTTTACATTGACAATTCCTTCTTACAATAGGCACAGCATTATGCTGAATTTCAAAATTAAACAGCTTGCTGGATGTGTGGAATTCTGCCTATATCAAGCACTTCTGGTCTGCCTTGGTGGGTCTTCCCATTTCAGGGCACAGATTGGCATTCCTTTTATAACTATATCTTACATATGGTATAAAACCCAAATACTGCTATGTTTCACAATAGGTCTATATCAAAATAAAATGTTGCCCTCTAGCTTATGGCCAATGTCACCTGGAATTTCCCAGGCCACAATCAGACCTTTTCATACTCTCAAACCATTATAGTTCTAACAGAATTCTCTCACAAATAAATGGGGACCAGAAGATGCCTAAGTTACAAAACCCAGCTTCTTGGTATACACTGGATGGACTATATCCAATCTGGTATAAATATTTATTGCTTACCCCTACAATTGGACAGTTAAGTCAAAAAGCAATTCTATGCTGGAAACAAAGAAACCATACTTGCAGTAGATAGGCAAACAGCACATGGCAGTTAGGATGGCTGTCATCAGAAATATGCTCACAAATCATTGTTTTCCAGGGCACTGATTGGCTGGGTACTGACTAGACAAGGAGACCCAGAACTAGATGGCTGACTCTTAATGAGACCCAGTGGCTATGCAGCTCTAACCTGTGGCCATGGCATGTCCCAGGCTGGATAGGACATTGTGCTCTGGGCTTCGCCTAGAAACACAATGCATTATTAGAACTATTGCCAACCTAGCCAACCTTCCAAATTTAAAACAATGGTGGACACATTCTGTGTTTCATTGGTATGATCACCTAGCATCTATCTTTATTCTCTCTTTAGGACTGGAAGATGTTGCTTGGCACATGGAAACTCTTAAGTACATGATCAAAGCCCTAAATGACACTAAAAATAGCATTTCCCTATTAAATACTAAAGTAATACAAATGCATAAAGCAGGTTTAAAAAACAGAATGACATCAGATGTTTTAACTGCTGCACAAGATGGAACTTGTGCTCTCATAAAAACAGAATGCTGTGTATACATTCCAGATTACCACAAAAATATCTCTGGGTTTCTAATTGGCAAGATCATTCAAATTGGTCTCTCAAAGACCCCTCCTTTTTTTTTTTTTTTTTTTTAACTGATTCGCTAAACTCCTGGACAGGAGGCAGATTTTGTCAAAGGACTCTTATTTGGGTTTCTTTTTCTTCTTGTTATTCTAACCATGTTTTACTATTTTTCCCCATGCCTCTCAGCCTGGTGCTGAGACTCATTCACTGCCATAACTTCAACCTGACAGATGATTCTCTCTGCTCAAGGAGACTCCCATATGTTATCAACTCTTGACACAGCTGCCTCAGCCTTCCATAACTCCTATTAAATTTCCAACTGACCAATGTTGACTGGAGTATAGATGTTGACCAGTCAATATCTATACTCTGCTCATTCAGCATGAAGCAGTTACACATTTAAGGGTCAGAATTGTTCAGGGGGTAATGCAGAGGCCACTTTTAGGCAACCTACTAGAACAATGGAAACCTGAATAAGGTAAAAGGGCCCACAGTGACCCCCCCAATCCCCTGGCTGAAGACAAACAGGCCCATTAGGAAACACACCTCAAAATATCCATAAGTCCTAGCTGACCAATGGATTATACACCCAGACACAGGTACAAAAAAATTCCATACATTCCCATACCTCTTGACCCTCCCCCTTTAACTACAGCACCCTCCACCCAACTGCCTCGTGGCAGACAATCTCTCCCTTGCTGTCCTGCCCACCACTTCTTTGCAGTGTATTCAAAAAACTATCTCCTTTGTGCTGCCTCAGGTGAGTACTTTCACTGCCTGCACCACAGCTTCCACCAAATCTGGTTGTCCCACACTTGGTGGCCACCATCCCATAGGGAGACACCCACATTTGGTGTCCCATATGGGAAGCATTTGTGGCCCTCCCCAACCTAGCAGATACTAAGCATTAATAATACTAATTATTAATTATATTGACAATTAACTATGATTCTGTTTTTAATTTTTTTTAACGTTTATTTATTTTTGAGACAGAGAGAGACAGAGCATGAACGGGGGAGGGGCAGAGAGAGAGGGAGACTCAGAATGGGAAGCAGGCTCCAGGCTCTGAGCCATCAGCCCAGAGCCCGACGCGGGGCTCGAACTCGCGGACCGCGAGATCATGACCTGAGCTGAAGTCGGACACCCAACCGACTGAGCCACCCAGGCGCCCCTAATGATTCTGTTTTTATAAAGATTATAATAATCAAAATTAGATTGTTATAAATGGTAAAATATAGGTCTAGAATTATGTGGCATGTGGGAGAAATTAATTCCCATTGTAGTATTCAGTAAGTATTCCCAATGTAGTATTCCCATTGTAGTATTCATCAAGTATCATTCAAGCTGTGCCTTGAAACTTGGGAAAGTTAGAAGCAGGGGCTGGACTTTCTAGAGAAAGGTGCATGCATGGGCAAAGATATTGCCAGTAAGTTTGTGTAGCCAGAGAAATAATTACAGGTGAACTGGAAAGGCAATGAATGCAAGTCCTGAATGTCAGACTCAGAACTCACAGATTACATTTTGATTATTTATGTGTTGGAGTGTCATGGGGGTTTCTGAGAATAACAATGTGATTTGATGTATGGCAGTAAGGAGGATGAATTGGATGCAGAGAGGCCAAAGTTTGCATATTAACCATTTTATCCCCTGAAACTCATGAATACTGTAAGGCATCTAACAAGGAAACAAATGCAGTAATGTAGTAAAATAAAAACTACAAATCATGGGGTGCCTGGGTGACTCAGTCAGGTAAGCTTCTGACTCTTGATTTTGGTTCAGGTCATGATCTCATGGTCGTTAGATGGAGCCTGCACTGGGCTCTGTGCTGGGCATAGAGCCTGCTTAGGATTTTCTTTCTGCCTCTCCCTCTCCCTCTGCCCCTCCCCTGCTCATGCTCTTGTGCCCTCTTTTTCTAAAATAAAATAAAATGAAACAAAACAAAACAAAATAAAATAACATAATAAACCAAAACCACAAAATTTAGAATCAGCATCTTGAAAAACAGAAGACATACATTTTAGAGGAAAGGGCTAAAACAATTTTGATCAGGCTTTGTCTTTTATATTCCTGGCAGCGAACCCCAGAGAGCAGTGGAATTACTTAGATTTACATGGAAAAGAAATTGATCTCATTGAATTTTCATGAACACAAGGTGATCACATACTATAAAGAATTTGGTAAACATATGAAAGGCAGAATAATGTGAAAGAAACATGGGATTATCAAAAACAATGCTTTTTCTGACAAATGGATGATTAAACCATAGGCTTTTTTGTTCACCATGAAATACATGATGCATTAGAGAAGCAGACGATACCTGCCAAGATCCCACAATCCACACTCATATCAGTGACCAGACAGAAATAGCAATCCTGAGCAACAGACTGGAATAAATATGGACTTGATCATGCTGCTCTTGCTTCTGAGGCTCTGGCATTGCTAAACACTTTTGGAGTATCTCCCAGAAAGGAGGATGTGGTTTTTCAAAGAACAGTGAACACCTCCAGGAAGGAATTCACCTCCATTTCAAGTGTTATCAAAGGCTGAATAGGCACTAAAATTTTGAAGGGGAGATGAGACAAAGGGCAATCTCTTCTGTCACTCCTGTTGCCCATGGCTTCTGGGGTTGTTACCTCCTCTTAGGAGCGCTTTCTTCCAGCAGGTGGCAGGGCGGGGGGAAGGTTGCACATGAAGGCATTTCTGTTGGCACAGCTGAGGGGACTAAGGAGTTGAACACCACACAGGTGGGCAATTTGGAGAGGGCACAGCTGAGAACACGTCAGAAGGGCCACTTCTGATGCTGATCAGAATACTGGGGGAATCTGAAAGAAACAGATCCAATGTTCATAAGAACTCTCCTGTAGGAAGAACTAGCCAGTTGATTTAATGCTTTGCAACCTCCTTGGGGAGCTTCCTGGGTGTAATCAAACTGGCCTCCACACTTGGCAGGCAGGGAAAGGAACAGGTCACACCAGATTGGTAGGTGGCAGTTTTAATGAACAAGAGAATTTATTTATAAGACTTACCTAGGGCAGCTGCGAGAAAAGTAATTTTTCTCACCCAAGCAGCCAAATATTAAAAGCTTTTATACAGAGGCTGTTACTGGGTTCAGTCAGGTGTAACATGCAGATGGCTCAACATGACATCACTATGTCAAGGCTGTGTCCTTGTCGCAGCTTCTGGGAATAAGGAAGGCAAGCAGAACCCACATACCAAGGATGCAGCAGGGGGTGAGGTGCCTCAATTGACCAAAGCCAGCTCACGATCAGCTAGTGGTCACATCTTCTTGATGACTTCCCCCCAAAACCTGGGTAATTATTTCCCCAAAACTTACTAGTCACTCTGAAACATCTTGTTCCAGAATCCTCCACACAGAGGTTCTCAGTGACTCACTGCAGCCCTGCTTTCTTTGTCTATTACAGTTTCCTGTTGCATCTGGAGAATTGCAAAGTCCTCTAACTGGACACCAATAAGTTTTCTTTCGGGTTCTGGAAGACGACTCTGAAGCTTACTCCCATTCACTCCATAGCCTACCTGCACCAGAAATCTGTTGTCATACATCACTCCAGTTACCTGTGCTTCAGCTCTGTTCTCTCAGGAAAGAAAGGCTTGGGTACTTTCAGTGTGTCACCTGGTCACACTTTCCCCTCTGTTGCCAGCTGTTCTTATACCTGCTGGTCCCACCACTCCTTTTATAGACCATTATTTGGCCCAGTTGTGACTACAAGTTCTTCTCCTTAGCCTTCTCCATATAAAAGACAAATGGACACCTAGAGTCAATGACCACAGGTGTCACATGCCATCCCCTCTATTGTCACATGCCATCCCCTCAGGGCAGAACACCCCCATCAATTGTTTTTGGTGCCTATTATCTTTGGTAAACACATTTCAGTGCTGGTCCATGGGCCACTTGGAACTCAGATTTACCTCCTACAAATTTGAAAAGATAAGTCCCTAGGCAGAATCCACATGGCAGTGTGCCTGCTCCCTGTCCCCATGTTTACCATAGAACTATTATAATTTATACATTTTAAATTCATGAATTTGGGTGAATGCACTTTGGTTATCACAGTCATATTATATTAGGTCATGAGAAATTACATTTTAGGAACCTAGTGATTATTACTAACAGCTATTCATTTAAGAGTGTTTAAGCCAGGGGCTCCTGGGTGGCTCAGTCAGTTGAGCATCAGGCTCTTGATTTTGGCTCAGTTCAAGGAACCAGGGTAGTGGGACTGAGCCCTGCCTTGAACTTGGAGCTTGCTTGAGATTCTATCTCTTTCTCTCTCTCACTCTCCTTCTCTTCTGCCCCACTCCCCAGCTTATTAGTGCACTCTCTTTAAAAAAAAAAAAGAGTGTGGGGCGCCTGGGTGGCGCAGTCGGTTAAGCGTCCGACTTCAGCCAGGTCACGATCTCGCGGTCTGTGAGTTCGAGCCCCGCGTCAGGCTCTGGGCTGATGGCTCGGAGCCTGGAGCCTGTTTCCGATTCTGTGTCTCCCTCTCTCTCTGCCCCTCCCCCGTTCATGCTCTGTCTCTCTCTGTCCCAAAAATAAATAAAAAACGTTGAAAAAAAAATTAAAAAAAAAAAAAAAAAAGAGTGTTTAAGCCAGAAATTACTATTGCTTTGTAATTACTATTGACTGTTGGAGGTGCCAACACTATTAGCTCAGAAGCGGTGTCACATGTATTTAACTCTTCATTTTCCTTATGTGGCCCAGTTTTGTGCTGGAAAGGAAAAGGCATTAAGGGAAGATTCAGGGGACACTGGTTCTGGTTTCAGCCCCATGTGTATTAGATGTGTTTGATAGGAGAATTATGTCTTCTCTCCACAGCAATGTTATCTTCCATTTGTTGGTGAGAAATATCCCCACCTTGGTATGGGAGGGAACAGCTGCATAACACCAGAGGCTCCGCTGCTTCTCTGCTCCTCATTGTTTCCTCCCTCAGTGCCCCAGATTCATTCTATTTTCCCTGCCCTTTCAGACTACAACCCATCTAGTCCTTGGAGACTCTTCTCTCCACAGTCCTGGATGTGGAGAGAGGCGTGGTCCCCCAAGGTCTCTCCATTCTCGCTGCCCCCAGGAGCAGGTCCCGGTCACCTCCCTAGATGCCATCTGGCTGTCTCCTAGGATTCTGTTCTCCAGTCTCCCAGAAGGGGAGCTTCTCAGCCATCAGCCTTCTTCCATAGCTCTGTATGGAACTGAGCCAGAGCAGTAGCAGATACTACTTGTAATGTTTTCCCCCAACTTATTTTTCTGAGATTTTCACCAATACACCTATGAGAATGGATTAAATTATATATTTATTAAAATTTTTTTTTAACATTTATTTATTTTTGAGACAGAGAGCATGAACAGGGGAGGGTCAGAGAAAGAGGGAGACACAGAATCTGAAACAGGCTCCAGGTTCTGAGCAGTCAGCACAGAGCCCGACGTGGGGCTCGAACCCACGGACAGCGAGATCATGACCTGAGCCAAAGTCGGATGCTTAACCAACTGAGCCACCCAGGCGCCCCTAAATTACATATTTAAATAGTAAAATTGTTTTTGAAAGAAATGGCCAAATACCTACTGGGAAATAAATGTTTCACAAGGATTTTCAACAGTACGTATCACTTGTGTTACTCTGTAAAACACAGAAAAAAAGGAAATTATTTTTAATGTTAAGATAGACATACAGATCAGATATACATTTTAAAAATTTATATTGATTTATATTGATGGTTCCTTTCCTCTTTTTTCTTTGTCTTACCAGAGATCCAGAATTTTCATTGCTGTTTTAAAATTCCAGTTTTAGGGGCGCCTGGGTGGCTCAGTTGGTTAAACATCCGACTTCAGCTCAGGTCACGATCTCACGGTCCGTGAGTTCGAGCCCCGCGTCGGGCTCTGGGCTGATGGCTCAGAGCCTGGAGCCTGCTTCTGATTCTGTGTCTCCCTCTCTCTCTGACCGTCCCCTGTTCATGCTCTGTCTCTCTGTGTCTCAAAAATAAATAAACGTTAAAAAAAATTAAAAAAAAATTAAATTCCAGTTTTAGGCTCTCTTGATATTCCTCAGTTCCATCTATGTTTTCCATTTCATTGTTTCCTGATTCTATTTTAATTATCTTTTTTCTTTCTTTTTGTTCTGTTGCTGTGCTTTTCAAAAATCTCTTGGAATGGATATTTAGTTTATCACTTTTCCCACCTTCTTTATTTTATGGTGGGAAAAAAGCACTTGTATCTATAAATTTGCCTGGAAACATAGCTTCCTTGTAGTTTCCCAATGATATGTTCTGTTTTAATTATCATTCATTTCTAAGGATTTTTCCATTATATTTGGAGGGAGTTTGAAATTGATTTAGAAATCCCGTGTTATCTGCTAGGAATTTACCCAAGGGATACAGGAGTGCTGATGCATAGGGGCACTTGTACCCCAATGTTTATAGCAGCACTTTCAACAATAGCCAAATTATGGAAAGAGCCTAAATGTCCATGAACTGAAAAATGGATAAAGAAGATGTGGTTTATATATACAATGGAATACTACTTGGCAATGAGAAAGAATGAAATCTGGCTATTTGTAGCCACGTGGATAGAACTGGAGAGTATTATGCTAAGTGAAATAAGTCAGGCAGAGAAAGATACCATATGTTTCACTCATATGTGAAATTTGAGAAATTTAACAGAAGACCATGGGGGAGGAGAGGGGGAAAAAAAGGTACAGAGAGGGAGGGAGGCAAACCATAAGAGACTCTTGGATACTGAGAACAAAGTGAGGGTTGATGGGGGGTCAGGGAGAGGGGAAAGAGGATGGTAGGCATTGAGGAGGGCACTTGTTGGGATGAGCACTGATTGTTGTATGGAAACCAGTTTGTAAATAAGTTATATTAAAAAATAAAATAAAGTACCAACTGAACACAGAAAGAAAGAAAAAGAAAGAAAGAAAGAAAGAAAGAAAGAAAGAAAGAAAGAAATCATGTGTTACGACCAGTGCATATGCTTGATATGCCACCATTTGGGATTTCCTGAGATTGGCTTGTGGCCTAGTGTGTCAATATGTTTTACAAGTGTTCAGTATTTGAGAAAAATGCTTATGCTCTAATTTTTAGGTGTAGAACTCAATCCATACCCCATAGGTCAAAGTTATTAAAAATGTTTATATCTTTCGTTATTTGTTTCCCTCTTTACCTACCAAAATTAAGAAATTAGAATTGAACTCTCCTGCCAGAATGGTGGATTCCTTGATATTATGTCAATTTTTCTTTTATCTAACATAGAGCAATGTTTAGGGGCAAAGGTGTACAGAATTTTTATACCACCCATTTACTTGACATTTTATTAATTTGTGGGGCTTCTCTCTCCTCTTCAATGTCCCTTCTCATTGTGAAGCCCATTACAGCACATACTCATGTAGCTGTTCTGCTTTCCTTTCCCCAATATACAATCTTCTACTTTCCGCTATTAACCTTTCAATAACATTTTGTTTTAAAAATATATCCTCTAAATAGTATTTTCATAAGTTTTAAGTTTTAAAATCCAGTCTAACAATAGCTGTCTTACTGTGTCAATTTAGTCAATTAAAAAAACTTTTTTAACGTTTATTTATTTTTTTGAGACAGAGAGAGACAGAGCATGAGTGGGAGAGGGTCAGAGAGAGAGGGAGACACAGAATCTGAAACAGGCTCCAGGCTCTGAGCTGTCAGCACAGAGCCTGACATGGGGCTCAAACTCACGGACCGCGAGATCATGACCTGAGCCAAAGTCGAACGCTTAACCGACTGAGCCACCCAGGCGCCTCTCAGTTTAGTCCATTTAAATTACCAAGATTATAATCATATTTGACCTTCTTTGTACAATCTTATTTTTCAGTTAATCTATCACTTTTTCTTATGTTTCTTTTATTAGCCTTCCTTGATTTTTTTCTTCCAAATGGCTAATGCCTTTCTGCATGTTTATGTGCATTTCCTTGTCTAACATTTTTCATCTTCCAGGTCCAGAATTTATAAAATTGATTTATATTCTTTTAGTGGCTATTATTGATTTCTTACCCTAATATTTAAAGACTAAAAAGAAGGGACAGTTATCAATAATTGCATTAAGCCAAAATTGTGCGCCCTCTACAAAGAACAAGACATTGCCCCCACCAGCTTTCAGCCTCTACACAGTTTCTGGTGACCTTCCCGAGATGCCAAATGGAAATTTGCTCCCTCTTCTTTTGTTCTGAAAACTCTTCTACCATTGGTCTCCCATGCATTTATTAAAAGAAGAAAAAAATCCACTTCAGAAGCCCATGTAACCAGAATTTTGGCTCCAGATTCAATCAGTGGAGAGCAATAAGGAGAAGCTAATGTATAGACATACAACTAAATCTTTATGTTAAACCTTGTATCCTGTGACTTTGTTCAAGACATTTATTTATTGTAGTTTCTATGTAGATTCCATTGGATTTTCTACATAGATGAATGTATTCCATTGAATACATAATCTGCAAGTGTAGACAATCATACTTCAGGCTTTCCAATCTGCATGTCTTTCTTTTATTTTCCATATCTTACTGCACCGTCAAGGGCCTTCAGTACAACATTGGATAGAAGTGGTGAGAGCCAATATTCTTCCTTATTCCCAATCTTAGGGGGAAAGCATGAAGTCTTTCATCAGTAATTATGACATGCCTTAGAGCCTTTTTTTTTTACATTTATTTATTTTTGAGAAGCAGAGTGAGACAAAGTGTGAGTTGGGGAGGGGCAGAGAGAGAAGGAGACACAGAATCTGAAGCAGTCTCCAGGCTCTGAGCAAGCAGTCAGCACAGAGCCTGATGCGGGGCCTGAACCCACAAACCATGAGATCATGACCTGAGCTGAAGTCGGACGCTCAACCGACTGAGCCACCCAGGCGCCCCTAGAGCCTTTTTGTAGATACCTTTTGATGATTCAAGAAGTTCCCTTCTAGTTCTACTTTGCTGATCACTTTTTATCATGAATGGATGTTGGATATTGTCTAGCACTTTCTCTGCACCTATTGAGAACATCATGTGGCTTTGCTTTTTCATCTGCTGATATGTGAAGAACGTTGAATTTTGAATGTTAAGCCAAACTTGCATTCTTGAGATACAATCCACAATGTACCATCCTTTTCATTTATTGCTGGATTGAATTTAATAAATTATTTTGTTAAGTTAAATAAATAAACTTGTGAAGTATTGTCTTGTGCATCTTTGTTGATAGATGTTCCATGTATTTTTTTTCTTGTAATGAATGCCTTTGCCTGGTTTTGGCATCAGGCTTATGTTGGTCTTATAAAAAGTTCTGAGCGGTGCTCCTTCTATTTACTGGCAGAGATTTGTAGATTTGATATTCCCATCTGTGTTTGCTAGAACTCATCATTAAAGGCAATGAGGCCTGAAATTTTCTTTATGGGAAGGTTTATGATTTTGAATTCAAATTCCTTAATAGAAAGATATTCAGGGTACCCATTTCTTCCTCAGCATATTCCTTTTAAGGAATTGCTTAAATTTTTTGGAATAAAATTATGTTAATATTCCTTTATAATGCTTTAATATCTATAAGATATCTATAATATCTACAGTGACTTTTTTTTTTTGCACATCCCTGGTATTAGTGATTTGTACCATCTCTCTCTCTCTCTTTGTTATTGTTTGTTTTTTGGCTTGAGATATATCAATTTTATTGATCTTTTCAAAAAACTGAATTCTGCTTTTATTAACTACCCCCTCTTCTTTTTTTCCATTTTTCTTTAATCAATTTCTAACTTTTCCTCATTTCCTTCCTTCTGCTAAGTTTAATTTATCCTTCATTTTCTGAGTAAAGCATTTAATGCTATAAATTTCCTCTGAATTTAGCTTGGCCCCTCAAATTGTGGTTTGTTTTTATTATACAGTGTTTTTATTACCATTCTGTTAAAAATATTTTCTAATTTTTTGTGACTTCTTTGGTCCTTTAAAAGCAAGTTGTTCAATTGCAAGGATTGGATGGCTCTTCTAGAGGATTTCTTTTTGTTGACTGATAAACTGATTTTCTGATTAGAGAACATAAGCCTTATGGCCTATCATGAAAACAGCATTTATTCTACTATCTTGTTGATATTGCTATTATTGTTTCCAGAAATATCAGGTTTAAGTGGTTGATGGTGTCATTCTTATCTCCTATATTCCTACCAAGCTTTTGTCTATGTGCTGTCCATTACTGAGAATATGTTAAATTCTCTGTGTGTGGGTTCTATTTCCCTCTTTATTTCTGTTTTTAATTCATACATTGTAAAGTTCTGTTATTTCACACACATACACAAATGCCTAATTTCTATATCTCTAGGATATATTGACCTTTTTATAAAAATGAAGTGTGTTTTTCTGTGACTATTTGTCTTGAATTTGTCTGATAGTAATATAGCTATACCAGCTATTTTTATACTTATTGTTAGCATGTTATAGATTTTCCACCACTTTACATTAGTGCATTTGTATCTTTAAATTTAAAGTACATTTCTCTGGTAAACAGGTGTTATTTGCTGCTCTTCCATACAACATGGCAATGTCTTCTTTTGACTGGATATTTAGTGCATTTACAATGGCATAATTATACATTTATGTTTAAATTTAGGTGCACCATTTTTTAATATGTCATTTGGGGCTTTTTACTGTTATTCTTCCTTAGCCTGTCTTCTCCTTTCTTGGACTGTGTGTTAATCTCTCTTTTTAGGATTTTGTCTTAATTCCTCTGTTAGCTTTCTACCTATATGATTTTGCAATACTTTTTAGTGGTGGCTTTAAGGATTACCAGTCTGAAGTTATCTCAGTCATCTTCTGATACCCTTCATTTAGCTATGCAGCTGGAAAGACAGACACTAAAGCCCATTAAGCCTATTTACCAGCTGCCTCCTCAACACCTCTCCCAACAGTTACCCACTTAGTTTTAGTCTAACATCTGTTGGTTTCAAGATTTCTTTAATGATAAATGGATTTAGATGAGACTGAAATTCTTCCACTCAGCCTGCTCCACAACAATAAACAAAAGAAACACCCTGCCATCAGGGGCCACCAGAGCCCTTGTAACTGTCATAAAAACTGTACCATCTCTACCACCTAGGATCTTCTAAAAACTCAAGACATTCTCCTGTTAATTAAGTCTGCAAGAAGCTTAGTCTTTGATTATGTTCAATAGGAAAAATTTTGTCTACCCCTCAAGGTTCTTCTGGCTGGTGTAAGAATTAAATTGACATGAAACAGATTAACAGGAGAAAATCAAATTTCATTATGTACCTAGAGGAAACCCACCTAAACATGAGAGATTCCAAAGATACTCAAGCAAAATAAGGTATATATGTCAGCCTCAACTAAGGAGAAGGGAGTAGGGTCTGGAGCTTCAGGGGAAGAAAGCAATTCACAGGAAGATGAAAAAGAGTAACTGTTTGGTACATAAATGTTTGCTGGGCACTGGAAAGTATGGAACATAAGGAACAATTTTAACACACTTGCTAAGTTCCTCCTTGTCTGCTACCCCTAGTTCATATTATAATGAACTTATCTGTGATAACTGCTCTCTTCCTGGAGCAGGTCCTCTAGCTAATTGTTTTTAGGCTCTTAAGGAGGTCAAAGTTCCTTCCTGAGTCTTCCAGACCTTGATTGTTTTCATCTTAAAATAATCCATATGCCACTTTGGGGTGATTCATTCTGAACCCACAGAGTTGACACCATGTAGCAGATATTCTACTCATATCCCCCCAAACATGGTATAGTATCAACTCTTAATAGGACGTCTACAAGCTGACTTATTTCTACATCTCCAAACATTGGTAAGGAAAAGTTTATTACTTCTCATTTCTTCTAATGGTACCTTAAAAAAAAAAACCTCAATCTATTAACCTTATCATTTAGTTATTGCCGTGAGTAATTATATTCACGTAGTTTTAGTAACTTGTAAGTTTCTTAAGTGACTTTGGTTGGCACAGAAGCCATTGGTAGTTATTGGATATTATTCATTTGGTTATGAATTAATTTCCATTATTAACTACCATTCATTAAGGAACTTCTCAGCTATGAATTATCATTGGTTCACAATTTTTATTCATAAATGTAATTGTCAACATTATTCTTAGTGATCACATAATTTGAGGGGACTAAATGTCATCTGTGGCTATGCCCATTTTCTCCATAAAATATGGCAGTGAATAGAACAGAAAAATACCAGGTACTTCCTCCAGAGACCTTAGCTCTGGTCCTAGTTGTACTGGCCCAAACTCTTCCTCTGAGAAAGGGAGTTGAGGTGTGGAGAAGAGCATACGTTCATTTTTACCTAGCCTACTCAAGTCTCAAGTCCCCTATACTACTTCTCCTCCTCCCCCTCCTCCTCCTCCACCTACTCCTCCTCCTGCTACTCCTACTCCTCCATTTCCACCTCCTCCTACTCCTCCTCCACTTCTCCTTCTCCTTCTCCTCCTCCTTCTCCTTCTCCTTCTTCTCCTTCTCCTCTTCCTTCCCCTTCTCCTCCTGCTTCTTTTTCTTCTCTGTGTCCCTTTAAATTCCCATTTCCCAACTAAACCTTAGGGGCTTCTCTCTCCAGGACTGATTGCAGAGTGAATTCCATCTCTTCCGCATTGTTATACTTAGCTGTCCTTAGGATGGAGACCAAAGTCCTTTCTCTTTCAAAGGTTGAGCTGTTTCTCATCCCTGTACGGAGAAAGAAAGTGTGAATCAAGTTACAGGCATCCATTCACTCATCCTTCAGCTAGCTGACAAGCCTAACTCCCTGCTGTCCCACCCACCTGCAGACTAGTGAAAGAGGAAACCCAAACGACACAGGTGTCTACAGTGACGATCTTTCCTGAGGCGGCCACTAGGGGAGCTCTGCCCTCTGCTTTCCTTCTGGAGGGCCTGAGTTACCTGTTATCAAGGTGGTAGCTCCTAAGGGTTCTTTTTCCTTAATAGATCCTAAGCCCCCATCTAGGCCTGGAGATGCAATTATCACACAATAATAGACTCCAGAGAAATTTGCACTTGTCCATCTTTTTACTTTCTTATAGCTTCTGTCCCACTCTTAAAGAGGCCCTTTGTGGAGTCAAAGTAGTCTGGAATAGATCTTTGAAATGGGCAAATGCCCTGAGGCCAGAGGGGGCTGATCTAAAGTGTGGACCTGTGAGAACTACAAGTAGAACATACAATAAAAATATATGGAATTGAAGAAGAGTTTTGATGGAACCTTGACCTTTTTTCGTTTGTACACACATTTTAAAATCAATTTGTTTAGTTGGATTTTTGAGTGGGGCTTCGTTGGAATCCATAGATCCTTTGGGAGAAAACTAACACTTCCACAATATCAAGTTATTTAACTCATGTACATTTGTCACTATTTCTCACCGTGGAAATCTTGCACAAATTTTGTAATATTCATTTCTATGTCCTTTATACATTATTATATTGCTATTAGTGTTTTATAATTTTAAAGTGTTTTTTTCCTAACATGGGAATGTGACTTGTTTTGTATCCATCTCTTTTTAAAACCCTCGTTAGTCCTAATAATTTCTTTGTAATTATTTTATATTTCAATGTACAAATTATCATTTAGAAACATAATACCCTGGTCAGGTTTGGTATCACAGTTTTGTTAGAATCATATACAGAATTGAGGAGTATACTCTTTGAAATTTTTCTGTGCAGTTAATTATAATTTTGACGTTATTTCTTCTTTTATTATTCAGTAAGTCTCTGGTAAAACCATCTGAGTCTGGAAATTTTTATATAAAAATATGTTTTTACTACTAATTCAATACATTTAGTTATTGGGTAGTTCAGATTTGTTCTTTCTTCTTGAGTCCACTTTTATAAGTTATGTTTCTAATAAAATTGTCCATTTCAGGGGCATCTGGGTGGCTCAGTAGGTTAAGCGTCAGACTTCGGTTCATGTCATGAGCTTGCTTTTGTGAGTTAGAGCCCCGTGTCGGGCTCTGTGCTGAGAGCTCAGAACCTGGAGCCTGCTTCAGATTCTGTATCTCCCTCTCTCTCTCTGCTTCTCCCCTGTTCATGTTCTCAATCTCTCTCTCTCTCAAGAATAAATAAAGATTAAAATTAAAAAAAAGAAAATTGTCCATTTCATATAAATCTTCCAATTTATTTTCATAGAGTTATTCTTTTTTTTTTTTTTTTTTTTTAGCGTTTTTTATTTATTTTTGGGACAGAGAGAGACAGACAGAGCATGAACGGGGGAGGGGCAGAGAGAGGGAGACACAGAATCGGAAACAGGTTCCAGGCTCTGAGCCATCAGCCCAGAGCCCGACGCGGGGCTCGAACTCACGGACCGCGAGATCGTGACCTGGCTGAAGTCGGAAGCTTAACCGACTGCGCCACCCAGGCGCCCCTCATAGAGTTATTCTTAATATCCTCCTATTTTCTTTATGATTTCTGCTCCTTTATACTATGTGTCCCTTTTTCATTACTGATGACTTATAATCTAATCAGAGACAGGCCACTTTTATTAATGTTTCAAAGAACACATTTGGTTTTTTGATTCTTTCTATTGTGTGTGTGTTTTCTATGTTATGAAGTTCTACTCTTACCTATGTTATTTTCTACCTTCTACTTCTGTAGTGGTGGCTGCTTCATACTCTGAAATGTGAGCTTCATGTTTTGCTGCACTTTCCTTTTTTTTTTTTTCCAGCTATGCATTTCAGGGTATTCATTTTCTCTAAAAAGCAGTTGTAGCTACTTTGCACAAGTTTTGATAAGTAAATCAAGATGCCACTTCCATGAATAGAGCTCAGTTGTTTTCTGCACCTGTTAGTCACCAACAACTCCATGATTGCTGTTCTTTACTTGAAATTCCTTTTCCAAGATGAGAAAACCTCTTTTTCCAGGTACAGTAGTAAAATTAAAAATGTTCAGAGAGTGGGGTGCTTGGGTGGCTCAGTTGGTTAAGTGTCTGACTTTGACTCAGGTCACGATCTTGCAGTTTGTGAGTTCGAGCCCCACGTGGGGCTCTGTGTTGATAGCCCAGAGCCTAGAGCCTGCTTCAGATTCTGTGTCTCCCTCTCTTTCTGTGCCTCCCCCCACTCATGCCCTGTTTCTCTCTGTCTCTCAAAAATGGTTTAAAAAAAAACTAAAAAAAGCCCAATGTTCAAAGAGTAAGGCAACATTTGAAAGTCACAGCCACAAATCACTAGCCACTGGGAGTGGATTTAGGGAGGTGAGCCAACACATGAACACCATAGCTCTGAAGTCTGCAAAGCAAGGTGAGTTTTGATTGATCTTATCACTGAATTTGTATTGTCTTCCAATCTATGAACTAAGATGTTCAAAAGGAGGCATCATGTCATATTTGTTAATGTGGAAAATGTTGGAGTACAGAGCTGATGGCCAAAAAAGATGTCTTTTTTATTGAGATATCCTCGGTGCTGTAGGCAGTTTTATTAAAGTATGGGGACAGGACCCATGGGCAGAGGGAGTTGCCTGGGACTGTGAAGAGTGACTGATTATATACTTGGGAGTTGGGGGAGGTAAAGGCAAGGCGGCATGTCTGAAAGGACTTTCATATGTTCAAGAAGACTCACAGGATCCCTGAGGCCTAGTTGTTGTCAAGCTGAAGTTGTTTTTCCCTCCAGCAAAGCCTTAACACTGAGAAAGTTGGGAGTGTCTGGATGAATGTTATACCCTGCCAGCCTCAAGTATTTGTCAAAGGGCTGCAGGTTATAAGGAAATTTAATTTTATCTACCACTTCCTTCTTCCCTTTGTTCCTGACATCACTTGTGATTTGATAAATTGTGTATTTTGTTCTTTTCTCCAAGTACTCCTTAAATTACCCACTCAATGTGGGATTCAGAGAGTACAATAGGGAACTCCTATGTCTAAGTATTTCTGTAGTATGTACTCATATGTGAAACTGTGTAAAGTGTATAGGCACTTACTCAGTAGATAGAAATTAATGAAAGTATCATCAGATCTATTTTCTTTCCCCAGTTCTGGCCACCTCTCTTCACATCAGTGGTGTTGACTGAGGCTGATGTTGTAAAACAACTCTGATGATCCTGCTGAAGCATCCTTGGCCCCAGTCAAATATCAAGTTTCCCTCCTGGAATGCAATTTTCCCAGGGGAGGGGAGAGGAGAATGATAAAGAGGAGGTGTAGGAGGGCTTGCTTGAATGTGCCCCCTTGGCCTCCAGTAGAGACATTGAATCACCCAAGTTCCCCCTCAGGGTAGCAGGTGTTGGGTCCTGCCTGTGAGAAATTTTTATGTAAAGTCAGTATTGGCCTTGGTTGCTCAGTAACACAGTCACCATCCTCAGACATGCCCTTTATTCCTGCACATGCCAAGGGCTTCAGAGAACAAAATCAACCATTCCCCTAGCCTTTTATCATATCTAAAGCACACTTCCTTAGTTTTCGCAGACTATTTTAGAAAATTTGATTTTTATAATCCAAGATTTGAGCATCAGCTATCCCATCAGGATGACTGAATCAGTTAAGCCAGTTGTGGCCCCATCTAGGAAACTATACTTTGAGGACCACCACCCAAAGAAGGCTGCTGGCTGAGATAGCAAAAACTCTGCCATTCTCTCAAGCTCTGTGGTCAAGACCCCCAGGCAAGAACCACTTAGTATAATTCAAAAAACTTTCAAAATGGAAAGGAAGGAAGAAAGAAAGAAAGAAAGAAAGAAAGAAAAGAGAGAGAGAAAGAGAAAGAAAGAAAGGGAAGGGAAAGGGAGAAAATACAAGAGAAAATATAAAAGAAAACATAAAGTTCATAGAATGTCAATGCAGGAGCTCTAACTTCTGATCAGTAGAAATATTAGGAATAGAGAAAAGAAAAAGAAATAGAAGCAAAGAAATCAATAAATAATTCCAGATAATTAGTTACCCTGATCTAAAAGACACAATAATTCCAAATAACAAGGCCAGTTGATTGCCAGCAAAATAACAAAAAAATGACTTCTTCAATGAGAAGTTTTGAAAGTTATAAAGAAGCAATCTTCAACACTCTCAAACACTCTGTGGACTAATTTTTAAGTAAAAATTGCTGATGTTGGAGACTTAAAGATAATGAAATAGATGCCTTCAAAGATCTGTGGCAAAGTGGATTTCAACCCAAATTCAAATGTTGGGGTAGAATAGAGACATTCTCAGATATGAAAGACTCAAAACTTTATGTCTCTGATAGCCCTTCTTAAAAAATACATAAAAATTAGGAGATGAACCTGATAGAATAAATACAAGAAACAGCAAAAAAATTTACTTTTTAAACCCTGAAAAAAGTAAAAACAAATATTCTGGGTAGTGCAGGACACCCAGAGAATAATCCATCTGGATTCATCCAGGAGGATAGCGCACTTCAGTAGAGAAACATCCAGGAAAAAATAACGGCCAACCAAAAGATTTAATACCACCTTTAAGACTGAATAGCACCTCCCAATTTAGGGAAGCAGAAGATAATGCAAGAGAAAAAATAACAGGAGAGGGAAAAGTGACATAGGAAAAGAAACAGAATTATAATACGCTAGTTGGTCTCTCAGTAAACAGTATTCAGAAGGTGTAATGATGAAAACACTCTACTGATCCTCAACTTTAGAACAAATCTATAGTCTAAACATGGTTATAGAATAGACTATAAATTTTTAAAGCTTGATTACTGAATTTGCCAGCTTTAGCTGAGTAATGCTGAAGTACCAAAAAAAAAAAAAAAATCCCAGTACTTAAAAACAAGATAGGTTGACGTCTCACTCACAAGTGTGGACCCACTGCAGTTGTCAGTTCTTCAGAAGGTTATCTCTAGTCCATAAGCTAGTCAACAGAGCACATGCTGTTGTCATGGTGGAACAGAAAGCACAATTTCCAATCCCTTGGACTGAAGTGGCTGGGCCGCCAGTGAAGCTTCTTGTACCCCCGCTTTTAGGTAATTTGGCCTTAAAACTACCTGGGGTATTGTCTGTTGGTGAATTGCCCTCGGCAGGCCCCCTGGGAAAAGAAACATTAGGAAAGAAAATAAGGTTCCGCAAGAAACTGTGCGGCCTTACATTTAGCCCTTGCCTTCCCCTATGGAGTCTCCTCTACTTACAGGAAGGATAGCCTCATGCATTTGCCAGCAAAGGCAGCCAACAAAGAAGAGACATATGGATTTGAAAGCTCCACTCTGGTAACTAAGGAGTGTATCTATGGACACAGGTCACTCTAACCCCTAGGCCCACTTGGCCCCCAAGAGGCATTCCAGATGATGATTGAACCTAGTTGGTTAAAGTACAGAATGGTCCATTGGTTCCTAGGTGCATTGTCTCTCTGAGAATGTATCAGGTGTGGGTTTCTAAGGCCCTCTTGGCCCCTTCCTGGCACCTCGGACCCAGGAGGACACTTTTGTTCTTCAAAATCACGAATGGTTCAGGGAAACAACTAACAGGTCATGTCCCTGTAACTGTTCCATTTGAGGTGTTGAGAGATAAATGACCTTTCATGAAAACAGCAAAGCAAATACTTTATAGATTATAGATAAATGTAGATACATAATAAAAACAATGAAAGAAATTAATCAATAACCAAAGGGCAGGAGGGAACCTTATGAGAAAACAATCATGTTATTCTTTATTGGGTGATGACACAAAGGAACAATTTTAGAATTGGGTAATGCCAGAAAACATAGATGACGTATGCTACAAGGAAATCACTAGCAAATATAATGCCATGTTTGCTACAATAAATCGGCCAGTTCAACACACTGCTGTTGTCTGTGTCCATTTTATTTTAGTTTTAGTTTTTTATTTTAGTTTTTTATTTTTTAGTTTTTTATTTTAGTTTCGTTTTATTTTCACTGATGCTGTTCTTCTTCCGGAACCCCTGGACCTGCTGGAGCTGGACTCTGGCACCCATCTATAGGAAAAAGGAAGATAGTTGTCCCTTATCTCAATTTCCCATAGCTGGCTGTAACCGGCAGCCAAAACCGGCAGCCCTGTCAGTCTCTCCAGGTGCTGAGAGTAGTCATTCTTACCCAGGCTTGACCCCACCTCTCAGAGATGACCTGGTCTTTCCTGTTTTTTTCATACTTGGGGGTATGGACTGTGACCAAACAAGACCTCCCTGGGTGTCTTAGGTTGCACTAATTTTATTTTGGCTCAGCAGTAACTTACATATTGATCATTGGACATTGAGGAAAGGGGTTAAAGAGCCAAAGTCAAGGTCTATTTCCCTGCCTTTATCAACAATGCCCACATAAATATGTTTCAGCTATGTGGATATCCATTTTTGGCACACAGTGGGCTAAGTGTAGTAAAATGGCTGCCATGTACCTTAGTAAAAGCTCTTCATATATCATCCCTCACATGGCAGAGACATCTATTCCTCTGCTGAACAGGAAAAACACAAATGTGGAGGATTTGGAGGCCGGTACTAAGGGTATTGCCATCATTTCCTCAGCCTTTGGACCAAAGGGTGAGGAATTTTAATCTTAACCCCGTGTACTTTTAAAATCCATTTCTTTTAACCTTAGTCTATCCTGACCACACATAAAATTTCTTTTTAAAGATTTTCCTTCACGAAACTTCTACAACTTTCCTTTGCATTTAGATTTTGTCCCAAGCCATTTCTCTCCAAATAACCAGTCTCATTTAGGACAAAATTACTTTCTTTCACCTTCAACAAATATATATGTCCATATCTTATATTTTCTTTCATATCTCCTATTTTTCTACATGCAGAGTTGCTTTTCTTATTTTTATCAGTTTTACCTACATGTAGCAGAATTTTAACTCTTAGAAATCTTAGTTACATCAGAATTTTTTTTGAAGGACAAATTTATGAATCCATTAAGCACAAAACATGTTTTCCCACAGATCCAAATATCCTTAGTTTTTTTACAAGTCAAAAGCACAAACCTACATCTAGTAATTAGTGCTTTAGCCTCTTATCTCATTAGATAGCCAATGAATTCAATCTCAATTTATCATGCAAGCAAAACTTTAACATTTCAGCTTACCAAAGACTTTCAAATCTATCTTAACAATTACCCATGAAAACTTTGAGACACACAAAATTAACCATCACTTTAAGCCATCCTTTTGCTAACAAATTGGAACAGAGATAACATGAGCTTATTTGACCTTCAGCAAATCTAGGTAGAATAAACGTTTTTGTTTTTTTTTTATGTTGATAAACATTGTCTATCTCAAACCAGCAAACTTAAATTAGCTTAAACACTGAATACGTTTTACTTGAGTCCGGGTAAGACAATTTGGCCCCCATGGTTAATTTTTACCTGGAATGTTGGTGGGGAAATCTGACTTTGGGGGTCTTGGATCCTCAACATCTAGGATGGGAGGAGGAGCTGATGGTGCCTGTGGCATTGAGGAGCCAGTTAAGCAGGCTGCCTCCCAGGTGGTGCAGAAACAGGAGGGAGGGAAGGAAAGGAGGGGCCAGCAGAAGGCAGGGAAGGAGAATTCCCAGTTTTAAATCTTGTCAATTCAGACAGAGGAGCAGACTCCAGGTTTCCTTTGTTTTGTTTTGTTTTCCAACAATGAAATTAGGCTGTCCATGTCAGTCTGTAGAAGATGGGAATTTCCCTGAAACATAAGGAGTTTCGGCAGCTGCGTGGGAATATTCCTTAAAGTCCCAATTCTGAGGTAGAATTACCAGAGATAGCTGGCTCTATCACAGTCATTGACCAGGAAATGAATGAGAGACAAGTCCCCACATAGTCAAATGGTGACTCCAATCTGCCACCCAGTGCCCAGCGCCCAACTTCTTGGAGTTGCAGCCTCATTCTTCATCCCTTGTGGATTTACTAGTGCAACTCTGGGAGGTGAGTAGGCTCCCCTTCTGCCTGTTAAGGGCAGGTCTGCCAAAATGAACCCGAGTTCATACCAGTCTGACAGGCGCTCCCAGAGCTGGTTCCTGGCCCTCATGGGGTCTTCACCCAGGCGCACTTGGAGGGCTAGTCTCCTGCAGATCAAGCGGTCCCCTGGTGCCAGGCTGCCTCTCCTGGTGCCCTGAGGTTCACATTCCCAGTTGCAAAACTCGAGCCCCCAAGTAATGTAGCAGGATTCTCGCAGAGTCCTGACACCGAGGCTTTTCTTTCCAGGAAGGAACTTTTTTCCTTTTATTTTTGTTGATCGTTTCCTCACTGTGCAGAAGCTTTTTGTCTTGATGAGGTCCTAATAGTTCATTTTGCTTTTGTTTCCCTTGCCTCTGGAGATATGTCAAATAAGAAGTTGCTGTGGCCAAGATCAAAAAGGTTGTTGCCTGTTTTGTCCTCTAGGGTTTTGATGGTTTCCTGTATTACATTTAGGTCTTTCACCCATTTTGAGTTTATTTTCAGGTATGCTGTAGGAAAGTGGTCCACGTTCATTCTTCTTCATGTTGCTCTCCAGTTTTCCCGATACCAGTTGCTGAAGAGACTGTCTTTTTTCCATTGAGTATTCTTTCCAGCCTTGTCAAAGTTTAGTTGGCCATACGTTTGTGGGTCCATTTCTGGGTTCTCTATTCTGTTTCATTGATCTATGTGTCTGTTTTTTGTGTGAGTGCCATACTCTCTTGGTGATTACAGTTTTGTAATCAGCTTGAAGTCCAGAATTATGATGCCTCCAGCTTTGGTTTTCTTTTTCAACAACACTTTGGCTATTTGGAGTTCTTTCTGGTTCCATACAAATTTTATAATTGTTTATTCTAGCTCTGTGAAGAATGTTGGTGTTATTTCAATAGGGATTGCATTGAATATGTACATTGTTTTGGGTAGTATCGACATTTTAAAAATATTTGTTCTTCCAATCCATGAATATGGAATGTTTTCCCATTTCTTTGTGTCTTCTTCAATTTTTCCATGTTTCTATAGTTTTCAGTGTATACATTTTTCAGTTCTTGGGTTAGGTTTATTCCTAGGTATTTTATGGCTTTTGGTGCAATTATAAATGGGATGGATTCCTTGATTCTCTTTCTGCTGCTTCATTATTTGTGTATAGAAATGCAACCAATTTCTGTACATTGATTTTATATCCTGCGACTTTGCTGAATTCATGTATCAGTTCTAGTAGTTTTTTGGTGGAGTCTTTTGGGTTTTCCAAGTACCGAATCATGACATCTGCAAAGAGTGAAAGTTCGACTTCCTCTTTGCTCTTTTGGGTGCCTTTTATTTCTTTTTGCTGTCTGATTGTGAGACTAGGACTCCCAATACTATGTTGAATAACAGTGTTGAGAGTCGACATCCCTGTCATGTTCCTAACCTTAGGGGGAGAGTTCTGTTTTTCCCTATTGAGGATGATATTAGCTGTGGGTCTTTTGTATACGGCCTTTATGATCGTTAGGTATGTTCTTTCTATCCCTGTTTTCTTGAGGGTTTTTAATCAAGAAAGGATGCTATATTTTGTCAAATGCTTTCTCTCCCTCTATTTAGAGGATCACGTGGTTCTTATCCTTTCTTTTATTAATGTGATGTATCACATTGATTGATTTGCAGATATTGAACCAGCCGTACAGCCCTGGAATAAATCCCACTTGATCGTGATGAATAATTCTTTTAATGTATTTTTGGATCCAGCTTGCTAGTATCTTGTTGAGAATTTTTGCATCCATGTTCATCATGGAAATTGGTCTGTAGTTCTCCTTTTTAGTGAGATCTTTTTCTGGTTTTGGAATCAGGGTAATGCCGGTCTCGCAAATGAGTTTGGAAATTTTCCTTCCATTCCTATTTTTTGGAACAGCTTCAAAAGAATAGGTGTTAACTCTTCTATAACTGTTTGGCAGAATTTTCCTGGAAAGCCATCTTGCCCTGGACTCTGGTTTGTTGGGAGATTTTTGATTACTGATTCAATTTCTTTACTGGTTATCTGTGTGTTCAAATTTTCTATTGCCCCCTGTTTCAGTTTTTGTGGTTTATATGTTTTTAGGAATTGGTCCATTTCTTCCAGGTTGCCCAATTTGTTGGCATATAGTGGCTTATAATATTCTTTTATTATTGTTTTTATTCCTGTTGTGTTGGTTGTGATCTCTCCTCTTTCATTCTTGATTTTACTTATTTGGGTCCTTTCCTTTTTCTTTTTGATCAACCTTGCTGGGCGTTTATCAATTTTGTTAATTCTTTCAAAGAACCAGCCCCTGGTTTCATTGATCTGTCCTGTTTTGTTTTGTTTTGTTTTTAACTTTGATAGCATTGATTTCTGCTCTAATATTTATTCTTTCCATCTTCTGCTGGTTCTGGCCTTTATTTTCTGTTCTTTTCCTAGCTCCTTTAGGTGCAAGGATTGGTGTGCATTTGAAACCTTTATTCCTTCTTTAGGAAGGCCTGGATTGCTATATACTTCTCTCTTCTCACTGCCTTTGCTTCATCCCAGAGGTTTTGGGCTGCATGTTTTCATTTTCACTGGCTTCCATGTACTTTTCAATTTCCTCCTTAATTTTTTGGTTAACCTATTCATTCTTAATAGGATGTTCTTTAATCTCTAAGTATTCATGGTCTTGTCAAGTTTTTTCTTGTGGTTGATTTAAAGTTTCATAGAGTTGTGGTCAGAAAATATGTATGGTATGATCTCAGTCTTTTTGTGCTTGTTGAGGGCTGATTTGTAATCTATGTGATCTATTCTGGAGAATGTTCCATGTGCACTTGAGAAGAATATGTATTCTGGTCCTTTAGGATGAAATGTTCTGAGTGTATCTGTTAAATCCATCTGGTCCAGTGTGTCATTCAAAGTCATTGTTTCCTTGTTGCTTTTCTGCTCAGATGATCTGTCCATTGTTGTAAGTGGGATATTAAAGTCCCCTACTATTATTGCTTTATCAATGAGTCTTTATGTTTGTTAATTGGTTTGTTAATGGTTTATATATTTGGATGCTTTCGAGTTGAGGCCATATATATTTAAAATTGTTAAATCTTCTTGATGGATAGATCCCTTAATTATGATACAGTGCCCTACTTCATCTTTGGTTTAAAATCTAGTTCATCAGATATAAGTGTGGTTACTCTGGCTTTCTTTTGATGTCCATTAGCATGATAGATGGTTCTCTAATGCTTCACTTTTTTTTTTTAATTTTTTTTAACGTTTATTTATTTTTGAGACAGAGAGAGACAGAGCATGAACGGGGGAGGGGCAGAGAGAGAGGGAGACACAGAATCGGAAGCAGGCTCCAGGCTCTGAGCCATCAGCCCAGAGCCCGATGCCGGGCTCGAACTCACGGACCGTGAGATCGTGACCTGAGCTGAAGTCGGACGCTTAACCGACTGCGCCACCCAGGCGCCCCTCAAATGCTTCACTTTTAATCTGCAGTTGCCATTAGGTCTAAGATGAGTGTCTTATAAGTAGCGTATAGATGGGTCTTGTTTTTGTTTTTGTTTTTGTTTTTGTTTTTGTTTTTGTTTGCCATCTTGATACCCTATGCCTTTTGATTGCCGCATTGAGTCCACTTACATTGAGAGTGATTATTGATGATATGAATTTAGTGCCATTGTATTGCCTGCAAAATGGAAGTTTCTAGAGATTTTCTCTGTTCATTTCTGATATTTGTTACTTTTGGTTTTTCTTTCCCATTCCAAGCATTCTCCTTAATATGTCTTGCGGGGCTGCTTTAGTGGTCACAGATTCCTTTAGTTTTTGTGTCTGCGAAACTCCTTATTTCTCTTTCTATTCTGAATTAAAGCCTGTTGAATAAAGTATTTTTGGCTGAATATTTTTCCCATTTAGCTGATTGAATACATCATGCCATTCCCTTCTGGCCTGCCATGTTTCTGTGGAGAGATATGCTGTGAACTTGATTTGTCTTCCCTTGTAGGTCAAGGACTTTTTTCTTTTTGCTGTTTCAGCATTCTTTCCTAGTCTGTGTATTTTGCAAATTTTACTGTGATATTTCTTGGCATTGACTGGCTCTTGTTGATTTTGATTGGAGTTCTCTGTCTCCTGGATTTTAATGTCTGTTTTCCTCCCCAGGTTATGGAAGTTTTGAGCTACAATATATTCAAATACACTGTCTGCCCCTTTTTCCCTGAGCTTTTTCTTCTGGAACTCCTACGACACAAATGATGCTACATTTTATGGAGTTACTGAGTTCTTTAAGTCTACATTTGTGATCTAATATTTTGCTTTCCCTCTTTTTTTAATGTCTATTTATTTTTGAGAGACATCAAACTCGAGCGCAGGAGGGGCAAAGAGAGGTGGGGAACAGAGGATCCAAACACAGCCTCTGTGCTGACAACAGAGAGCCTAATGTGGGGCTTGGTCTCACAAACTGTGAGATCATGACCTGAGTGAAGTTGTACGCTTAACCGACTGAGCCACCCAAGCACCTGTTCCCTCTTTTTATCAGCTTCATTATTTTCTTTAAAAATAGTTTTTAAATGTTTATTTATTTTGAGAGAGAGAGAGAGCGCACAAGCAGGGGAGGGACAGAGAGAGGAGAAGACAGACAATGCCAAGCAGGCCCTGCACTATCAGCACTGAGCCCGACTCAGGGCTCAAACTCACTATGAGATCACCACTTGAGCCAAAATCAAGAGTCAGACACTCAACCAACTGAGCCACCTGGGTGCCCCCAGCTTCATTATTTTCCATACTTTGTCTTCTATATCACTGACTCATTCTGCAGCTTCTCCATCCTTGTTGTCAATATATCCAGTCAGTTTTGTATCTCAGTTATAGCATTTTTTTATTTTGGCCTGACTAGTTTTTATTTCCTTTTTCCCTGCAGTAAGGGATTCCTTAGTGTCTTCTATGCTTTTGTCATACATAACTAGCAACTTTATGATTCTTGTTTTAAATTCTGGTTCCGGCATATTGCTATATCTGTTTTGATTAGATCCTTGGCTATGACCTCTTCTTGTTATCTCTTCTGTGATGAATTTCTCCATCTTGGCATTTTGCCTAGACCTCTGTCTTCTGTGTGTTAGGAAAATCTGTTATGTTTCCTGTTCCTGAGAGTAATGGTTATGTTAACAAGAGGTCATATACTGTACAGGTCCTGCCGCTTCAGGAAGTTTTTTTAGTGTATGCTGTGTGCACTCTGCTGTTGATTTCTGCCTGCTCTTTCCCTCAGATTAGTCCTCTGCAGGTTTTCTCCTTGCCTGCAGTGGGGGTGTTTGGACCTTGTGCACTTTGTGATAAGTTTTAACTAGGTAGGTTTTGGTCTGCTTGTTAAACGAAGGTTGATCTTATCTCCCCTAGAGCAGAAGCTTTGCAGCACTGTATAATCAGTAGATTTGGTGCATGTGAGGGTTTGTGCTTGTCTTCTGGAGGAGGGCCCTGCTGCACTGGTTCTCAGGCAGACTTACCCTAGTAAAGATGCACCTGCAGGGTGCAGTGGGGCAGGGCTTGGTGTAATGACTGCAGCCTCCCCTGGGGGCACTGTGTTGCTCACTGAAGTCTGTCTGTGCTGATGTGTGGGGAAACAAGGGCATCAGCCAGCTCTCTCATCCCCAGAGCAGGAAGTTCACACCCACCACTGATCAGGAAGCCCTCACAGAAGAGCAAACTATCTCCTCTCATGTCCCAGGCGTCCACCAGATCCCTTCCTTCACCCTGTCTGTGTCCAAGCCATTTTTCTGCCTGGTGGCTCAGTATTCCTATGTTTTATCTCAGGCATGCAACTGGGTTTCAAAAGTCTACATCTTAGGGCCATGGAAAGGACCTGCACTGATATTCTGGGGGAGGGTCTCACTGCACTGTGGCTGGTGCTGGTCTGTCCCAGAAAAGCAGTGGCATGACTGCACAGGGGCTCGTAGTTTATGGTAAAGCATGGCCAAAGGCTGACTTTTAGGTTAGCTGCCTTCAGCATGTGCCTCTGCTGCTATGCTCATCAACGAGGCTGGTCGATGGTGCCTGCCATCTCTTTTGGCACCCGCTATCTCATTTATCCCCTGAGAGGCGGTGCCACCTCTCCCAAATGTACTCAAAGAGCAGAACTGTTTCTCCCGGAGTGATCCACGGGATCCTCAAACCATACTGTCTGCTCCGGGCCTCAGCCCTCCTTTCCCACAGGAGCACCCCTACACCCACCAGGCTCCACCCAGTGGTGGTGGTGGGGACTTATAAAACTTCAGACTTTGAGTTCCACTGCTTATAAAAACTTGCAATAATCAGCCCCCCTCCTTTTCACAATCAATGGTTTTGGGGGAAAGTTTTTCTTGTGTAATCCCCTGTACATGCTTTCTCTCTCTCTTGCTCTCTCACTCTCACTCTCTTTCTGTGATCAGAGCTCCCTCCCTTCCACAGCACCCACAGTTCTTTTCTTCCCCGAATCAACTCTCCACAGCACCCATCTCCATGATGTGGCTGGCTGTTTTTCTCCCTCTAGATGTGCAGTTTGTCCTTTCAGTCCTCAGATCAATCTCTTGGGTGTTCAGAATGATTTTATATTTATCTAGCTGTTTTCAAGGGATGAGGCAAGCATAGGGTCCTCCTACTACTCTGCCATCTTAACTCCTCTCTTGAATTTCATACTTTCAAAATGTATATTTCAATATGGACAGTCCCCAACTTACAATGATTTGACACATTTTTTTTTTAAATTTTACAGTCGTGCAAAAGCCATATGTATTCAGTAGAAACCACACTTCAAATTTTGAAGTTAGATCTTTCACTGGGCTAGTGAAATGCAGTGCACGCTCTCTCATGATGCTGGACACAGCAGCCACAGCTCCCAGTAAGCCATATAATCATGATGGTCAACACCCATACACTGCCAACATTCTGTACCAACTTTCTGTATGACCATTCTGTTCTACACTTTCAGTACAGTATTCAATAAATTACAATATATGCAAGAATTTATAATAAAATAGGTTTTGTGTTAGATAGATGAGTTTGTCTGTTTAAGTGAGGCTATCTAAGCTATGTGTTCAGTAGATTAGGTGTATTACATACATTTTCAAGTTATCTTTTCAGTTTACAAAAGGTTTATTGAAATGTAACCCCATCATAAGTTGAGAAAGTTTTGTAGTTTTTAGTAGAGTCACAGACTTGCACAATCATCATCACTATCTAATTTTGAAATACTTTAATTACTCCAAAAAGAAACTCCATATGGATGAGTTTTGCCAGCCCTTGGCAAACACGAGTCTACCTTTATACCTTTGCCTATTCTGGACACTGCATGTAAATGGTGTCATACCATATGTGGCCTTTTGTGTGTGATTCTTTAACTTAGCATAGTATTTTAAAGGTTGATCCATGTTGTAGCATATATTAGTATTTCAAATAATATTATATTGCCAAATAATATTATAGCACGTGGACATCCCACATTCATCAGCTGATGTGTATTTTGGTTGTTTCCATCTTTAGCTATTATGAATAATGCTGTTATGAACATTCACATACAAATTTTATGTGCACACACGTTTTTAATTCACTTAGGTACATAGCTGGGAATGGAATTGCTGTGCCATATGTTAACTCTATATTTCACTTTTGAGGAACTGCCAAAATGTTTTCCAAAGTAACTGCACCATTTTACATTCTCACCAGCAATGTATGAGGGTTCCAACTCTCTGTAACCTCAGTGAGACTTTTTATTGCCTGTCTTTTTTTATAGCCCTCTCAGTTGTAATGAAGTGGTATTTGTTATGGTTTTAATTAGTTTACATTTCCATAACAAGTACTGACGGTAAACATCTTTTCATGTGCTTATTGTCCAATTGTATAGTTTCTTCAGAGTGCTATCTAGAGTACTAGTCTTTGCCCATTTTTAATTAGGTTATTTTTCATTTTATTGTTGAATTGTGTTCTTTATATACTCTGATAAAAATTCTCAATCAGATATATAATTTACAAATACTTTCCTATTCTGTGGGTTATCTTTTCACTCTTTCCATGGGTGTCCTTTAAAGTACAAAAGTTTTCCATTTTTCTAAGGTCTCATTTGTCTATTTTTTTTTCCTTTTGTCAATTGAGGCTTCGAAGTCATAGCTAAGAAACTATTGTCTAATTTGAAGTAATAGAGTTCATACTAACATTTTTGAGAGTTTCATAGTTGTTGCACTTACATTTCGGTCTATGATCCATTTTGAGTTAATTTTTCTGTATAGCATGAGGTAGTGGTCCAACTTTATTATTTACGTATGGATATCAAGTTGTCTTGCCACTTTTGTCAAAAATCAATTGACCATAAATGTAAAGATTTGTTCCAGGAATTTCTCCTTATGTAATATCAGACTGTCTTTGAGTAGTGTAACTTTGTAGCAAGTTTTAAAATTTGGGGAAGTGTGAATCCTCCAACTCAATGTTACTTTTTCCAGACTGTTTGGCTAGTTGGGTCCCTCACATTTCCTTTTGAATTTTAGGATTCACATATCAACTTCTGCAAAAAAGGCAGCTAGGATTTTGACAGGGATTGTGAGTCTGTTGATCAATTTGGGGAGCATTGCCATGTTAATATTAATCTTCTAATCCATGAGCACGGAATATTTTTTCATTTATTTATGTCTTCTTTTAATTTACTTCAGTGACATTTGTAGTTTTCAGTGTACAAGTGTAGCACTTCTTTTGTTGATTTTATTCCTGAGTGTTTTATTCTTTTTGATGCTGTTGTGAAAGTAATTGTTCTATTTTCACATTCAGGTTGTTCACTGTGTATAGAATATAATTAATTTTTGTGTATTGATCTCATATCCTGCAATCTTGGTAAACTTGTTCGTTAGTTCTGATAGGTGTGTGTGTGTGTGTGTGTGTGTGTGTGTGTGATTCCTTAGAATTTTCTATATACAAAATCATACTATCTGGGAATAGAAATAGAGTTACCTTGGGGCACCTAAGTGGCCTAGTTGGTTGTGTCCAACTTCGGCTCAGGTCATGATCTCATGATCCATGAGTTCAAGCCCTGCGTTGGGCTCTGTGCTGACAGCTCAGAGCCCGGATCCTGCTTCAGATTCTGTGTCTCCCTCTCTCTCTGCCCCTTCCACACTCACACTCTATCTCTGTCTCTCAAAAATAAATAAACATTAACAAAAAAATTTAAAAAAAAGAAATAGAGTTACCTTTCCAACCTGGATGCCTTTTTGCCAGTTGCCTAATTCCCCCCTTGTCTAATTGCTCTAGCAATACCTCCAGTACAATGTTCAGTAGTTCAATAGAATGTCAAGAATGCACAAATTTGTCTTATGGCTGATCTTTGTGGGAATGAATCCAGTCTTTCACATTAAGCATGATGTTACCTATGAGTTTTTCATGGATGGTCTTTATCAGGTTGAGGATATTCCAAGGCTGTTGAGTGGTTTTTTTTTCCTTATCATGAAAAGTTGTTGCATTTTGTTGAATGTTTTTTCTAAGTTTATTGAGATGAATATGTGTTGCTTGTCCTTATCCTATGAATATGGTATATTATACTGATTAATTTTTACGGTAAGCTAATCTTTCATTTTTAAGGTAAATCCCTGTCATGGTGTATAGTCTTTCTTTTAAGTTAATGGATTTGATTTGCCAGCATTTATTAAGAATTTTTTTATATGAAATTTAAGAATTTTTTATCTATATCCTTAAGAGATATTCATGTGTACTTTTATTCCCTGGTTTTGGTAGTGGCATAGTGCTGGCTTCATAGAAATGAGTTGATAAATATCTCTTTCTCTTCTACTTTTTAAAATTATTAAAATACACACAATGTAAAATTAATTATCTTAGCTATTTTTAAGTGTACAGTTCAGTGGTATTAAAACCTTTTTTTCTATCTTTTTATTTCAAGATTTTGTGAAGGATATGTGTTAATTCTTCTTCAAGTGTTTGGTAGAATTTGGCTGTGAAGCTAAATAGGCCTGGTTAGGGACACAGAAGGTTTTAGGAAGGCAACTTGCACAGTCCTGCTAATGAAAGATCCTTCCTGTGTCTTGGAAAATCTGAAAAACCTTTCATTGAAAACATTAACAGGGAGAACTTTTCTGCACTTGGAGCAAGTCAAAGTCCATCTGATAAGGTGCGCCTTTATTGCTTCAATCCCAAGAATATTATTTGATCTCAAAATACTATCATTAGGAAATTGGATAGCTCCCCTCCCTTCCTTTTTAGCATCTTATCATCAATTTGTCCTTCATTGGCAAAACTCCCTTCCTCATGACACTTACCACAGAAAACTCCAATCTACTGTAGGAGCAACAAATGTTGGATGGTCAAAAAGGATCCTCAGAAAAGCAGACTCACTTCATGATATTCTGATCAATGCTTTAAAAACATTTTTTCAACATTGTGTCCTTTGAAGCACCATTGAGGATCTAACTAAGTTTCTTGGGAAAGGACCCAAGTGATACTCCAAGATAGATAATTGCTGAGACCCAGATCCTTTGAGGATTTGTGATTTAATATACAAGCCTTTGAGATTCAATGGGATACTGTGTCTTAAATGTCATAGAGAATAAAATAATCCTTTCTTCTCATTCAAATTGTATCCATAATTCCCCCTTTTAACTCTTTATTCTTTTTTCTCATGTGGATTTTAATAAAATACACTATAAAATAAGCCGTGTAATATGTAACACTCCCCATTTGGCAGCTTCCATATATTAGATAAGAATAAGTTCCAAATCATTATTAACAATAGTCTTTTTCTGCCTCCAGAATGATTCTAAATAACATCAACCTGCCTCAAATAAGAATGATCCCAAGAAATCATTCACCTGATTTGCTAGAGCAGATGGGGATTGAGTACTCACATAATGTTATTTTTGAGGCACAATCCCTCCACACTGCCTCATTCATGGAGGTGCAAGGTATTCAAGAGGAACTGATCTAATTATTTTCAAACAAAATGTAATCTATTTGATCTTCTAAAAATGGCATATCACATTGATATTATTTATAGGAAATGTTCTGTTCATTGAGTAGGTCCAGGAAAGTCAAGATACTTGAAGGTCTAAGATTCTATAAAACGAATTGCAAGGAGGTGAATTCAATACTCTATATCACCCTTCCTCTTGAGGTATGTTCCGATATATAAGTACTACAAGATGAACAGAAAGCGGCTTTTAGTAGACCTAGAAGCTAATGGATGCCTTACCCATTCAAAGATGCTGAGGAGATAAAATTTGGATTATAGAGCCTGCCAAGACTAAGGAGATTTTGTTAAAAACCTCAGACTCTTAAACTGATCTTATGAGTCCTTAGGATGAGGAAGAGTCAAAAGTAGACCATAGCTTATACTTACTGAAACATATACTCTAATCATATTATTCCACGATTAGATTATTATTAAGGTGATTATTTCCTAATCAAACTCTTATAGAAAATAAAATGAATATTATCTAAAAGAAGAAAGATCATGCACAGCCCCTATAATTTTCCATACAAAATATCTAGCTTTCAATAAAAAATGATAATAAATACCAAGAAACTAAACCAAAAGGGGGAAAAAAACAAGAAAATAAGATCACATTACCAATTATCCACCAATTATTGGACATGGAATTTTAAATGCTAAGTGAAATAAGCCAGGCAGAGAGAGACAGATACCACATGTTCTCACTCATATGTGGATCTTGAGAAACTTAACAGAAGACCATGGGGGAGGAGAAGGAGGAAAAAAAAGTTACAGAGAGGGAGGGAGGCAAACCATAAGAGACTCTTAAGGACTGAGAACAAACTAAGGGTAGATGGGGGGTGGGGGAGAGGGGAACGTGGGTGATGGGCAGGGAGGAGGGCACTTGTTGGGATGAGCACTGGGTGTTGTATGGAAACCAATCTGACAGTAAATTATATTTAAAAAAAAGAAGAAAGAAAGTTATCTCTTTGTCTCTCAAATTGGCAAAAATGATGCTGGCAATCATTATAAAATGACTAATATTCACTGGTCTTGGAATGTAAATGGAATCAATCATCAAGCACCAAAAGAATATGCTTTAAAAATAAAATAAAAATAAAAATAAATGACAAGATTGAGAATTTAATCAGAAAATTGGAATGTATTTATTAAAATAATGAACAAAAATTATAAAAATAAGAACTTAAATAAGGACTCAGTCGATATATTTAATAGCAAATTAGAACAGCTAGAGGAAGGATTAAGAAAGTAGAAAGTTTAATAAAAGCTGGTATACTGAAGTTCTGAAGAAAGAAAAGATGGAAAATGAAGACAAGAGTGTAACAAATTTATGGGACAAAGTGAAATATTTAACAAGTAATTAGAGTTCCAGAAAGAGAGGACAGAGAAAGAATGGTGTAAAAATGATACATGAAGAGACAATAGCTGATAATTTCCTAACGTGAAAAAAGAAATCAAACTGGATATTTAAGAAGCACTCTAGGGGTGCCTGGGTGGCTCAGTTGGTTAGGAGTCCGACTTTGGCTCAGCTCATGTTCTCACGGTTTGTGGTTCGAGTCCCACATAGGGCTCTGTGCTGACAGCTCAGAGCCTGGAGCCTGCCTCAGATTCTGTGTCTCCCTCTCTCTGGCCCTCCCCCACTCACGCTCTGTCTCACTCCTCTCAAAAATAAAGAAACATTAAAAAAAAATTTTTTTAAAAGAAGCACTATAACCTCTGAAAAAAATACAAATAAAGAAAAACAAATCCATGCGAGCAATCATCAGCTTGCAGAAAACCAAAGACAAAATTACAGTTATAAGATTAATAATTTTGGTGATCCAGAATGATGACTATAGTTAACAAACTGCTGTATATTTGAAAGTCACTGAGAAAGAGTAAATCTTAAAAGTTTTCACCACGCACGCACACACACTCACACACACACACACACACACACACACACAGACATAATTGTAATTATGTGAAGTGATGGATGTGTTAACTAACTTTATTGTTTTGATCACTTCAAGAAATTAGTTTCAGCATTAGGTCAAATAACACTAGCTGTAGTAGAAACAACTCCCAAGTGTTGGTGATTACTTTTCATTTTTTATTTAATTATTTAATTATTTATTTATATTTTAGTTAGTTAATATACAGTGCAATATTGGTTTCAGAAGTAGAATTCAGTGATTCATCACTTACATGCAACACCCAGTGCAAATCACAAGGTCCCTCCATAACACCCATCACCCATCTAGTCCATCTCATACCCACCTCCATCCATCAAACCTCCATCAGTCGATGGACGTTTGGGCTCTCTCCATAGTTCGGTTATTGTTGATAATGCTGCTATAAATATTGAGGTGCATGTATCCCTTTGAATCTGTATTTTTGTATCATTTGGGTAAATACCTAATAGTGCAATTGGTGGATTGTAGGGTAGTTCTATTTTTAGTTTTTTGAGGAAGCTCCATACTGTTCTCCAGAGTGTTCTCCAGAGTTTGCGTTCCCACCAGCAGTGCAAGAGTGTTCGCCTCTCTCTGCATCCTCGCTAACACCTGTTGTTTCATGAGTTTTTAATTTTAGCCATTCTGACAGGTGTGAGTTGGTATCTCATCATGGTTTTGATGTATTTCTCTGATGAAGAGTGATGTTGAGCATCTTTTCATGTGTCTGTTAGCCATGTGGATGTCTTTTGGAAAAGTGTCTATTTATGTCTTCTCCCCATTAATTAACTGGATTATTTGTTTTTTAGGGTGTTGAGTCTGATGAGTTCTTTATAGATTTTGGATACTAACCCTTTACCTGATATGTCATTGCAAATATCTTCTCCCATCATGTCTGTTGCCGTTTAGTTTTATTGATTGTTTCCTTTGCTGTGCAGGAGCATTTTATCTTGTTGAAGTCCCAATAAATCATGTTTGCTTTCATTTCCCTTGCTGTTGGTGATGTGTCTAGAAAGACGTTTCTGTAGCCTAAGTCAAAGAGGCTGCTACCTGTGTTCTCCTGGAGGACTTTGATGGTTTCCTGTCTCACATTTAGGTCTTTCATCCATTTTGAATTTATTTTGGTGTATGGTGTAAGAAAGTGGTCCAGTTTCATTCTTCTGCATGTTGCTGTCCAGTTTTCCCAACACTATTTGTTGAAGAGATGGTCTTTTACCCATTAGATATTCTTTCCTGCTTTGTCAAAGATGAGGTAAATATATAGCTGTGGGTCCATTTCTGGGTTTTCTGTTCTGTTCCATTGCTCTATGTGTTTGTGTTGTGCTAGTACCATACTGTCTTGATCACTACAGCTTTGTAATATAGCTTGAAACCTGGGTTTGTGATACCTTCAGTTCTGTTTTTCTTTTTCAGGATTGCTTTGGCTATTCAGGGTCTTTGGTGGCTCCGTGTAATTTTAGGATTTTTTTCACCTAGCTCTGTGAAGAAGGCTGGTGGTATTTTGATAGGGATTGCATTAAATGTGTAGATTGCTCGGGGGTAGTATAGACATTTTAACAACGTTTGTTCTTCCATCCACGAGCATGGAATGCTTTTCCATTTCTTTGTGTCCTCTTCAATTTATTTCCTAAGTGTTCTATAGTTTTCAGAGTACAGATATTTTACGTCCTTACTTAGGCTTATTCCTAAGCATTTTATTGTTTTGGGTGCAATTGCAAATGGGTCATATACAGTCCATGGCCTGGGACTTCAGGAAGTGTTTCTGTTGTCTGCTGCGTGCACTCTACCCTTGCGTTTTGGCTGCTCTTTTCCATTGGTCAGTCCTTTGCAGAGATCTTCCTTGCTTGAAGTGGTGGAGTGTTTGGACCTTTAACTAAGAGTGCTGTGATTTGTTTGTTGAAGTAACCCTGAAAAAAGTGGGGTAAAAAGCCTGATCCCCTCTCCCCCCCCCAAAAAAAAGAGAAAAGGAAAGGGAACAAAAGAGGCCAAACAGTGAATCAAAAAACTATAAGGCTGATTCCAAAGAAAAAGAAAGGGAAAAAAAGGAAAGAAAGAAAAAGAAAAGAAACAATGAAGCCTGATTTAAAAAAAAAAAAAAAAAAAAAAAAAAAAAAAAAAAAAAAAAGGAGGTAGAGAGAGAGAAAAGGAATGAAAATACAGGTGTCATTTTGAAGCACTCAGTTTTCTGCACACTTGGCTACCTGTGCTGGTCTTCTGGAGGAGAGGCCCACTCTTTGGCTCCGTCAGTCTTGCCCCAGTAAATAAGTAGTAGCCAGGCACAGAGGGGAGGGTTTTAGGGTAAGCGGTCCAGTCTTCCCTGGTGGCCACTATGCTGGTCTCTGAAGTCTCACAGTGTTGATGTTCATGGGGAAAATGGCACCACCCCAGCCTCTTGTTCTCGGACAGGAGATATCACACCCCTTGCTGCTCAGGCAGTCTTCTCAGAATAGTGAGGGCAATCAGCATGCCCTGTACCACAGCTCTCCTGTGTTTTTCTGTTGGCGCTTGGCTAGGATTCAAAATTCTTAAAGGACCCAGCACCGGATACCTCTCCATGCTGTGTCTTAAGTCCATTGTCACAAGAAAACAGTTCCACATCTATATAGTGCGTGGAATCTATGGTGTAGCACTCTAAAAGCAGGAATATTGTTACATTCCCTCTGGATTTGCTTCTGTCTCCTGTTGATGAAAGGCTTTTTCCTGGCTCCAGCAGCCTTTTATCCTTGGGGAGGCAATATGCTGTCTTCCAAAAGTACTCCAGGAAGGGGAATATTTTCTCTCAGTGTGCCCAGTGATCCCTACACCACACTGTGCACTACGGGCCCAGCTCCCTCCTTCTCCCCAGAAGCAGGTGCCACAGATCCGCTCTGGAGAAAGTCATGCACTTCCAAAACCTCAGAGTTTGAGCTCTAAATGCTGTTTGCAAAAAACAAAAACAAAAACAAAAACAAACCTGTGACACTCAGTACTTCCAGTTCCCCAGTCCATGGTCCAGAGAGGTTTTCCTCTTGTGCAAACCTGATGTTGCACTTTCTAAACCCTTCTCTAGTTCTCTCTCTTTCGTCTCTCCACAGAAAAGATTCCCTCCCTTCCTCAGGATTTTTCTCTCCACTAATTCACTTCCACACACCTCACACCTACCATATTGTCTGCCTCCAACCATGGAGATCCTTCTGCAACCCACAGATCAATTTTCTGGGTGTTCCAAGTGATCTGACCTCAATACAACTGTGTTTGAAGGATGAGGAAAGCCCAGGGTTCCCCTACTTCCCTGCCATCTTAACTCCTCCCTTCAGTGGTTATTTTTCTTTTTCTGTCTCACTTTTCTCCCAAGTGTGCATCTCAGCATGTGCAGTGTGTAACTTGAGTGGAAGTCTTCTGTGGGTTACTTTTCACTCTCACCACAGCATGAAGAGGGATGAGCAGTAATCTGGAATACCCTTACACCTGTAGTCCTATCATCTTGGGGTCCTTCACTTCTAGTTTTGTTACTGGAGGATATAGAAAAGGAAGAGCCTCTTAAAATGTGCAGTGTAGTTGATTTAATATGAAGACTTTGTTGCTTTAAAAAATAATGTTCTTGGGGCGCCTGGGTGGCTCAGTCGGTTAAGCATCCGACTTCAGCTCAGGTCACGATCTTGCGGTCCGTGAGTTCGAGCCCCGCGTCGGGCTCTGGGCTGATGGCTCAGAGCCTGGAGCCTGCTTCCCGTTCTGTGTCTCCCTCTCTCTCTGCCCCTCCCCCGTTCATGCTCTGTCTCTCTCTGTCTCAAAAATAAATAAACGTTAAAAAAATTTAAAAAATAATGTTCTCTCTCTCTCTCTGCGTGTGTGTGTGTGTGTGTGTGTGCGTGTGTGTGTGTGTGATATCTCAGTTAAGTATTCTGTTTGTGAACACTTAGCACCACAAGAAATGATACACTTAAAGAACATAACCCTCTTTTTTCAGCTTACTTGACCAGTTGGCTAAGCAATTACAAAATAAGGTACAGAGCAGCAATAACTTTGCAAATCTAAATAGACATGTAAACCCAAATATTTCTCAAATGTAGGGTTACAATACTCCAAAAAGCAATTTCAGAGGTGAACAAACATGACAGGACCCTGAATTTTGGTGGGTTGCCGGAGTAAGAAAAACATGTGGTATGCATGGAGAGGAGAGAACACTTTGCCTTGTAAGGAGCCTTATTATTTCCCTTTCTGTTGTTTCCCCATGTTTTAAGAACAACTATAATTTTATGCAGAATACTCCACTAATACAAAAGTTTCTCTGAAATATCACATAAAAAAATAAAGTGAATTAGAAAGGAAAGAGAACAATGGAATATAAAAGGGTAATAAAATTCAAGAATCTTCATGTTTCCTACACTAGTTATGTCTGAGCCACTTTCAGGTTGGAGCAAACCTGGTGGTGGTGGCGATGGAAATGGTGGTGGTGATGGTGATGGTGATGAGACAATGACCAGTCTGCTGCTTCATTGAGTGCTTATTATGTGCCAGGCTTTGTGCCAATTAAATTAGACACATTCATTCAATTTTATGCCTGGCAAGTTTGTAATGTAAATATTATTTTCTCCACTTTGTAGTAAAGGAATTAAAATCCTGAGATGTTAAATAATTTGTTCTCCAAATCAATCAATAGTAATTAAGGAAAATAACAGATTTTAAATTACATAGAAGTAATCTTTGATGTGATCCAAAATTCAGATAACACTGATTATGAGACCTTAGGCCTTGGGATGAAAGGACAGAAATAAACCACAATGATGGTATGATATCGCTAAAAACCAGGTGTAAAAAGAAAGAAAATATTTATCCCATCACAACAAAAATGCACTTTATTCAGAAATTAAAGAAAAGTGACAGTGGCCCAGGAAGTAGAAAGTCCTGGTCTGGGCACAGACAGTCGCAGGAGACATCCAGAGAATCCTTTGCTGACACCCCACAGAGAGCTGCTGCCCTTCCTTCTGAGGCCCTGGGGTCTGGCACAGCTGAGGACCACCCTTTTGCAGCTGCCTCTGGGAGAGTAATGGTATCACAGCCTTGGGAGGAAACCTTTCCCTCTGTGATGCAGTAGTTGTCACAGATATGGTACAGGCTACAGAGAGAAGCTTCCTCTGTACCCAGGTTAGGCTTTGAAAAGAAGGTAAGTGGAGCTGTGGAATTAGGTGAGCCAGTGTCTTTATCCTTCCTGGTCCTGGTGAGTCCTGAAGCTGCTACTTGTTCTTGAATGGGCACTTCTGCTGGCACTTTGGAGGTGGGCATGGCTCAGGGCACCTTGGTGGTAGGCAAGGCTCTGGGCACTTTGGAGGTGGGCAAGGCTCTGGACACTTTGGAGGTGGGCAAGGCTCAGGGCACTTAGGTGGGCACATGGGAGGTGGCTGGCATGGTTGCTTGCACTGCTGCTGTTGATAAGACATCTTTCTGGGATTTTAGAATCTGAAAGAAAACATGTGACAGTGTTCAAAAGAAGGGACTTTCCCAGAGCGAGAAAGCAAAGCTTATGTAAAACTTTGACATATTCTCTCTCCAATCTCTAAGAATATCCTTTAACCTTGTAACTCCCTTTTTATGACTTTCTGGCTTCTCTCTTCCTCTTTAGCAAATTGCTTCATCAGCCCACAGAAAGTGCTCTATTTTCTCATATCATTTTTCCAAAGAAAATATCTCTGTTTGAAAGAACTAAGTAATGTTATTTGCATGACAGAAACATCTTTGAGAAAGGCAGTCACACGTTCTGAAATCCTGGGCAGCCTCACAAACAATCTCCACCATCATTATCTCTTGTGAGGTCCCAATAAACTGGCATAGGTACAGAACAAAGGGCCACTCAATAAGAATACAATGGCTTCATACCTTCTAAGACATAAACCTTTGAAATCACAGTAGGAGGGACACCAAAAATATATAGAAAAGAGAAAAGTACTTTGTTCTTTTTTCCTCTTATCAAAGCTTTACTATTAATTTCTTTTTCCATAGGGGATGTCAAACTATCTACCGAAAAAACAAATGAAAACAGTATATCATTGTGCTCAGATACCAAGTTTCCATCACCTACGGAGCGTTGAACCAATGATCCTAACTTTGGAGCAACTGAACTTGCTGGCCACAGATTAAATTCAACATTTGAGAGCACCAAAAAACAGAACTCAAGAAATCAGACTCACCAAGCTCTCCGAAATAGATCAGGACTCGAGTACCAGAAGGATGGTAGTAGTCCCATGGCAGGGGATCTCTTTATAGGGCTTGCTGCCCCACCCAGGAGGAAGTGGGATTGCCTAAAACTGGCCTGGTCCAATAATTTCCCAACTAAAATGCAAATCCACCCATAACTTGCTTGACAGGGACTCTGCAAATAGGAAATATCCTGCTCTAAGATTTCTTCACTGGGTTACGTGTTCATGACACAGAAACCCTAAGCTCTTAGTTTAAGTGACTTGCTATAGCAGAGGAATTTCAGGGATTCTCTAAATGGTGGTCAAAGGCTCTTTTTGATTGGGAAAGATGATTCTCTCTTTTATCTTTCGTGTTTCCTGAATCATAATACTGCCTACCGTGTTCCACTTTCGCTGGCTGGTATTCTGTTGTACATGCTGGGTTGAAAAGAGCCTTGTTACTTGATGACACCAGCATTCTTTGTCCCAAATGCTTCTTTTAATAAATTTCCTTTTGATGCTATAGCTTGCTAATCTAAGTATTCTTTTCTTTTTTCTAACATGGACTGAGGTGAGGTTGCAGACCATCTCATTGGTCTTCCCCTCATGATACTTAGAAACATTCAGGAAAATATTGACCTCCAGACTCCTAGTTTCATTGCTTTATTTGTTCCAATAGAGGACATCAAACTGATTCCTGTCGCCTTTAGAAATCTGTACCATCTTGGATCAGATGGAATCCACTAGGATCACAGTATCACCTGTTGTAATTCACATCTTCTGGCAGCTCAAGGCCTAGAATTACAACAGAAAGTAAACTTTTGCTCATGACTCCCCAGCATGACATACAACCTGCTGCTCCTACATAATATCTCCTAACTCTTTCTATTTCTTCAACTACTGAGGATAATTTAGAGGATTGTTAAAAATCTTCTGAAAAAAAAAAAAAAAAGAAATCTTCTGGCTTCCTGCCCCTTTGAAATCACTGGGAAACCCAATCTAATAAGCAATGCCATCCAAACAACCAATTTTATATGTACATATTTTATACTTAATAATTATTTAAGGGACACCTGGGTGGCTTAGTTGGTTAAGCGTCCGACTTCTGCTCAGGTCATGATCTCACGGTTCGTGGGTTTGAACCCCTCAATGGGCTCTGTGCTGACAGCTCAAAGCCTGAAGCCTGCTTCAGATTCTGTCTCTCTCTCTCTCTCTCTCTCTCTCTGCCCCTCCTCCCCTGCTTGTTCTCTCTCTCTCTCTCTATTTCTCAAAAATAAATGAACATTGAGAAAAAAATAATTGTTTAAACACATTTTATTTGACATAGAATCTATTGGTAAATTCAAGACACAACTTAAATAACTTTATTAATAATTCAGTCACTGAAGTTAATTGCCATTTGCTTACAACTTCTTTTTTTTAATTTTTTAAAAAATGTTTATTTATTTTGAGAGGGAGACAGAGCACAAGTGGAGAAGGGACAGAGAGACAGAGGTGCAGAATCTGAAGCAGACTCCAGGCTCTGAGCTGTCAGTACACACCCCAACACTGGGCTCGAACTCATGGACCACAGATCATGACCTGAGCCAAAGTCAAACAATTAACTGAGCCACCCAGGTGCCCTGCTTACAACTTCTTAATCATTAATAATGATTACATAATAATTTTTACTTATTTTTAAAGATTTTTTCCATATTGACCACAGTGGAATAGATGTCAAATATATCTATCTCCACCTCTGCTTTCTTCATACAATTTGTCATTGTGGTAGAAAGAAGGTGGTTGGTTTGTGTCAACTTGACTGGCCACCAGGTCAAACATTATTCTGAATGTTTCTGAGAGGGTGGTTTTGGATGTGATTAACATTTAAATCAGTAGGCTGAGTAAAGCAGATTACCTTCTGTAATGTGTGTAGGGGTCTCATCCAATCCGTTGAAGGTCTGAAGAGAACAAAAGGCTGACCCTCCCCCAAGTAAGAGATAATCCCCCTGAATTCTCCTGCCCAATGAAACATTGCCTCTGCAGAGCTTGGACTTGCTAGCTTTCATAATCACATGAGCTAATTCTTATAATAAATTTCTCTCTCTCTTTCTCTATAGATAGACAAATAGATAAAGGTAGATCTAGATATGAGAGAGAGCAATGATAGACACAGATACAAATATATAGAAAAGTAAAGCTATAGATGTGAGATAGATAGAGAGATCATATATCTTATTAGTTCTGTGTCTTTGGAGAGCCCTAATACAGAAGGTGAGGTGAAAGGAGGTCTTGTCCCAGTTCTATCTGTGACAAACCAAGTGACCACAGGCAGTCTTCCCCTATAAACAAGGGAGAATGACACCTGCTTCTTGGGATGCAGGCTGATAGCATCTCTTGACCCTGTTCATGCCTGAAGTTCTCTCCTTCTCTTTCTTCCATTCCATAGAACCAAAGATATGACCAATATTTCCTGCCACTTTGAAGCTGTCTTCTCCACCCCATTCCCAGAGATGTTTCTCTCCAAGGAGAGATTTCAGAGTGGGATCTAGTTTCCTTAGCATTTTTCCTCCTTGCTGTCCACAAGGATACACACTTGAGCCCTTTTATTTTTCATACATGTACTCCTAGTCACCACTTAACAGAAATGGAGTGAAGTAAACAAAAATCGCAAGCATTTATTCAACATTTATTGATACATACCCATATGGTTTCCAGTGATGTTCCCCACAATAGAGAACAAGATGAGGCCCGTGCCTTGTTTGTAAGTTAATGGGGAACACAGACAAATACACAAGCTACAGGGTACACTGTTCTGGGATCTACCCAGAGATGGCAACTGAACTCCTAGGAAATGTGCTCTCTGCTTTTATCTTTCCATTGGCTCCAAATGGAGTTTTCCTCAATCCTGGACCCTCCTTCAGCATCTAGGCCAGCAAATACCATCAGGGAAGAACATTACATACTAGCTAATGTCTCCTCGGGAACACACACTCCCTGTTCTGAGGCCTGCTGTCCCATAAATGAGAGATGACCTCACGAAGATGCATTAATTTATGAAAAGCCTTTTGGGGGCACCTGGGTGGCGCAGTCGGTTAAGCGTCCGACTTCAGCCAGGTCACGATCTCACGGTCCGTGAGTTCGAGCCCCGCGTCAGGTTCTGGGCTGATGGCTCGGAGCCTGGAGCCTGTTTCCGATTCTGTGTCTCCCTCTCTCTCTGCCCCTCCCCCGTTCATGCTCTGTCTCTCTCTGTCTCAAAAATAAATAAAAAACGTTGAAAAAAAAATTAAAAAAAAAGAAAAGAAAAGCCTTTTGAACATGGTTACCAGCCCACAATGAAAATGTTCTAAAAGCAACTACTAGTTTCTTTTTTTAAATTGAGGTGTAAATTGGCATATAACATATTAGTTTCAGGTGTACAGCATAATTATTTGATATTTGTATGCATTGCACAGGAATCACCACAATATGTCTTGTTGACATTCGTCACCATACATAGCCACAATTTTTTTCTTGTGATGAGAACTTGTGAGATCTACTCTCTTAGCAACTTTCAAAGATGTAGAACAGTATTATTTTTGTTTGTTTGTTTCAGGTTTTTATTTAAATTCTAGTTAGTTAACATATAGCATAATACTGGTTTCAGGAGTAGAATTTAGTGATTCATCACTTACATAAAACACCCAGTGCTCATCACAAGTGCCTCCTTAGTGCCCATCATCCATGTAGCCCATCCCCCCAGCCACCTCCCTTTCATCAACCTTCAGTTTGCTTTCTATCATTAAGAGTCTCATATGGTTTGTAGTACAGTATTATTAACTGCATTCACCATGCTGTGCACTACATTTCCATTACTTATTTAGTTTAAAACAGAAAGCTTGTACCTTTAGACCCCCTTTACCCATCTTATCCACTCCTCACACCTCACCTTTAGCAACCACAAATCTGTTTTCTATACCTATACTCCTGATGGTTTTTTTTTCCTTTTGTTTTTGTTTTAGATTCTACATATAACTGAGATCATATGGTATTTGTCTTTCATTGTCTGACTTATTCCACAAACATAATGCCTTCAAGGTCCACCTATGTTGTCACAAATAGCAGGATTTCCCTCTTTTTAGGGCTATATTATATATATATATATATATATATATATATATATAACATTTTCTTTTTTCCATGTCTTGGTTATTGTAAATAATGCTGCAGTGAACATGGTGGTGAAACCATGGTTTAGGTTTTGTTTTGTTTTGTTTTGTTTCTGTCTCCTTGGGCACTGAAGCTTTTCTTTTTGGGCCATGGTTGGTGAAGGGGCCCCATCTCGTTTAGGAATGAAGTTACAACACTGGCTTTATGTTACTGTAGACTGCGGGAACACATTTGTTCATGGGACTTGGATGTCCCCATCTCATCTGACCCTAACCCCCCTTGGACTGCAGGTATGGCCTCTAAGCTTCTTCATCAGGAAATAAACCCTTTTCGTTCCATAAGTAAATACCAGGTTTCAATTTCAGAAAACCCAAAATAAATATAAGATACCATTTTAGATTCACAACATTGCATTTAAATGATTTAGAGTAGATTTTGGGGAGAGAAAAAGGAATCACAGCCCTAGAAGTCTGAAATCCAGAGGAAATAGACACTTAGGCTAACCCCATATATTTTTCTCCCACTCTCTTTCCAAACAAATTACAGGTCTTTGAAAGACAATAATTTAAAAAATGTATCTGCATGTTTATTCTGTCTTTTCCTTAAGCCCCTACCCCTCAACCTGCCACATTATCTTCTCCTTCTCCTGCATGTATCTCTTATCTGTGCAATCTGGTACATATCAGTTACTCCAGACACATCAATGCATTTAGTGATTATCATCATGATGATTATTTATATGAATAGTCCTTTCATATCTTTTTTTACCTCTTTTTGCAATTGGTGGGGCTGACTAAATGTTATATGCAGTAAACATTTAAAGTGATGCTGCTAGAGCTTCTTTGTCCTAGCCAAATAACCAGGAAGCTTTCCAAGAATGTGGGTTATAATTGGAAATGGAGGAAGAGGAGGAGAAGAAGGAGGAAATGGAAGAGGAAGAGGAGACACTGAAACCTCTGAGCCAGTCCCTGGCTATGCTATGGTGGATAAAGGAGTGCTGGGTCAACCCAACATCACATCCATTTGGTTACAAAGTTTCAGTTTCCAGAACTGTCATCACTCTTGCTGGTCAGGAAGAACTTTTGGCCAACACCCCCACTGTCTGTGACTACACAGGGATGGCACCAGCATGACAGCACCTTGAGGCCAAGTGTCTGCAAACAGTGTCATCACCAAAAGGTTCATATAGACTATTTCAGAGGGCAAAGAGAAGAGACTTTACTCAGTAAATCACTTACTACTCCCATGGCCTCACATCACATCTAAAACATAAATCATTAGAGAAATGTCTGATTTCTGTCATCCAAAATTTGATAATTACCTGCTCAAATGGGATTGCAATGTCAGAAACCCCAGTTTTGGTCACATTTTGAGACTCTCTGAGGACACCCCTCTCATAAAGGTTGCAAACCATGCTAATGCAGGTAGCTAAGTCATAGCAGCTCCAGTACCCCCAACGTGTCAGGCAGAAGTCACTTTATAGACTGCAATAGTAAACCTGAACTCTCAGACCACCTCAAGATCACAACTACATAAAGAGTTGTCGTAAGATGAAGAATGGCACATAACAATCAAAATTCCTCCCGTGTGGACATCTGTGACCTGAGACATGGAACCAAGAATACTTCACACACACACACACACACACACACACACACACACAAACATACCCCTCATGTCCCATCTCTATCTCTGTCAACTATATCTATATTTATCTCTAACTCTATATCTATAATTTATATCATCTCTCTCTCTCTCTATCTATCTATCTATTTATCATCTAGCTAGCTAGCTATCATCTATCATTTGTATCTAGCTAGCTAGCTATCATCTAGCTATCATCTATCTATTATCTATTTATCATCTATCTATCTGTCTATCTATCATCTATCTACATACCTAAAGAGCTTGGTTTTATGGACTTTAAAAGTCAGATAGCCCCAGGGTTCAGTCCTAGGATTTCCACTCCCTAATTTGTTAAGGATTTTACCATGTACCATCATTATGGGACAAATAACAGGAAAGAACAAAATTTTGCCCAGATCTTGATTCAATGTTTCATTTCACATTTTGCTACTATATGTTATACAGCATTGAACAAAATAGTCCCTGCAAATCAAGATTCTACAACAAATTAATGAAGAAATAAAGACAAATAAATAAGAATTATGGTAAAATATTCCTGATATACTTAGATACATGATAATTGCAAATCCCCTTGAATTTCTGCCTTTGGTCTTTATTTCTGAGTGAAAGGTTCAGTCTACATCATTCTTCCATAACTTTGCTGAATCGGATAAATTAGAGTAGATTCATATGGTGGAATTCTTAAGATAATTTAAAACGGATGTTTTTGCAAATGGCAAGATTTCATTCATTTTGATAGCTGAGTAATATTCCATTGTATATCTATACCACATCTTTATCCATTCAACAGCCAATGGACATTGGGATCTGTCTAAAATTTTGCTATTGCTGATAATGCTGCTACCAACATCAGGGTGCACGAACCCCTTTGAATCAGTAGTTTTGTATCCTTTGGGTCAACACTTAGTAGTGCAATTGCTGGCAACAACACAGTTGGAGCTAGAGTGTATTATGCTAAGCAAAATAAGTCAGTCAGAGAAACACGAGTACCATATGATTTCACTCATATTTGGAATTTAATAAACAAAACGGATGAACATTGGAAAAAAGAGAGGCAAACCAGGAAATAGACTTTTAACTACAGAAAATAAACTTAGGATTACCAGAGGGAAGTTGGGACGGAGGATGGGCTACATAGGTGATGGACATTAAGGAGGGCACTTGTTGTGATGAGCACTGGGTGTTATATGTAAGTGATGAATCGCTAAATTGTACACCTGAAATATCATGCTATATATTAGCTAACTGTACATTACACTGTATATTAAATAAAAACTTGGGCGGGGAGGATGTTTGGAGGATGTTTTTTAAGTTGATTTAATATTATCAAAGCATTCAAATCACAATTTTAAAAGACATATGTAGAGCATAATGAGATTTTCATATATATTCAAGAAAAGATAGAACACACACATAACCATTTGTTAAGAGCAATATTACCTCTGGATAGAGTAATTACAGAGGAGTTTTACTTTTTTGTTTTTCTTTTCAAAAGATTCTCCAAAGACTTTTACTGAATAAAGTATCTTAAAATGTTACTGTAAAAAAAGTGACAAAAAAACATGTCTCTCCATTGCTCAGGGAGAAAATACTCTTTTCCTTTTCTGCATCTGAGGTTCTGCACCAGCATTTCTGGCCTGGCACCAAATCTGGGGCTGTTGTTTTATTGTTACTCCCCCACATTTGATTGCATTCCAATTATAATCTATCCTGAAGAAAAATCCCAGTGAGATTCTCATTCCAGAATTGACATACACACAAGAGCCACAGTTCAACTAAACGTGGGGAATCATACTCACTTATTTAAAATATAAGGGAGGAGTCTGCCCAATATCCAAGAGTCAGATAAAAAGAAATGCTAAAATGGTCCAGTCCATGGTTAACCAGGAAAAAGTGAATGGTAGTGAGAGAGATAACAAGGATAATAGAACCTGGCAATAATAACAATACCCTCCCCTGGAGGTGCCTGGGTGGTCCAGTCAGTTAAGCATCTGACTCTTGATCTTGGCTCAGATCGTGATCTCATGGTTCATGATGAGTTCAAGCCCCTCATTGGGCCCTGTGCCGATGGCACAGAGCCTGCTTGGGATTCTGTCTCTCCTTCTCTCTGCCCTGCCCCCACTTGTGTGCTCTCTCTCTCTCTCTCTCAAAAAAAAAAAAAAAAAGAAAAAATATAAAAGTAATAATACCTTCCTGCAACTGATGAGAAAAAAGTGCAGTGGAATAAGTCAGACACCTCTCACAAAAGTCTCTCCAAGTACATGGGTTGTTGGATCCCTCCACAAAGGTGATAAAAGAGCACCAGGAAGTCTGGGTAAACACTGTGAAAACTCAGAGATAAAGCTGTGTGAACGTCAGCATGATGGACGGGGAGGAGGAGGAGGTGACGGTTGCCTGGACAGAAAGAGCTGGCAGAATTTTAAGAGGATAAGTTTGAGAAAGTTAAATGACGTATAAAACTCTTAGAAAACTCTGACCTACCAAAACTCAAGGTTTTCTAGAGCTAAATATCGTATATAGTCAATTGGTTTTGACAAAGCTGTCAAGACCGTTCAGTAGGGAAACTGATGGTGTTCTCAACAATGGTGCTGGAAGAGGGGGACACCCACATGCAACAGAATGAAGTGCCCCACATCCTATATGGAAATTAACTCAAAACGCAGAGACCTAAATGGAAGAGATACAACTATAAATCTCTTAGAAGAAAGCACAGGGGGAAAGCTTCATGACACTGGGTTTGGCAATGATTATTTGGATACAATGCTAAATACACAGGCAACAAAAGAAAAAATAGATACCTTGAACTTCATTGAAATGAAAAACTTTTATGCGTCAAAGGACACTGCAGAGGAAGTGAAAAAACAACCCACGGAATGAGAGAAAATATTTGCGAAACATATGCTATAAGAGATTAATATCCAGAATATATAAAAACTTCTAAAACAAACCAAACACCCAATTAATAAATAAGCAAAGGGCTTAAACAGGTATGTCTCCAAAGAAGATGTACAAATGGCCAATAAACACATGAAAAAATGTTCATCATCACTAATCATCAGAGAAATGCCACTCAAGACCCCAGTGAGGAATCCTGGGAAGATGGCGGCGTAGGAGGACGCTGGGCTCACCACGCGTCCTGCTGATCACTTAGATTCCACCTGCACCTGCCTAAATAACCCAGAAAACCGCCAGAAGACTAGCAGAACGGAGTCTCCGGAGCCAAGCACAGACTAGAGGCCCACGGAAGCCGGTAGGAAGGGCGGAGAGGCGGTGTGCGCTCCACGGACTGGCGGGAGGGAGCCGGGGCAGAGGGGCGGCCCTCTGGCCAAGCAGAGCCCCCCGAGTCTGGCTGGCAAAAGCGGAAGGGCCAGACGGAGTGTGTTCTGACAGCAAGTGGGACTTGACATCTGGAAGGGTGTAAGCTAACAGCTCTGCTCGGAGAACGGGAGGGCTGGAGGACAACGGGAGGGAGAGTTGTTGAGCCCCGGACGACAGAGCTCAGCTTGGCGGGGAACAAAGGCGCTCGCCAGCGCCATCTCCCTCGCCCATCCCCCAGCAAAAATCCCAAAGGGAACCAGTTCCTGCCAGGGAACTTGCTTGCACCGCACAAACACCCAACGCTGTGCTTCTGCAGATCTGTCCCTCCAGCGGGTCTGACTCCCGCCTGGTGCCGCAGGGCCCCTCCGAAGCGGATCTCCGAAGGAAAAGTGAGCTGAGCCTGCTCCTCCCACCCCTGTGCACCTGGCCGATCCGCCCCAGCTAATACGCCAGATCCCCAGCACAACAAGCCTGGCAGTGTGCAAGTAGCCCAGACGGGCCACGCCACCCCACAGTGAATCCCACCGGCCCCTAGGAGAGGGGAAGAGAAGGCACACACCAGTCTGACTGTGGCCCCAGCGGTGGGCTGGGGGCAGACATCAGGTCTGACTGCGGCCCCACCCACCAACGCAAGTTATTCACGACAGCACAGGGGAAGTGCCACGCAGTGCCGCACCACTCCAGGGACTATCCAAAATGACGAAACGGAAGAATTCCCCTTAGAAAAATGTCCAGGAAATAACAACAGCTAACGAACTGATCAAAAATGATTTAAACAATATAACAGAAAGTGAATTTAGAATAATAGTCATAAAAAAAATCGCTGGGCCTAAAAACAGTATAAAGGACAGCAGAGAATCTCTTGCTACAGAGATCAAGGGACTAAGGAACAGCCAGGAGGAGCTAAAAAATGCGATCAATGAACTGCAAAAGAAAATGGAGACAACTACGGCTCGGATTGAAGAGGCAGAGGAGAGAATAGGTGAACTAGATGATAAAATTACAGAAAAAGAAGAAGCTGAGAAAAAGAGAGATAAAATAATCCAGGAGTATGAGGGGAAAATTAGAGAACTAAGTGATGCACTAAAGAGAAATAATATACGCATATTGGTATTCCAGAGGAGGAAGAGAGAGGGAAAGGTGCTGAAGGTGTACTTGAAGAAATAATAGCTGAGAACTTCCCGGATCTGGGGAAGGAAAAAGGCATTGAAATCCAAGAGGCACAGAGAACTCCCTTCAGACAGAACTTGAATCGATCTTCTGCACGACATATCATAGTGAAACTGGCAAAATACAAGGATAAAGAGAAAATTCTGAAAGCAGCAAGGGATAAATGTGCCCTCACATATAAAGGGAGACCTATAAGACTCCTGACTGATCTCTCTACTGTAACTTGGCAGGCCAGAAAGGAATGGCAGGAGATCTTCCATGTGATGAACAGAAAAAAATATGCAGCTGAGAATCCTTTATCCAGCAAGTCTGTCATTTAGAACAGAAGGAGAGATAAAGGTCTTCCCAAACACACAAAAACTGAAGGAATTCGTCACCACTAAACCAGCCCTACAAGACATCCTAAGGGGGATCCTGTGAGACAAAGTACCAGAGACATCGCTACAAGCATGAAACCTACAAACATCACAATGACTCTAAACCCATATCTTTCTATAATAACACTGAATGTAAATGGACTAAATGCTCCAACCAAAAGACATAGGGTATCAGAATGGACAAAAAAACAAGACCCATCTATTTGCTGTCTACAAGAGACTCATTTTAGACCTTGAGGACACCTTCAGATTGAGAGTGAGGGGATGGAGAACTATTAATCATGCCACTGGAAGTCAAAAGAAAGCTGGAGTAGCCATACCTATATCAGACAAACTAGACTTTAACTTAAAGGCTGTAACAAGAGATGAAGAAGGGCATTATATAATAATCACAGGGTCTATCCATCAGGAAGAGCTAACAATTATAAATGTCTATGTGCCGAATACAGGAGCCCCCAAATATATAAAACAATTTCTCACAAACTTAAGCAACATTACTGATAAGAATGTGGTAATTGCAGGGGACTTTAACACTCCACTTACAGAAATGGATAGATCATCTAGACACACGGTCAATAAAGAAACAAGGGCCCTGAATGATACATTGGATCAGATGGACTTGACAGATATATTTAGAACTCTGCATCCCAAAGCAACAGAATATACTTTCTTCTCGAGTGCACATGGAACATTCTCCAAGATAGATCACATACTGGGTCACAAAACAGCCCTTCATAAGTATACAAGAATTGAAATCATACCATGCATACTTTCAGACCACAATGCTATGAAGCTTGAAATCAACCACAGGAAAAAGTCTGGAAAACCTCCCAAAGCATGGAGGTTAAAGAACACCCTACTAACGAATGAATGGGTCGACCAGGGAATTAGAGAAGAAATTAAAAAAATATATGGAAACAAATGAAAATGAAAATACAACAATCCAAACGCTTTGGGATGCAGCGAAGGCAGTCCTGAGAGGAAAATACATTGCAATCCAGGCCTATCTCCAGAAACAAGAAAAATCCCCAATACAAAATCTAACAGCACACCTAAAGGAAATAGAAGCAGAACAGCAAAGGCAGCCTAAACCCAGCAGAAGAAGAGAAATAATAAAGATCAGAGCAGAAATAAACAATATAGAATCTAAAAAAACTGTAGAGCAGATCAACGAAACCAAGAGTTGGTTTTTTGAAAAAATAAACAAAATTGACAAACCTCTAGCCAGGCTTCTCAAAAAGAAAAGGGAGAAGACCCAAATAGATAAAATCATGAATGAAAATGGAATGATTACAACCAATCCCTCAGAGATACAAGCAATTATCAGGGAATACTAGGAAAAACTATATGCCAACAAACTGGGCAACCTGGAAGAAATGGACAAATTCCTAAACACCCACACTCTTCCAAAACTCAATCAGGAGGAAATAGAAAGCTTGAACAGACCCATAACCAGCGAAGAAATTGAATCGGTCATCAAAAATCTCCCAACAAATAAGAGTTCAGGACCAGATGCCTTCCCAGGGGAGTTCTACCAGACGTTTAAAGCAGAGATAATACCGATCCTTCTCAAGCTATTCCAAAAAATAGAAAGGGAAGGAAAACTTCCAGACTCATTCTATGAAGCCAGTATTACTTTGATTCCTAAACCAGACAGAGACCCAGTAAAAAAAGAGAACTACAGGCCAATATCCCTGATGAATATGGATGCAAAAATTCTCAATAAGATACTAGCAAATCGAATTCAACAGCATACAAAAAGAATTATTCACCATGATCAAGTGGGATTCATTCCTGGGATGCAGGGCTGGTTCAACATTCGCAAATCATCAGTGTGATACATCACATTAATAAAAGAAAAGATAAGAACCCTATGATCCTGTCAATCGATGCAGAAAAGGCATTTTACAAAATTGAGCACACTTTCTTAATAAAAACCCTGGAGAAAGTCGGGATAGAAGGAACATACTTAAAGATCATAAAAGCCATTTATGAAAAGCCCACAGCTAACATCATCCTCAACGGGGAAAAACTGAGAGCTATTTCCCTGAGATCAGGAACACGACAGGGATGTCCACTCTCACCGCTGTTGTTTAACATAGTGTTGGAAGTTCGAGCATCAGCAATCAGACAACAAAAGGAAATCAAAGGCATCAAAATTGGCAAAGATGAAGTCAAGCTTTCACTTTTTGCAGATGACATGATACTATACATGGAAAATCCGATAGACTCCACCAGAAGTCTGCTAGAACTGATACATGAATTTAGCAAAGTTGCAGGATACAAAATCAATGTACAGAAATCAGTTGCATTCTTATATACTAATAAAGAAGCAACAGAAAGACAAATAAAGAAACTGATCCCATTCACAATTGCACCAAGAAGCATAACATACCTAGGAATAAATCTAACCAAAGATGTAAAAGATCTGTATGCTGAAAACTATAGAAAGCTTATGAAGGAAATTGAAGAAGACATAAAGAAATGGAAAAACATTCCGTGCTCATGGATCGGAAGAATAAATGTTGTCAAAATGTCAATACTACCCAAAGCTATCTACACATTCAATGCAATCCCAATCAAAATTGCACCAGCATTCTTCTCGAAACTAGAACAAGCAATCCTAAAATTCATATGGAACCACAAAAGGCCCCGAATAGCCAAAGTAATTTTGAAGAAGAAGACCAAAGCAGGAGGCATCACAATCCCAGACTTTAGCCTCTACTACAAAGCTGTCATCATCAAGACAGCATGGTATTGGCACAAAAACAGACACATAGACCAATGGAATAGAATAGAAACCCCAGAACGAGACCCACAAACGTATGGCCAACTCATCTTTGACAAAGCAGGAAAGAACATCCAATGGAAAAAAGACAGTCTCTTTAACAAAGGGTGCTGGGAGAACTGGACAGCAACATGCAGAAGGTTGAAACTAGACCACTTTCTCACACCATTCACAAAAATAAACTCAAAATGGATAAAGGACCTGAATGTGAGACAGGAAACCATCAAAATCCTAGAGGAGAAAGCAGGAAAAGACCTCTCTGACCTCAGCCGTAGCAATCTCTTACTTGACACATCCCCAAAGGCAAGGGAATTAAAAGCAAAAATGAACTGCTGGGACCTTATGAAGATAAAAAGCTTCTGCACAGCAAAGGAAACAACCAACAAAACTAAAAGGCAACCAATGGAATGGGAAAAGATATTTGCAACTGACATATCGGACAAAGGGCTAGTATCCAAAATCTATAAAGGGCTCACCAAACTCCACACCCGAAAGACAAATAACCCAGTGAAGAAAGGGGCAGAAAACATGAATAGACACTTCTCTAAAGAAGACATCCAGATGGCCAACAGACACATGAAAAGATGCTCAACGTCGCTCCTCATCAGGGAAATACAAATCAAAACCACACCCAGATATCACCTCATGCCAGTCAGAGTGGCCAAAATGAACAAATCAGGAGACTATAGATGCTGGAGAGGATGTGGAGAAACAGGAACCCTCTTGCACTGTTGGTGGGAATGCAAACTGGTGCAGCCACTCTGGAAAACAGTGTGGAGGTTCCTCAAAAAATTAAAAATAGAGCTACCCTATGACCCAGCAATAGCACTGCTAGGAATTTACCCAAGGAATACAGGAGTACTGATGCATAGGGGCACTTGTACCCCAATGTTTATAGCAGCACTCTCAACAATAGCCAAATTATGGAAAGAGCCTAAATGTCCATCAACTGATGAATGGATAAAGAAATTGTGGTTTATATACACAATGGAGTACTACGTGGCAATGAGAAAGAATGAAATGTGGCCCTTTGTAGCAACATGGATGGAACTGGAGAGTGTTATGCTAAGTGAAATAAGCCATACAGAGAAAGACAGATACCATATGTTTTCACTCTTATGTGGATCCTGAGAAACTTAACGGAAACCCATGGGGGAGGGGAAGAAAAAAAAAAAAGAGGTTACAGTGGAAGAGAGCCAAAGCATAAGAGACTCTTAGAAACTGAGAACAAACTGAGGGTTGATGGGGGGTGGGAGGGCGGGGAGGGTGGGTGATGGGTATTGAGGAGGGCACATTTTGGGATGAGCACTGGGTGTTGTATGGAAACCAATTTGACAATAAACTTCATATATAGAAAATAATTTTAAAAAATTATAAATAAATAAATAAATAAAAAGAAAGACCCCAGTGAGACACCAATGTACACTCAATAGGATGGCAATTACCAAGCCAAATAAAACAAACAGAAAGTAACAAGTGTTGGTGATGATGTGGAGAATTAAATCCATTTTGCATTCCTGGTAGAACTGTATAATAGTGCAACCACTGTGGGAAACAGTTTGGTGGTCCCTCAAAAAGTTAAGCAGAACTACCATATGATCTGGCAATTATACTTTTAGATATATAGCCAGATGAAAGCAAGGACTGAAATAGACATTTGTACACCAATGTTTATAGCATGTTATTCACAATAGCCAAATGGTGGAAACAACACAAGTGTTCACCAACAAATGAGTGGATAAACAAAATGTGATATATCCATACCGTGGAATATTATTCAGCCATGAAAAGGAATGAAGTCCTGATACATGCTACGTGGATGAACCCTGGAAACATTATGCTAAGTGAAACAAGTCAGACACAAAGGGATATTGTATGGTTCCACTTATATGAGGTACCTAGAAGAGTCCAATTCATAGAGACAGGAAGCAGAGTAGAGGTTACCAAAGGCTAGAGGGAGGGAGGAATGGGGAATTATTATGTGATGGGTACAGGAGTTTCTGTTTGAGATGATGTAAAAGATCTAGAAATGGATAGTGGCAATATTTTGCATAATATTGCGAATGTACTTAATGCCACTGAATCGTACACTTAACATCATTTTTTAAAAGGGAAAATTTTATGTTATATATATTTTACCAGAATGGAAAAGCTTATTATTTTAAAAGCTGAGTAGGGAAGGAAAAGATGTCTAGAACATTAAGAATTTTCCATTAATGATTTTTATTCCAGAAGCTTACTCAGGTTTCACAGGTTTTGGTTAGCCAGAATTTTAAAATAAAAATTAATTGGTTGTTAAAAAAAAAAAAATCTTCCTCTAGCAGTAATACAAATCTTGATTATCTATAATTATTAAATGAATTGAAATTATAATTTAAAATATTTTAAGTTATGTTGTCAATCAAAATAGGCCCGCAATGAAGCCCCCAATTATATTTTTATCAAGTTCTCCAAGTTTTCAATAAATGTTTTTCTCCAACAATGTCAACTTCTACACATAAATAAGAAAAAAAAAAAAATTTTCTGGGGTGCCTGGGCGGCTCAGTTGATTGGCATCCAACTTCAGCTCAGGTCATGATCTCACAGTTTGTGGGTTCGAGCCCCACGTCAGGATTTGGCTGACAGCACCAAGCCTGATTCAGATTCTGTATTCCACTCTCTCTGTCCCTTCCCTTCCTCTCAAAAATAAATAAACATTAAAAGTGTTTTCTAAAAAGAGAAAAAATTTTTCTAATAAAAATTTGGTAAAAAATCATAAGTTATTGCACAGATAAAGAAACACTTATGGCTGATATATATACAGTGATGCTCAAACACATAGTAACTAGGGTAATATAAATCAAGATCACAATGAAACACTATTTTGTATTATTTGATTGGCAAAAGTTAAGAAATCCAATAGTGCCAAATATTGAAGACAATATGGATTAATTGGATCTGTTTGGATTGTTAATGGAATGTGAAATAGTACAATTACTTGGGAAAATAAGACAATAAGGCAAAATGTAATACCCGCACATATTATAACCAACAATTCTATTCCTCAGGGTATATAAAGAGAAATATTTGTATATATGTACCAGGATACATATATAGGAATGCTCATAGCAGCTTTGATTGTAAGAGCCAAAACTGGAAACAACTTAAATTTTATTGATAAGGGAATGGGTAGTAAAATGTGGTTTAGTGAAATGATGGAAATCATATAGCACAAAAAATGAATATAGGTATATGGTACGATAAATCCTGGCAATATAGTATTTGTGAAAGAAAGCATGACCCAGAAAGCTACATATGAGAAAATACTCATTTATTTTATGTTCAAGAACCATTAACATAATAATAAAACTCTGAAATGAAAAGCTATGAAACAATAAACATAAACTTCAGGAAGAGTGGGGGATAGGCTGATACTTAAGTGAATATAACTTATTGTCAGTTCTAGTTCTTGGTGGGTACATAAGACTTGAAAATATTTTTACATAAAATATCAGTTAGTCCTATGTGGACCAACAATTGCAATGTGTCTTGAACCAAGGGTTACGGTTGATCCAGTTCTGTGGAATTGATGTCCATGTGGGGGAGTGATGAATATTTAGATACATCCAGGGACCTTACTTCAATTGCCTTTCACCCTTGTTTTCAGATTGCATACTCACCCCCCCCCCCATAAGTCCTAAAAGCAGCAGATGTAAATTGAATTGGATTGGAAGGGAAGAAGAATAATCAGGATGTGAAAGGGTAACCAAGTTTAAGAACCTTCTTTATTTTTTTATAAGGCTTTCTATGTTATTTTATTTTATATTTTATTTTATTTTATTTTATTTATTTTATTTTTATATATTTTATTTTATATGTATATATATAATTTTATTTTGTGATTTTAAATTCCAATATAGTTAACATGCAATGTTATATTAATTTCAGGTATACAATACACTGATCCAACAATTCCACACTTCACCCAGTGCTCATCACAAGTGCACTCCTTAATCATCTATTTAACCCATCCCCTCACCCCCTTCCCACTCGCAAACATCAGTCTGTTCTCTCTAGTTAAGAGTCTGTTTCTTGGTTTCTCTCTCTCTCTTTCTCTCTCTCTCTCTCTCTCTGTTTTTCTTTGCTCATTTTTTTTTGTTTTGTTTTGTTTCTCAAGTTTGAAATATGAATGAAATCATATGGTATTTGTCTTTCTCTGACTGACTTATTTCACTTAACATTATACTTTCTAGTTCCATCCATGTCGTTGAGAGTGACAAGATTTCATTCTTTTTTATGGCTGAATAATATTTTATTGCACACCTTCTTTGCCCATTCATCAATCAATGGACACTTGGACTGCTTCCATATCTTGGGTATTGTAAATAACGCTGCTACAAAGATAGGCGTGCATGTATTCCTTTGAATTAGTGTTTTTGTATTTTGGGGCGTAAATATCCAGTAGTGCGATTATTGGATCATAAGGTAGTTCTATTTTAAATTTTTGAGGAGCCTTCATACTGTTTTCTACAGTGACTGCATCAGTTTGCATTCCCACTAGCAGTGCAAGAGGGTTCCTTTTTCTCCACATCCTCACCAACACTTGTTGTTTCTCGTGTTTTTATTTTAGCTATTCTGACAGGTGTGAGGTGATATCTCATTTGTAGTTTTGATTTACATTTCCCTGATGATGAGTGATGTTGAGTATCTTCTCATGTCTGTTGGCCGTCTGGATGTCATCTTTGGAGAAATGTCTGTTCATGTCTTCTGCCCATTTTTTAATTAGATAATTTGTTTCTTGGCTGTTGAGTTGTACACGTTCTTTACATATTTTGGATAATAACCCTTTATTAGATATGTTGTTGATATTGCAAATATCTTCTCCCATTCCGTAGGTTGTCTTTTAGTTTTATTGATTGTTTCCTTCACTGTGCAAAAGCTTTTTATTTTGATATAGTCCCAATAGTTTGTTTTTGCTTTTATTTCCCTTGCCACAGGAGATATATCTAGAAAAAATGTTCCTATGCAGATATCAGAGAAATTGCTGCCTCTGTTGTCTTCCAGGATTTTTATGGTTTCAGGTTTCACATTTAGGTTTTTAATCTATTTTGAGTTTTTGCATGTGTGTGTGTATAGTGTAAGGAAGTGGTCTAGTTTCATTCTTCTGCATGTTGCTGTCCAGTTTTCCCAACAACATTTGTTGCAGAGACTGCCTTTTTTCCACTAGATATTTTTTCCTGCTTTGCTGAAGATTAGTTGACCATATAGTTGTGTGTCCATTTCTGGGTTTTCTATTCTGTTCCATAGACCTCTGTGTCAGTTTTTGTGTCAGTGCCATACTGTCTTGATGACTACAGCTCTGTAACATAGCTTGAAGTCTGGAATTGTGGTGCCTCCAGCTTTGCTTTCTTTTTCCAGATTGCTTTGACTATTTGGGGTCTTTTGTGGAGCCATACAAATTTTAGAATTGTTTGATCTAGCTCTGTGAAAAAATGCTGATGGTGTTTTGACACATATTGCATTGAGCCTGTACTATATCAGCCTTTCTTACCTGTTTTTTTTTGGCTAGAGAAAAAACATTAATGATACCAACAACAAAATTTTCTTGTTAATTCAGTTCCAGGCCCTAACTATGCTAAGAATTTTACTCACACTATCCCATCTTACTGAATAGGAAGATTGTGATGTAGGTATATATTTCTCACTTTGAAGCTGGGAAAATTGAAGTTCAGATCAAGGAAGAAACTTGCCTAGGAGTCACAATGAATGTAAGCAGTAGAACGTGGCTTTGAAGCAATGAAGAAATATTCTTTGGTGTACCGTTATATCAGATCTAATTTAAACAAGATTCATAAAACATTTATTACAAGGCCCCAAAACTCTGGATCCAATGGGAAAAGGATTAAAAGATTTTCACACACATCCATACCACTACCATTTCCACCCCCACCACAACAAAACACTGATCAGCAAAAGTTACCAAAAGCAAATTTTAAAAAAGAGAGATATAGAGAGAAAATGAATTTACATTTGACCATAAGACATGGTCTTTATTTATTATCCTGCCAGGAAGGTATATTACTCAGGGCACAGAAATCCTGCCTATATGGTAGACAGAAGGTACACAGTAAGGTTTGATCTTGCTCTTCTATCTGAGAATTTAGAAAGCTTGGAATCAAAGGTGGTTCTTGGTCAGAGAGAAACAGTATGATCCCTACATAAAAGAAGCCACTTCTCTGTCACACTTTGTTCCAGGTAGAGCAGATATGAAAATTGGCAAGGATAAAATTTATATATATATATTTTTATTTACATATATATTATATATATAATATTTTTAATTATAAAATATATATTTTACCATATATATATATGATAGTAGAACTCAGACAAATATTTTATCAGCATATATTTATATATATTTTGTTTATATATATATTATTTACATATAATATATTTTTAATTATAAAATATGTATTTACCATATACATAAATACCATATTTATCAGCATAAAATATTTGTTCTTGTTTTATAGTCCTGAATGTGTCTGGGGACTGAAAGTGATCGTGGGTGGGCCTTTTTTTCTGTCATGATGAAGGTTTCTGCACAGAAAGGCCTTTCTGCTGGCACAGCACAGGTGGGCACTTGGAAGTGGTCATAGTTCAGGAATCTTGAGGGGAATAGAGCAGGTGGCTCTCCAGGACTGCTATGCCTCAGGAGAAGAGTGTGGAATCTAGACCATCATAAAGAAGGTGTTAAGAAATTAAAGCAGACCCTTGAAAATCAAAGGGATAATTGCATGAACTTGGGCTTCTCTGCCTGTAGGAGTATCCCTTGATGACCATCTCTTGGTTTGGGACTGTTGTCTCTTCCTCTGCAACTGGTGCAGCTTTTCTTTAAGAGTTGCCCTTGAGCACAGGTGAGAGAAGGGTCTACTGAAATGAGAGGAGCTGTCCTAAAAGAGGACAATGTCAACTCCATGTGTCTCCTTGGTACAAGAACTGTCCCAACTTTTTGAAATCACATTTCTACATACTCTTTAAATGACCATGAGAAAGGAAAGAGTCTTAATTTCCTATCAATTTATTTTCTCCTGTGAACTTTAATGCAATTATCCAAAAATGAAAAAAAAAAAAAAAAACAGACAAAAATAACCTATCACCATCTGCCATTTCCATCGACCGAATGATGTTAAACAGGCCAACACAGTTTGGACTTCCAGATTAAATCAAACACTTTGAAGTACCTAAAGCAAGAGATGACCCTCCCCCTGCATCCCACAAATCAGACTCTCCAGATTCCCCAAAGTTGCTGGGGGGCTGAGATAGTGGCCATCTTGCAGAGAGCCCTAGTCTAGAACAGAACAGCCCAAGCCTGGGCAGGTTCACATAGTGCACCATTCGAATGCAATTCACCTGAACTCTTTTTAACTAGGGCCCTGCCTTACCAGAAACGTTCAGGGCTTTATCTCAGTTTGGAGATTGCAGAGTTCTCTGACTGGAAGTCAGTGGAGTGCTTGAATGAAGGGTGTTAGCACTCCTTCAACATCCCCTCAGGTTATCTGTGTCGTAAGCCTGGCCACTGTTTTTAGATCTCATTGCCTATATAATTGGATACCTGGTCCACCCTAGATAGCTGCCCAAGTCATACTTGTAGCCCATTCCTCCTCAGGCTGCTCCCCTTTAGTCTCAGTGATCATGTTAATGATCACTAATGAGTTTATGTGTAAATATTCTCCTTCAACTTTGTTTACAATTAGAGACATATGAACACCCCCAACAGTGACTACCAGTACCATATTTTCAAATACTGCATTCCGCTAGATAGGACACAGATATGCTCTGAGCTTCACAGTGTAGTTTTAGTAAAGCTTCACCACTGTGGCTATTTGGGGTTTGCCAGAATCCCAAGACCTTCTGCCTTTCAGGTCTCTAAGCCCCAACCCAGGGCTGGCACCATGAGTAAGTTGTCCTCATGATTCTCCCATCCTATTACTCACTACTTCTTCCTGTCGAATTAATCCCAAATGACCTCCTTTGATTTCTTCGACATTTGAAAGATAAACATTTTGGCCTGATATCCCATCTCTGAAAAATCAAATGTTTAAATAACCTTTTTAGTCAGCTGTTAAAGTACTAATATACTTGCTATTTTAATTAATTTACGTATTTAAATAATGACAGTGTAGTTGGCAAGGAAACCAGGAATAAGTTCAAGGAAGATTTATGTCAGGTTACTCATGAGTCAGTTGTTATTATTAACTACCATTCAATAGAGAACATTTGGCCATTAACTATTGCTAAATTATTGTCACCAATTTTTGTGACACTCAGTGTTGTTCCTAGTGTTCATACTCTTCAAGGAGACTTATTATCACCTATTTCTTGCCCTACTTTTTCATATACTCTTGGCAGTATGGCTGTAGGGTGAGATCACATGGAACCTTTCTCTGACACAGCCTCCCGGGTCTCCTTGCTTGCAATGAGACATCAGATGTAGCTTATTTTTCATGCTCTTTTAGTGATTTTGTCTCCAATCTTTTCCTAGGAAGACCATCTCTCCCCAGGACTTCCTGCAGATTGGTACCCCCACTCCTCAGCTTGCTCCATCCTTACTCTTCTCTAGAATGGCTACTAATGACAGTTTCTTTTTAGTAACTTTAATAATTTCACTATTTATACTTACTATAGAGATTTTTTTAATATTGAATAACTACTTATAGAAGCATGAGTATGTTCTTTTTTTTTTTTAATTTTTTTAACGTTTATTTATTTTTGAAACAGAGAGAGAGCATGAACGAGGGAGGGTCAGAAAGAGGGAGACACAGAATCTGAAACAGGCTCCAGGCTCTGAGCGGTCAGCACAGAGCCCGATGCGGGGCTCCAACTCACAGTCTGTGAGATCATGACCTGAGCCGAAGTCGGCCACTTAACCGACTGAGCCACCCAGGCGCCCTGAGTATGTTTTTTTTTTTTTTTTTAACGTTTATTTATTTTTGAGACAGAGAGAGACAGAGCATGAACGGGGGAGGGGCAGAGAGAGAGGGAGACACAGAATCGGAAGCAGGCTCCAGGCTCTGAGCCATCAGCCCAGAGCCCAACGCGGGGCTCGAACTCACGGACCGCAAGATCTGACCTGAGCTGAAGTCCTACGCTTAACCGACTGAGCCACCCAGGCGCCCCCCCGAGTATGTTCTTTTTAAGAAGACCTTCAACAACTACAGACTACCGGAAAGGCCAAGGCTGATGACAGTGTGGGCTACCTGGTACGGTGCTCTTGGTGCAGCGTGGGTGGGGGGAGCCAGGACCCCCAACAGGTCTGTTTCATCTCTGTAGCTCCAATAGGTCCTACTACCCCTGACCCTCTTCCCATGGCCTCAGCCTGCATTTAACCTGGGAAGAATAACAAGAACCAATGCATCTCTCTTCCTGTGCTCACGTGAAATGTACACTTCCCAGACTTTCATTTCTACTCCATGCTGGGAGAGTTACCTTATAAAGAAGAATCAAAGAAGAGGATGAAAGTTTTTGGAAAGGGAAGAATCTGTCCATGGAAGGCAATGCTCCATTTATAAGCATTAATTCCTGTAGCAGTATTTCCCAACAGTTGCAATAGTGTGACTTATTACAGAAGATGAGCCTACATGGCAAACAATTTTTACATTTTAATGCTTATCTATCTCAATCTAAATTTGAAAAATTCTTTAAATTTTTTAAAATATTGATTTTTTTTTTTTTTTTTTTTTTACAGAGAGAGACAGAGAGAAAGCATGAGCAGGAAAGGGCAGAGAGAGAGACAGAAACACAATCCGAAGCAGCTCCAGGCTCTGAGCTGTCAGCACACAGCCCAACGCAGGGCTCCAACCCACGAGCCGAGAGATCATGACCTGAGCCAAAGTTGGGCACTCAACAACTGAGTCACCCAAGTGCCCCTAAATTTGAAAAATTCTTAAGTTAAATTTAAAACTTGTCATGTAATATATAGTACAACTGAATTACTGTAAGTTTTTAAAGTGTATTGATTTGAAGGCAGTTTTAATGAAAACTATTTAAGTATGCAATAATGCTGGCAATATGCAAAAATAAGAAAAGTGATATGGAACTCAGGAAAGTTTGGGAAACCTCCCTAATATATCCTCAGGTCCTTCCAGAATAACGTAATTTCTGCCTCCTGAGAAACTTACCCACCACCAAAAGACCACTGCAGTTTTTCTCTCTTATTCTGGCCCAGAATTCACCATGGCTGCTTTTCCTCCTTATGCCTTCAGTCACCAAGGCTGTTCCATTTTTGCTGTGGATAGTTGAGGATCCTTAGCTTATTTAAGAAAGTGCAAAAGGGAGGGGGCACCTGGGTGACTCAATCAGTTAAGCATCAGACTCTTGATTTCTGCTCAGGTCATGATCTCATGGTTCATGACTTTGAGCCCCACGTCGGGCTCCACACTGACAGCATGGAGGAGACTGCTTGGGATTCTCCCTCTCTGTCTCTCTCTGCCCCTCCCCTGCTCATGTTCTTTCTCTCTCTTTCTCAAAATAAATAAGCTTAAAAAAACAAGTGCAAAATGAGGGCTACCCCCATCACTGAACCTCAGGACACCCTGTGCATACCTCATGTCCTGGCTGATTCCTAAACTCCAGGAATAAAACAAGGTCCAACCTACACAAAACCTAAGAAAAGTGTAAGATGATATTTTACATTCACACATAGACGCATACAGGACTGAGTATGGATTTATGAGAGGAACAGGTATAGTACAGCAAAGAGGTCTAATGCCTGCAAGACTGGTGTATGCTTTCTCTTTCCAAACTTAGGTTATAAGTCCCTCAAAGGTGGGGGTTTCATGTTTAATATTACCTGCCTGTTGAATATCTGTTTTCTCTTTATATACCCCAGCAGTCAAACACAAAGACACTGTACCACCACCACCAAATGTACTCTCTAAAAGGACAGAGCTAAGAACTTCTTCATCTTTAACTGATATATCCGCATGATCTAGAATATAGTCTGGCATATAGTAAAGGTTTAGTGAATTAATTCATAAATGATGTAATCTATTTTTCTTTCCTCAAACTCAGAAGTGACCCTACTGGAATTTACTTGATCTAGTGAAATCATCAAAAATCTTTTCTAGAATGTAGTTTTCCAAAGGGAGAAGAAATATGAGCAGAACTGTGCGAGGAAGGAGCACCCATCCCCCTTGCTCTCCAGGTGAAGTCTAGGCAGGGAAGAAACACTAAACCATCTAAGCTCCCACTCAGAAAAGCAAGTACCTGACACCCATCCAATGCCAGGAAGTAGAGGGTTTTATGTGAAATCAGTATTGGTCATGAATGCCAGGATTAAAGCTGCCATGTTTAAAAGCTGAAGAACAGGAATCCGCAAACCATAGCATCACAATTGAGTCCATAATCATTGAAGCATAGACTCTAGGACATGCTGAGGGACTTTCCCTAATAGAAAATTACTCCTTGTATCCTATAACACACCCAAAATATAATTTCTTAAAAGAAGGCCTGACTCCCATTTAGAACTCGTGAATCATTCTCTTAAAGCTGGATCGGGACACACCTCCCAAAAGTGGATGCTGTGCGTGACAGTGAAGACGCTGATGTTCAAGTTTAGTGCCCAAACCCCTCAGACCAAAACGCGTACCTGGTCCTCCAGGATCTATGAACCTTTCCTGGGGCACTGAGTCAACCACAAGAGCAGCTGTAGTGCAGCTCCAGCGAAGAGCCTACAGGTGGCTGATACAGCGGCCTAGTCAAGTTGGTGCCTGAAACCTGCAGTTCACCAACACCTCCTCCTTGGCTAATGGGGATTGGGGAGGGGGATGCCCATGGTGGATTCATGAATAGCCACTCAGTAAGCTAATAGAAGCCAAAAATAAACTTCTCCATCACAACAGCCCCTCCAGATTGGGCCCAAATACAAATGTGAGGAGAAACTCTTCCTAGCAGAGAGTGAGAAATACAGAGCAATGGGATCTAGATGTGGATAAATGTAAATCAATATTCACAGTATGCTAATAATAATGATGTGTGAGGTTTAAAATTTATATTAAATTGCATGACAACAATAACTCAAGAGCCTGGGGTTAAATTAACAAAAGTAAAGCATTCTAAGTTTCACAGTGTTTTCTGAGAAAGAGTATAAGCACTAATGCTTATTAGATTATAAGCCAAGGATGTTTGTTATAATTTCTAGAGCATTTTTTAAAATAATTATTTTAAAAATCCTAAAAAAAATTGAGAAGGGGGGAATAATAAAAACAATCAAAAAGGAGGCAAGAGAGAAGATATAAAGGGATATCAGAGGGAGAGAGAAGTTTCACTTTCACTGAGGGTGCAGAAAGCTGGCCCTTTCTGAGGCCCTTTCTGAGTCAGACCTCTGAGAAGGATATTAGAGGCCATACACTGAACAAGAAGAACTCAGTAAAAGTGCCTACCAAATTGCCCAAGCCTGAGCATGGGCCACATGACACTCTGGAGGCCCTAAGTGTCACAGAAACAGGGGACTTTGCACCCACTTGAACATCCTTCTCATTTGTCCACTGTGTTCTCGTGAGAAATGCTGGCAACAGGGAAGTGGATGGAGAAGAAAATGCCTCCCTCAGTGGTGCTGACTTAAGGGAGGGGAGCAGCCATGACTGTAAAGGCACGAAGCCCCACTAAAACTCTTCTCCTCCACGGGAAACAAGAGCCTTAAGCTGCTAGAAAGGCACGGCAAGTTCTGTTGCCCTCATTGCACACAGAAAGACAATCAAGGCTGGGGAAAAAGTAGAAGGAAAAAGTCCTCTACTCCTAAGGGAGACTGAGGAAAAGTCTTGGTCCCAAATTCCTATACCAATATCATTTGGAGTATCATCGTCTTTGTCATTATTATCATCACCATTATTAGAGATACTATCAGTACACTAGATGAGGGCAGAAATTCTTTCTCACATAAGAGCTACCATCAATACCAGGAAGAGTTTGGCTGCCACAGGAGGGAGGTACATGATCACTGAGAAAGCCCTATACTCAAGACACAGGTGCTGGAGGTCTACCTGAGACTGAGGATGAAGCAAGACAGTAGACAATGCCCTTGTGCCCCACCAAGCAACAGGAGTAGTTGTCTTCACTAGAGAAGATGAGAGCTAAGAAAGAGACCAACTTTGTGGCCTAGATGTACCAGGAAGACCCAAAGCTGAGCGTTGAGTAGAAAAATTAAGAAAACCCTCCAGCATGCCAGCCACCATCCTAAGCACAAGGTAAGACTAGAAGAATTTGAAATCTGTGTGCAGACATAACCATAACAATAACAAATCCCTAATTCACCTCAACTCCTTAGTCAATGGACTCAGTCTCCATACTAACAGCCTAGCAAAAGAGGCATGCCGTTTTCTAGACATAAAAACTGCTTACCTCAGACAATAAAAAAGGATATTTCAAAAATAAGAAAAGGTCAATCTCAGGAAATATAACAATTCTAAATTTGCATGAACCATATTACATAACTTAAAATATTTAAATGATAATTGACAGGAATAAAAGAAGAAATAGACAAATCCACAATCATAGTGGGAGAACCTTAACATCTTTTGCAAAAACTGATAGGATAAATAGGCTAAAGTCAGTAAAGATGGAAAGGATTTGAAACACGTAATTAGCACATGACCTAATTGACAGGTTAAGAATATCACACACAAACACACACACACACACACACACACACACACACACACTTAAAGAAGACACATTCTTTTAAAATGCATGTAGGAGCACCTGGGTGGCTCAGTCATGATCTTACAGTTAGTGAGTTTGAGCCCTGCGTCGAGCTCTGTGCTGACAGCTCAGAGGCTGGAGCCTGCTTCGGATTCTATGTCTTCCTCTCTCTCTGCTCCTCCCTCCCTCCCTCCCTCCCTCCCTCCCTCCCTTCCTCCCTCTCTCTCTCTCTCACTCTCTCCCTCAAAAATAAATAAACATTAAAAAAAATTAATGCATTTAGAACTCTTTTTTTTAATGACCACATGCCTGGTATAAACCCAGTTTCAAAATGCTAAAGTTTGAATCATTCAGAATATTATATAACCACTTAGAATAAAGCTGCAAATTTAAAAATACATATATAACTAGAAAATCCTCAGTTGCTTGGAAGTACAGCAATACACTTCTGAAGAACCCTTGAGTCAAAGAAGGAATCACAGTGGAATTTATTTTTTTTAACCATAGCTGAATAATAGCAAAGTTAAAATACATCAAAATTTATGAGATACAGCTAATTATAGCCATAAATGCATAATTTAGACAGAAAAGGCAGGAAAATCAATAACCTAAGCTTGTACAGCATGTTCTGAAGCTAGTAAAGGAGCAAGCAGCAAGGTAAACCCCACCAAAGTAGAAAGAACAGAGAAAATTAACAAAGATACAAATCAGTTCTTTGAAAAGGCTTGCCTAATTGATAGACTTCTATGAAAACTAATCAGCAAAAACAGAAGAAAGCACACATTGCTACTGTTGGAAATGAAAAGGAAAACAGACAGATATTGTACAGTCTATTGGCCGAATCTAGCCTACTACCTGTTTTCTAAAACTTAAAAAATTATTTTTGTAAGTAAAATTCTATTGGAAGACAGCCACACCCAGTCATTTATATCTGGTCTATGGCTGCTTTGTTGAATAGTTGCAACAGAGACCAGATTGACTCAACACATAAAATATTTTCTAGCTGCTCCTTTATACAAAGTTTGCCAAGCCTGTTATAAGGAATTATATTACATAAATTTGAAATGTGTAGAAAATCAGGGACAGCTGGGTGGCTCAGTTCGTTAAATGTCCAACTCTTGGTTTCAGCTCGGGTGATGATCTCATAGTTCATGAGTTCGAGCCCCACATCAGGCTCTGTACTGACAGTGCAGAGCCTACTTGGGATTCTCTCTCTTTTCTCTCTCTGCCCTTCACCTGCTCTCTCTCTCTCTCTCTCTCTCTCTCTCTGACTCTCTCTGTCTTTCTCAAAATAAATGAACTTAAAAAACTTAAAATGTAGAGAAAATCAATAAATGCTTATAACGTAACAACTTACTAAAAGTGATCAATAAGAAATATAAAATTCTTATAGTTATATAGCTTTTAAGAAATTAAAACTCTAATTAAATTAAAATAAACTACCAGGGTCAGATAACTTCAAAAGAAAATTCTTTCAGACATTTAAGAAATAATATCAATCTCACTTTAATTACTTTACAGGAAATAGAAAAAAAACTGAAAATACTCCACAATAAATTCAAAACTGATGAGGACATTATAAGAAATAAAAATTAGAAGAGATAGAGGAAAAAAATTTAAGCAAATATTAGCAAGTAATATCCAAGAATATATAAAAAGAATAATATAACCAAATTGGGTTCTTTCAAGAATGTGAGTTTGGTTCAATGTTTAAATATCAATCAATATAATTCACCACATTAACAGAATAAAAGCAAAAAAAATCATCTTATCACCTCAGTGGATTCAGAAAGACATTTGACAAAATTGAACATCATGAATGATTTTTATAAACCTCTTAGGAAACTAGGGATAGAAGGAATAACATTTAACCTGATGAAGAAGGTCTGTTTAGTAAACCCTATGCAATTGTGACATGACAAACATTTTCCCTCTGAGCTTAAGAATGAGGCAGAAATACCCAATATCACAACTTCTTCAACATTGACTAGAAATTCTAGCCAGTGCAAATAGGCAAAATAAATAGTCAAACAAACAAGCATCAAGAAGAAAAGACATAAGGACTGGAAAGGAACTGATAAAAGCATTGTTATTCACAGATCACCTAATGGGGCATGTAGAACATCCAAAATAATCTACAATGAAATAAATTAGAATTAATAAGTGAATTCATCATGATATACAAGTGGACAATGATATAAAAATAAATTCTGTCTATAAACTGTAGGGGCCAAGGGAAGACCACCCCAAAATGTGCCTCTTGGGCATACTGATTATTTTAACTAAAAGTCACTTTAGAGAGAGCCTATGTAGGAAGGACATTCAGACCCTCCCCCCTGAGAGAAGGAATACATCCCCCATGAGAAAGGTACCCTCCCTGTAGCAGGAGACAAGGAGACACCCTTATCACCAGAGGTGGGAAATTTAGGGCAGAGGAGGCTGTATAACAACCCTTGTTACTTTTTTACTAATCTACCACCCCGGCCCAAAATCTGTTTAGAATCCCTTAATGAATTGAAGCTCCCAACATTAAGTTTTCTTTGTCCTGTCAATGCCTCACAGATTTATTGTCTCTTTGTCTAAAAGGTATAAACACTGCCTGCATCGGTCATTTGTTTGGGTCTCAATTTCCTTCCTGGGCCTCTGTGCTCCTGTAAGAAAACTGTGGCTTCTTTTTTTCCCCTAATTATTTGACTCTTCTCAATTTAATTCCCAGTCCAGCTGCAAGACCTTGAGGGTTTGATACACATGTACATTGTGAAAGGATTCTCCCAATCAAGTTAATTAACACATCTCTCCCCTCACATATTTAATTTTTGCTTACTCTCTTATCAAATTCCAATGATACAATATAGTGTTTCAGCTAGAGTCACCATGTTACACACTAGATCCTTAGGCTTTACTCAACCTTATAACTGAAATGTTGGACGCTTTTACCAGACTCTCTTTTACCAGCGTCTCTTTTACCAGACGCTTTTACCTATTCCCCCACTCCCCAGGCCCTTGCAACCACTCTTCTACTTTCTGTTACCATGGGTATAAAAAAGTCTTATTTTTTTTAATTCCACATGTTAGTGATATCATGCAGTATTTATCTTTCTCTATTAGCTTACTTCGCTTAGCATTGCAGCAAAAATAAGTCTCATCCATGTTGTCACAGAGTGCAGGATTTCCTCCTCTTTAAAGCTGGAATAGTATTGGATTACATATACATTTTCTTTACCCAGTCCTCTGCCATAGTCAGCTTGTTTCTGTACCTCGGCTCTCGTGAATAATGAATGCTACAAGGAACATAGGAGAACACCTATCTCTTAGAAATAATGGGTTTATTTCCTTTGGATAGATAGATGTCCATGGATACACATATACCAAAATAAATAGATGTACTAATGTTTCCCAAGTGATAAGATGATAAACAATTTCTAAATATTAAACATTGCATCATTTCGACCACTATGTAATTTTTCTTACAATTTGGTAGATTTCTAAAACTCCGTGAAAGAAAGGTGTTTGGGTTGTTTGGTTTTGTTTTTTTTCCCGATTTGAGGGACGACAAAGCTCAATCTCAGAGGGACTAAGTAACACAGCAGAATAGATTCCAACAGCAGAAAGCGTCTTGTCACACTCAATCCAGCTCACCTTGAGGATGAAATTTTGAATTTAAAGAGCACTTGAGAGTGGGAGAAGGGGAGAGGAGGAGACTAACTGTATTGTGATTGGATATAACCGACAAAGAGACTACAAAGAAGCAGAAGCGAGGATCTGTGTCCCACAGAAATGTGTTTTATTAATGAAGCATGGCAGCCTGGGGATGGGAGTAGGGCCCAGGGTGTGCACAGCACAGGGAGACAAGACACCCGTGGCCACAGGACAGAGCTGAGCTAGATCCCGCTGCTCTGGGTTTCCGGGCTCTAAGAAGCCAGCGCACTAGGGATGCTACGTGCTCGCCGCCTCCAGGAAAGAGAAGCCGACTCCAAAAAGCACGAGAAAAGCTGCAATCATCCAGCCTCTCTCATGCCCCGTGTCTTCCCAGGCAGAGCAAGCTGAAGCTGAAGGAAAAGCCGGTTGTTCCCCCAGGGGCATTTGGAGAAGAGAAGACAGCGCTGAGTCCGAGGAAGGCTCCCCAAAGAACCCAGGCGCCGCGACCCAGGTGGGCAGCCGAGCTGGCAGGGTTGAGGTGGCCACACGGCAGGACACTGCTGCATGGCTGAGGGGAGCACTTGGTTGGTGGGCACGTTGGTGGTGGGTAACCCTACAGGACCCTCTGCGGTGTAACCTGGAAGCGGCCCTTCCTGGGAGGGCAGGGAACGATCTAAGGGACAGGCAGGCCACTCCGGTTGGTAGGTGGCCCTTAGAACAAGTAAAAGGGACTTGCATAAGAGGCTTGTGTGCAGCCGCAGCAAGAGGGATGGATGGTCCCAGCCCCTGAAAGTTCACCTGCAGGGAGGCCTTGACCGGCTTCCGGGCGGGTGTTCTCAACACCGCGTGGCATCTCAAGGCTGAGTCCTCCGAGCAGCCTTTGGGGGCAGGAAAGGAAGGCAGGACCCGGTTCCCGGGACAGGGGATGGGGTGAGGAGCCTCCGAAAGCCCGGGTCAAGCGGCAGTCACGGCTTTTTGCTGATGTTCCCCAACAGGCACAGCGCAGGACACTCTGGTGGTGGGTGTGGCCTAGGGCGCTGTGCTAATAGACGTGGTCCTAGGCGCTTCACTGGTGAGCAAGGCTCAGGGCAGTCAGGTGGACTCACGGCCGGTGGCTGGCAGGGCTGTTTGCATTGCTGCCGCTAGTAGGACTTCTTTCCTAGGTGCCCAGGAACCTGAAGGCACCGTGTGACAACGTTTACGTGGGATTCCTTTGCTTACATAATAATCCACGGTGCTAATGCGCTTCAACACGATCTCTCCCTCACCAAGCACGTGCTCTGAACTCCTGCCACCGAATCGGTCCTTTTCTCTACTTCCCCGCTCTTCCCCTTATCCTGGTATTGGCACCTCCGTGGGCTTCTCTGCCGAGGTCGATCATTTCACATGCCTCTTTCCAGAGAGAGAAGTGCCTCTGTCCTTTAGCATCAAAAAAAAAAAAAAAAAAAAAAAAAAAAAAAAAAAAAGGGTGAATGGACACACTGCCACGTTGAGAAGGAAAGACCAAGTTGCTGCAATCCTGGCTAAGCCCACACAAGCAATTCCTAAACAGGCTCATCATCATAAGGAACAAAATGATGGTATACCCGCCTGTGGTTCAGAGGGATAATTGCCAGGCTGGGATTCTGCCTTCAAGAGGCCTACACATACATCCAGAACCCTTGCAACTGCAGCGGGAGATTCTCCTGTTAGCATAGACACAGCCAGCAGAGAATTCCCCTTCCTCAGTTTCTCTCAATTCAACATTGCCCCGTAGGTGTTTTCCATATACATTTGAATATAGTCCCCCAAAATGCTAAAATAAGAATGCCATTAACAGCACCTCCATGCTGGCAACTTCTGCCCCACGTTGAAGTAAAGAAATCAAGCATATATCAGTGGGTAACAACAGTTGTTTGTTTGTTTGTTTTCCCACTGTAATCCTCCAAAACAGGCACGACCTTCAGGAAATCAGACTCACCTGATATGCAACATAGGTCAAATATCATAAGAAATAAAAAAAAAGGACGGCGGTGGAATGGCAGGGTGCCCTTTATGGGACCTTGTTGTCCCTTCAACAAAGGCAGAGCATCACAAGACTGGCCTGTACCGGGCAGTCATTTCCCAACCACAGTGAACTTCTCCTGTAATTCCCACAGTGGTTTGTCCTACACGCTCTTTACGACTCACTTGTAGATGTACCCCATCTGAGAGTTTCAGTTCACGGTAGCCGCTGAAAAATGTGGGCAAGTCGCTAACTGGTCCAAAAGATTTTTCCTCCTGGCTGAGGATAGTATCACCTCATCCTTGTCCCCTTCCTTAGAGCCTTCCACATTACAGAACTGGTTGGCCCTCTTTGTCATTCAGTTTTGTGTAGAGCCAATAGAAAATTTGCCTCTTAGAGCCTAGCAAACTGGTCATATCTCCATGCTCATTCTCAGACATACTCAAACATACTTCCTGCCTTAGTCATCGAAGGTTGCTGTGACAAAAATACCACAGACAGAGTGGCTTGAACAGCAAATATTTAGTTCTCACAGTTCTGGAGGTGGGGACGTCCAAGATCCAGGTGCCGGCAGAGTTGGTGTCTGGTGGGAGCCCACTTCCTAGTGCCGCTAGACTGCTGTCTTCTCTCTGTGTCCTCCCATGGTGGAAGGGGTGAGGGGACTCTCCAGGGTCTGTTGTACAAGGGCACTGATCTCATTCATGACCTAATCACTCACCTAAGGCCCCCTTCCTAATACCATCACATTGAGGGTTTGGATTCCAATATCTGAATTTGGGGTGTGTGTGTGGGGGGGGGGGGGAGGAGACACAAACATTTAATCTGTAGCACTTCCCCTCAGTGCAGACCCCACAGGCTTTTGAAAGATAATTAGGTAGTAATACAAATAAATCCATGCCCATAAGTGCAATAACGTAAATGAATGGACCAGTTCACCGAATGAAATAAATCATCTAACCTTGTCCAAGAAGACATAGATAACCTGAGTTACACTATGTCAACCAAAGAAATTGAATATGTAGCTAAAACAGCTAAAACCCTAGCAACAATGGCAGTCCAGGCACAGACAGGTTCATTGGCAGATTTTACCACACATTTAGAAAAATAAATCAATTCTACACAACATCTTTGGAAGAAAAGAAAAGGAGAGCATACCCTCCAACTCATTCTTACAAAGCCAGTACTGTCCTCATAACAAAAACAAAGACATTACAGGGAAAAACTGGCCAATATCTCTCCTGAACAAAGATGCAAAATTTCTCAACAAATATTAGCAAGTGAAAATCACCGATGTGTAAAAGTGTAATACAGCATGCCTCAGTGGGATCCATCCCGGTGGCCAAAGGCTGGCTTGACATTTACAAACCAATCCATGGAGCTCATCATAGGAGTAAACTAAAGAACAAAAACACAAAATCACCACGATATAAGGAGAAAGAGACATCTGGTGAAAGTCAACATCCATTTGTAAATTAAAAAGCATTCTCAACAAACTAGGAATCAAAGGTAACTTTCTCAACTTGATAAAAGTCATCTTTGAAATACAGCTAACATCATGTTTTAAAGGTGAAAATCGGACTGCTTCCCCCCTGGGATCAGGAACAAGGCAAAGTTTTCCTCTTTGGCCACTTGTATTAACATCATACTGGAAGTCCCAGGCAGTGCGATAAAGCAGAAAATAAAGAAAAGGAATAGGAGGGAATAAACGGAAGAGATGGGGGAGTGGGATCTCCCAAAGACTACAATGTACCCACAAAGCTGTTCTCACACCCTCCAGTAGCTTTCAGGAGGGCTTTGATCAACTCTGCACCTAGGTGAAGGAGTGTTGTTAAAACAATCTGAGTAACCATGGTCAATGCTAGAAAGCAAATGCATCAGTTGGAAGTAAGTAGGAATGTTAATTGTTACATCCTTTCCCTTTAACTGTACAATTTTCCCACATGTTTTCCAGGAGAGGTTTTCATTTATACTTATCGACACACATTGGGGTGCCTGGGTGACGGCTCAGTAGGTTAAGCCTCTGACTCTTGGTTTCCACTCAGGTCATGATGTCATGGTCTGAGAGACTGAGCCCTGCATCTGGCTCTGTGCTGACAGGGCAGAGCCTGCTTGGGATTCTCTCTCTCCCTTCCCCACTGGCTTTCTCTCTGTCTCAAAATACATAAATAAACATTAAAAAATTAACAAAAGAACAAAAACACTGGAAAGTCAGACAACTCAAGGTACTGATTTCAGGGGAGAACCCAAAGAAACACAGATTTCAACCTTGTGTGGACTCTCAAAAACAAATCAAGTGAGCAAACAAAGCAAAAAACAGACCCCAAAAGACAGACAACTGGTGGTTGACAGAGGGGAGGGCACTAGGGGGAAGGGAAAAGTGGGTGAGGGGAGCAGGGTGGTCCCGTTCTTCCAGTTCTGGAATGAGTAAGTCACAGGGAGGAAAAGCACAGCCAAGGGAGTCTAGTGGATGGCACTGCAGTGGGGCTGGACGCGTGGTGACAGACCACAACCACACTGGTGGCTAGCCGCTGCAGTGGGGCCACATGCGTGGTGACAGACCACAACCACACTTGTGAGCTGAGCATAACAGGTAGAGGAGTTGTTGAGTCTCTGGTATCAATGCAAATTGAACAAACCTTTTAGAATCTCCTCAAGTAAGAAAGAGTTTTATTTGAGCCCGAGTTTGTACAGCTGCCCAGGAAACACAACCTTCATAAGGAAGAAAGTGATTTGAGGAGCGAACACTTTTGCAGGGTTATATACTTTCTTACATCTTGTAAAAGGGGAAAAGATATAGATTAGCACATGGGCAGAAATCCCGAGTTCCCCAGGAAACAGGGGCATTGATTCATATCTCAAGGACAAGATGGTTTACCCCGAGGCTATGCATGAACCAAGCACGTGCACGAAGCCAGCCTAGTGGTCTTAAGTCAGGATTGCGGTTTGAACAGAGTTTATACACAGTCCTGTGGACTTGGAAGGAAATCCCTTCTCTCATCACTATGTTGTATACCTGAAAACCTATGTAACATTGTGTGTCAACTATACTTCAAATTAAAAAAAATAAAATCAAGGTTTTTTTTTGCACCTGATTGTGAGATTCAGAAGAGTACGTTGGAAAAAATGAGGCGAGAGGATCTCTGTACTTACAGGAACCCTTCCATCTTCCCCCACTGCTTCTCTGACTTGAGAAAGAATCTGTGGGGGACCCCACGGCAGCAGAGCTCAGAACAGCAGTGTCGAGGTGGCAGAGCGTGGGCAACCCACGGTATGGATGTTGAGAGCAGGTCCTGGGGGGCATGGCAGTGAGGGGTTAGGGGTAGAAATGTGAGAAACCCTGTTCCCTGTGTTAACACTGACTCCCTATCGTCCTCACTCAGGTCATAGGCTGATGCTGCCGGGTAGACTGGGGAGACTTCCAGGCCCTGAGGCCTGTCCCTGGGTATGTCACCGGAGGGTCTTAGTCTCATCCCTGAAAAGAATTCACAGACAGTGGTTGAGCTGAGCGGTGCAAGTGAAGAGCTTCTGGGAGAGAAGGTGCACTCCAGAGATGGGAGAGTGGGCAGGTCAAGGGAGACCTGTGCACCCCAGAGTTTGACAGTAGTTAACTAGGGGATGGGCTGCTCACTACCTGGGGGGGGGGGAGATTTGGGGGAGGGGGGCAAGTTTTCAAGCCTTTCCTCCCTTATGTCAGGGTCTCTGGCCTCCTTTGTCGCAGGCCTGTCTGATTTGACCCGGTTTCTGGTGTCCTTGTATGTGGGGTGCTGCCAGGACAGGCTGCTGAGGTTCCTGATAACAGGCTCTGACTCCTGCTTTGCTGGACGGCATGCATCCTGGTAAAGCCTAACTAGGTGCTTGCTCTAACACTGACATTGATTATAAAATGGGAACTGCTCCTGGTTGAAAGTCCCGTGTGCAGGAACTATGCCGGACACATGACACACATTATCCCATTTGATGCGGTGATTAAAAGAAAGTTAGATGTGAGCCTCAACAATACAAAGTAACTATCAGCGTCCGGTGGTGGTGGTCTCATCTACCTTCAAAACCCCACAACTTGGAGCATTTCACGTAGACTCATGTACCTCTACACTCCAGCATCCCCTGGCCATATGGTCCTCAGCAGGAACAGCTCTGTGAGCCATGAGAAACCATAGATTTAATACTGAAGATGAACTGGTTAAATTTCCTTTCAAGGTGGGACAATTGACAAACGTCTTACCTGTTAGCAGTTAGAAAGAAACTTCCATGTTTGCCAATGAACTTTAAAACTTAACTCTTTGATATTTAAATCTTTTTATCCAAACCTTTTAATAACCAAATATTGGGATGCCTCGGTGGCTCAGTCGGTGAAGCATCCAACTCTTGATATCAGCTCAGGCCATGATCTCATGGTCATGAGATCAAGCTCCGCTCAGGCTCCGTGGTGAGCATGGAGCCTGCTTGGGGTTCTCTCTCTCTCTCTCTCTCTCTCTCTCTCTGAAAATAAATAATAAACTTTATGAATAAGCTTTATAAACAAACCAACAAATAAATAACCCAATACCGGGGCGCCTGGGTGGCGCAGTCGGTTAAGCGTCCGACTTCAGCCAGGTCACGATCTCGCGGTCCGTGGGTTCGAGCCCCGCGTCAGGCTCTGGCCTGATGGCTCGGAGCCTGGAGCCTGTTTCCGATTCTGTGTCTCCCTCTCTCTCTCTGTCCCTCCCCCGTTCATGCTCTGTCTCTCTCTGTCCCAAAAATAAATAAAAAACGTTGAAAAAAAAAATTAAAGAAATAACCCAATACCTTTTCAAGGCAAAATGTTGCAAGCATAATTTATTCTCTTAGGATATGCTACATAAGCAAGCTTATGTAGCACAAGCAATGGTATATGATAGAGGAGAATTTCGTAGGCATAAAATTTAGTGCGTACTATTCCCATAATACTTGAACAAAGTCCCAAATGTTTACCGAGTTCAACAAGCCCCTGCGTGATCTGGCCTGTGACTCTCTCACTATCTTCGTTTCGTCCATGCTCCCTCCCACTCGTTCTAATGCAGCCACTGGCCACGTTGATGTCCTATGACCACACATCTTCCTTACTCTTCCCTCTGCTTGGATGGACCTACTCCTCCTATTCCCATGGCTCACTTATTTCACTCAGGGCTCTGAGACTAGCAGACCCCACCTCCCTTGCCCATTGTTCTTTGTCCTCCAAATCCACTTAATAACTATTCTCAAGCACATTTATTACTACCTGATATGATACACTGATTTATATTCATTTGTTCATTAACTTTTCCTTCCCACATCATTTAAGCTCCACAAAGACAAAGTGTTGGTATTTTGCCCACCACTGTATACCCCTTGCACAGCAGGAAGCCAGGCATAAAGTACACACTTTATGGGTACATGTATTTAATATGTTTTCCTGTGAAAGTACATATTTTGGATGACCGAACAAATGGGTAGATTCTTAGACAACCCTGAGCTGAAGATGTCATTTTCTAGCAAAGAAAGAACACATCACTTGTAAGTAGCAGAGCTGGCATTTGGCCTAATTAAAACAAACAAGCACACAAACAAACTTATTTCTTTACTCAACCTAAACAGACACGTTTCAAATCAAACACGATTAACTGTGACTGTATCCTTTAGAATTCAGTGGTTAATTCCTGACAGAAAAACCAAATGAAAACAATTTCCCACTAATCTGATACAGTTAACAACCAAGATTAAAGAAGAAAGACACTTGGAGAGAGGGAAGATGGCGGCGTAGGAGGACGCTGGGCTCACCGCGCATCCTGCTGATCACTTAGATTCCACCTACACCTGCCTAAATAACCCAGAAAACCACCAGAGGATTAGCAGAACGGTGTCTCCAGAGCCAAGCGCAGAGGAGAGGCCCACGGAAGAGGGTAGGAAGGGCAGCGAGGCGGTGCGCGCTCCACGGACTGGCGGGAGGGAGCCGGGGCGGAGGGGCGGCTCGCAGGCCAAGCAGAGCCCCCCGAGTCTGGCTGGCAAAAGCGGAGGGGCCGGAGGGACTGTGTTCCGACAGCAAGCGCGACTTAGCGTCTGGGAGGTCAGAAGTTAACAGCTCTGCTCAGAAAGCGGGAAGGCTGGAGGACAAAGGGAGGGAGAGCTGCTGAGCCCCCAGACGGCAGACCTCAGCTTGGTGGGGAACAAAGGCGCTCGCCAGCGCCATCTCCCCCGCCCATCCCCCAGCCAAAATCCCAAAGAGAACCAGTTCCTGCCAGGGAACTTGCTCGCTCCGCGCAAACACCCAACTCTGTGCTTCTGCGGAGCCAAACCTCCGGCAGCGGATCTGACTCCCTCCCGCTGCCACAGGGCCCCTCCTGAAGTGGATCACCTAAGGAGAAGCGAGCTAAGCCTGCCCCTCCTGCCCCCGTGCACCTTGCCTACCCACCCCAGCTAACACGCCAGATCCCAGCACCACAAGCCTGGCAGTGTGCAAGTAGCCCAGACGGGCCACGCCAACCCACAGGGAATCCCGCCCCTAGGAAAGGGGAAGAGAAGGCACACACCAGTCTGACTGTGGCCCCAGCGGTGGGCTGGGGGCAGACATCAGGTCAGACTGCGGCCCCGCCCACCAATTCCAGTTATACACGCACAGCACAGGGGAAGTGCCCTGCAGATCCTCACCACTCCAGGGACTATCCAAAATGACCAAACGGAAGAATTCCCCTCAGAAGAATCTCCAGGAAATAACAACAGCTAATGAACTGATCAAAAAGGATTTAAATAATATAACAGAAAGTGAATTTAGAATAATAGTCATAAAATTAATCGCTGGGCTTGAAAACAGTATACAGGACAGCAGAGAATCTCTTGCCACAGAGATCAAGGGACTAAGGAACAGTCACGAGGAGCTGAAAAGCGCTTTAAACGAAATGCATAACAAAATGGAAACGACGACAGCTCGGATTGAAGAGGCAGAGGAGAGAATAGGTGAACTAGAAGATAAAGTTATGGAAAAAGAGGAAGCTGAGAGAAAGAGAGATAAAAAAATCCAGGAGTATGAGGGAAAAATTAGAGAACTAAGTGATACACTAAAAAGAAATAATATACGCATAATTGGTATCCCAGAGGAGGAAGAGAGAGGGAAAGGTGCTGAAGGGGTACTTGAAGAAATTATAGCTGAGAACTTCCCTGAACTGGGGAAGGAAAAAGGCATTGAAATCCAAGAGGCACAGAGAACTCCCTTCAGACGTAACTTGAATCGATCTTCTGCACGACATATCATAGTGAAACTGGCAAAATACAAGGATAAAGAGAAAATTCTGAAAGCAGCAAGGGATAAACGTGCCCTCACATATAAAGGGAGACCTATAAGACTCGTGACTGATCTCTCTTTTGAAACTTGGCAGGCCAGAAAGGCTTGGCACGATATCTTCAGTGTGCTAAACAGAAAAAATATGCAGCCAAGAATCCTTTATCCAGCAAGTCTGTCATTTAGAATAGAAGGAGAGATAAAGGTCTTCCCAAACAAACAAAAACTGAAGGAATTTGTCACCCCTAAACCAGCCCTACAAGAGATCCTAAGGGGGATCCTGTGAGACAAAGTATCAGAGACATCACTACAAGCATGAAACCTACAGACATCACAATGACTCTAAACCCGTATCTTTCTATAATAACACTGAATGTAAATGGATTAAATGCGCCAACCAAAAGACATAGGGTATCAGAATGGATAAAAAAACAAGACCCATCTATTTGCTGTCTACAAGAGACTCATTTTAGATCTGAGGACACCTTTAGATTGAGAGTGAGGGGATGGAGAACTATTTATCATGCTACTGGAAGCCAAAAGAAAGCTGGAGTAGCCATACTTATATCAGACAAACTAGACTTTAAGTTAAAGGCTGTAACAAGAGATGAAGAAGGGCATTATATAATAATTACAGGGTCTATCCATAAGGAAGAGCTAACGATTATAAATGTCTATGCGCCGAATACCGGAGCCCCAGATATATAAAAAACAATTTATCATAAAACATAAGACACCTTATTGATAAGAATGTGAATGATACATTGATCAGGGGACAGTTTAACACACCACATTACAAGCACATGGATAGATCATCTAGACACACAGTCAATAAAGAAACAAGGGCCCTGAATGATACATTGGATCAGATGGACTTGACAGATATATTTAGAACTCTGCATCCCAAAGCAACAGAATATACTTTCTTCTCGAGTGCACATGGAACATTCTCCAAGATAGATCATATACTGGGTACAAAACAGCCTTCA